>NC_087174.1:9293327-9298327 GCF_035594125.1 Scylla paramamosain
ACAGAGTTAGCAGCTGGGGGGTGAGAAAAACTGGCGGAGACGTCTCAGAACACCTAACTTCATAGAAGCCGTTTTAGCTAGAGATGAGATGTGAAGTTTCCAGTTCAGATTATAAGTAAAGGACAGACCGAGGATGTTCAGTGTAGAAGAGGGGGACAGTTGAGTGTCATTGAAGAAGAGGGGATAGTTGTCTGGAAGATTGTGTCGAGTTGATAGATGGAGGAATTGAGTTTTTTGAGGCATTGAACAATACCAAGTTTGCTCTGCCCCCAATCAGAAATTTTAGAAAGATCAGAAGTCAGGCGTTCTGTGGCTTCCCTGCGTGATATGTTTACCTCCTGAAGGGTTGGACGTCTATGAAAAGACGTGGAAAAGTGCAGGGTGGTATCATCAGCATAGGAGTGGATAGGACAAGAAGTTTGGTTTAGAAGATCATTAATGAATAATAAGAAGAGAGTGGGTGACAGGACAGAACCCTGAGGAACACCACAGTTAATAGATTTAGGAGAAGAACAGTGACCGTCTACCACAGCAGCAATAGAACGGTCAGAAAGGAAACTTGAGATGAAGTTACAGAGAGAAGGATAGAAACCGTAGGAGGGTAGTTTGGAAATCAAAGCTTTGTGCCAGACTCTATCAAAGGCTTTTGATATGTCCAAGGCAACAGCAAAAAGTTTCACCAAAGTCTCTAAAAGAGGATGACCAAGACTCAGTAAGGAAAGTTAGAAGATCACCAGTAGAGCGTCCTTGACGGAACCCATACTGGCGATCAGATAGAAGGTTGTGAAGTGATAGATGTTTAAGAATCTTCCTGTTGAGGATAGATTCAAAAACTTTAGATAAGCAGGAAATTAAAGCAATAGGACGGTAGTTTGAGGGATTAGAGCGGTCACCCTTTTTAGGAACAGGTTGAATGTAGGCAAACTTCCAGCAAGAAGGAAAGGTAGATGTTGACAGACAGAGCTGAAAGAGTTTGACTAGGCAAGGTGCAAGCACGGAGGCACAGTTTCGGAGAACAATAGGAGGGACCCCATCAGGTCCATAAGCCTTCTGAGGGTTTAGGCAGCGAGGGCATGGAAAACATCATTACGAAGAATTTTAATACGAGGCATGAAGTAGTCAGAGGGTGGAGGAGAGGGAGGAACAAGCCCAGAATCGTCCAAGGTAGAGTTTTTAGCAAAGGTTTGAGCAAAGAGTTCAGCTTTAGAAATAGATGTGATAGCAGTGGTGCCATCTGGTTGAAGTAGAGGAGGGAAAGAAGAAGAAGCAAAGTTATTGGAGATATTTTTGCCAGATGCCAGAAATCACGAGGGGAGTTAGATCTTGAAAGGTTTTGACATTTTCTGTTAATGAAGGAGTTTTTGGCTAGTTGGAGAACAGACTTGGCATGGTTCCGGGCAGAAATATAAAGTGCATGAGATTCTGGTGAAGGAAGGCTTAAGTACCTTTTGTGGGCCACCTCTCTATCATGTATAGCACGAGAACAAGCTGTGTTAAACCAAGGTTTAGAAGGTTTAGGACGAGAAAAGAGTGAGGAATGTACGCCTCCATGCCAGACACTATCACCTCTGTTATGCGCTCAGCACACAAAGACGGGTCTCTGACACGGAAGCAGTAGTCATTCCAAGGAAAATCAGCAAATACCGCCTCAGGTCCCCCCAACTAGCAGAGGCAAACGCCAGAGGCACCTTCGCTTAGGGGGATCCTGAGGAGGGATTGGAGTGATAGGACAAGATAAAGATATGAGATTGTGATCGGAGGAGCCCAACGGAGAAGAAAGGGTGACAGCATAAGCAGAAGGATTAGAGGTCAGGAAAAGGTCAAGAATGTTGGGCGTATCTCCAAGACGGTCAGAATACGAGTAGGGTGTTGCACCAATTGCTCTAGGTCATGGAGGATAGCAAAGTTGTAGGCTAGTTCACCAGGATGGTCAGTGAAGGGAGAGGAAAGCCAAAGCTGGTGGTGAACATTGAAGTCTCCAAGAATGGAGATCTCTGCAAAAGGGAAGAGGGTCAGAATGTGCTCCACTTTGGAAGTTAAGTAGTCAAAGAATTTCTTATAGTCAGAGGAGTTAGGAGAGAGGTATACAGCACAGATAAATTTAGTATGAGAATGACTCTGTAGTCGAAGCCAGATGGTGGAAAACTCGGAAGATTCAAGAGCGTGGGCACGAGAGCAGGTTAAGTCATTGCGCACATAAACGCAGCATCCAGCTTTGGATCGAAAATGAGGATAGAGAAAGTAGGAGGGAACAGAAAAGGGGCTACTGTCAGTTGCCTCAGACACCTGAGTTTCAGTGAGGAAAAGAAGATGAGGTTTAGAAGAGGAGAGGTGGTGTTCTACAGATTGAAAATTAGATCTTAGACCGCGAATGTTGCAGAAGTTAATGAAGAAAAAGTTGAGGGGGGTGTCAAGACACTTACGGTCGTCGACGGAAAGGCAGTCTGACCTGGGGACATTTATGGTCCCCTCCCCCAGATGGGGACTCCGAGGCTGGTGTAGGAGTCGCCATGATTTTAAAATTTTTTGAGTGAAGGGTGTGTGTGTTATTAGGTGCTTGTAGTTTTGTGTGGAGGAAGAGAGTTGTCTTTAGAGGGCAGGCTGTGACTACCCCCTTGTGTTGTGTTACCCTTTTTCAGTAAGACAATATTGTTATTAAATTTATAAGTAAAAGTTAAAATGATACTTAACTTTCTTCGAGATTTTCGGTTCCGTAACTTTGATCTTGGGAGGAGAGAGAGAGAGAGAGAGAGAGAGAGAGAGAGAGAGAGAGAGAGAGAGAGAGAGAGAGAGAGAGAGAGAGAGAGAGAGAGAGAGAGAGAGAGAGAGAGAGAGAGAGAATCAAGTGCACGGCAAGTCTAATATAATTCTGGCCTTTTTTATTTTATTTTTTGACACACACACACACACACACACACACACACACACACACACACACACACACACACACACACACACACACACACACAAACTCAATAAGATGACGCTGCAGTTTATCTTATTTTCAGTAAGACTCTTGACATTTTTTTTTGCCTTTTTTTTTTGCTTTTTTTCTTTCTTTCATGAACTTGTATTAAAATCGTGTCTTGTCTTACGTTTATTGAATCAGTGTAAGATTGCATTAAAGTGTGAATATTACTGCTATCTCTCTCTCTCTCTCTCTCTCTCTCTCTCTCTCTCTCTCTCTCTCTCTCTCTCTCTCTCTCTCTCATCAGGCCGCCACGGATGATAAAAGGCACGTTTATTGTTTTCTCTCAAGTACCTACGATAATAAAACAAATAGAAAAAAAAATCGTTCCTTTCCATTCCTATAAAATTTTCACGATTCATAAAAACTTTCTTTCCACCAAAAAAATAAAAAAAAATAAAAAACTTTCGACACAAAATATTCTGTGAGGAAATCCCTTTCTCTCACGTATTTGAGAACACCAAAAAAATAATGTGTTTTCTTTAGTTCGTCCGTGAGAGTTCATATACAAAACGAAATCATTTGTAAATAAAAAATAAATAAAAAAAATTGTAAAGAAAAGTACAGTGATCTCGCTTCTTACTCACTAATAAATAAATAGATAGATAAATAAATAAATAAACAAATAAATAAACATCGCGGCAAGACATCCCGGGGAACTAAATTGATAAACTTTTTTATAATATGCATTTTTGGGGGCTAGGAAGTCTCAAATTATTATTCTTGGGAGGAACTTTTTTTTTATTTCTTATTTTATTATGTGGGGAAATTTCCTCTCACCATTATTATGTTCCTAAGAAGCCGCATTTTTTTTTTTCATTACGTGGGGAAAAAAATTGTCTTAGCATTATTTTTTTCTGAGATGCGCCGATTTTTTTTTTTCTCCGCTTTTATTCTTTTGATGCGTGGAAGTGACGAGCCTGGAACACACACACACACACAAAAAAAAAAAAAAGGGTTGATATTAAAAAAGTCTGTTAATTTGCTGCTCCCGAGGAAAGTCACCCGGAGAAGTCCAAAAGAGAGTGAAATGGAACGCGCTTCTTTCTTCTTTTCTCCAGCTTTTTTTTCCTATTGCCAGATGCCTTGACACAAAAAATAAATATATATACAAAGAAAAATAAATTAATCTACATCAACCGAACACTCGACAACAACAACAACAACAACAACAACAACAACAACAACGATAATAATAGTAACCCACATCAACACACCATTCAATAACGACCCCCGCCTCCTCAGCGCTAAACTAACCACTAACAAGCCATTCAACTCATAATGACTACCACTAACAACTCACAACAATGCTAATCACCCCTTTAATACACCCTTCACGCAGCCACCTCACACACCAAGGTTAAGATTCTCTGCCTTGCCGCCTTGCCTCGCCGCTCATCTCCGTCTCCTTTGCCTTGGTAGAAGCTGGAGTTATTTTCCGTCTTGTTATTCAGTCAGAGGGAATGAAAAGCAGTGTGTCTGGGAGCCTCTTGGACCTCAACCCTATTGTCTGCGGCACGGGTCGAAATCGGGCCGCCCTCTCTCATTTTTTTTTCCCCCAAATACACTTTAGGTAACAGGACGGAGTGGCGCCGGACGTGTTTGCCGCTAGATGATCCTCAGATTACTGTTTGTTCGGTGATGCTTACTCGTATTTAATCCACGATATCCTGGTCGAGAATTGAGAAAACCCAGGAAAATCGTAGATGATAGGGTAACTTTCACTGCTGGATTTTTATTATTATTATTATTATTATTATTATTATTATTAACATTGCATTTTTTTAGACACTTTATTTTTGCATACCCATACAGCCTCTTGAGTAATCTGTGGTCTAGAAAAGTGAAAATTAGTATCCTATGCTTTCTTTTATTTTGTTCATGTGTGTGTGTGCATACGGTGGTCTGAATGATATCACAAGTTTTTAGACTCTTCAATCTTGCATACTCGTACAGACGCTTGTGTAATCTGTAGTCTAGAAAAGTGAAAATTAACTTCATATTTTTCTTCTCTGTGTGTCAATACAAACAA
>NC_087174.1:9303327-9310827 GCF_035594125.1 Scylla paramamosain
CACACACACACACACACACACACACACACACACACACACACACACACACACACACACACATGTTCCTGCACTGCATTGATAATTCTGTATCATGACGTACACACATACTCACACTGACTCACTAACACACTTGATGTACTGCCTTTCTCTCTCTCTCTCTCTCTCTCTCTCTCTCTCTCTCTCTCTCTCTCTCTCTCTCTCTCTCTCTCTCTCTCTCTCTCTCTGCAAGTACAAATTTACCTGCTCTCTTTTCTCCATTTTCTAAGGATTTCTTCTGCTCAATTAATCTCGCTTTTTATTCATACCTTACGGGTTTCTGCGAATTCTCTCTCTCTCTCTCTCTCTCTCTCTCTCTCTCTCTCTCTCTCTCTCTCTCTCTCTCTCTCTCTCTCTCTCTCTGAACTCCATCTGTCTTACCCTATTTTCCACTACAATAAATATTAACCTTAACTATTTTTTTCTCCTTCTCTTACATTTATTTATTTTTTAAGTTTAGCATATTTTATTCCTATATTATCTCTTTTATTTTACACCTTTATATGTGAGCCCATTTAGCGGCGAGAACAAAACGCTAATGACCAACACGGAACGGAAACGAAGCCACAAAATTGAAAGTTAATATCAAAATCACAATAAACGCGCTCACAACTGGAAGCCTCTCCCTTTATGAACTAATGACATAAATAGTGTGTGTGTGTGTGTGTGTGTGTGTGTGTGTGTGTGCATTAGAATTTAAAGAGAATTTCTGAATGGTGTATTTTCTGTATATAATCTTACTAGCTATTAAAATTGTTATTATTTAGCTTAGCCGGTCTAGTTTGCCTTTCATTCTCCCTGTTTGTTTGTGTACGTGTTTGTGTTTAGGTAAGATGGGCTGCGGCAAAGGGCAATGGAATAAGATAAGAAAATAAAGGCTCAATGAAGATGCCAGTCCCTACAGAAAACAGTCCAGAGGGAAGACCAAAGTTATATCGTGAATTGTCTTGAAATCTCCCTCTTGAAAGGAAGACATAGGCAGGAGGAGGAAATACAGAAGCAAGCAGAGTTCCAGAGTTTGCCAGTAAAAGAAGTTGTGTGTGTATGTATGTATGTATGTACGAGTATGTATCTCTCTCTCTCTCTCTCTCTCTCTCTCTCTCTCTCTCTCTCTCTCTCTCTCTCTCTCTCTCTGCAAGTCATTCCGGTCTGCTAATGCTTGCCGCCTCGCCGCCGGCACACAGTAACCATCCCACAAGCCAACCACAAAGCTATTACCGCCAGGACCACCACACTGCCTCAGCCCTCCACCACACAGCCACACCACCACCACCACCACACTGCCTCAGCTCTCCACCACACAACCACACCACCACCACCACACTGCCTCAGCCCTCCACCACACAACTACACCACCACCACCACACTGCCTCAGCCCTCCACCACACAACCACACCACCACCACCACACTGCCTCAGCCCTCCACCACACAGCCACACCACCACCACCACACTGCCTCAGCCCTCCACCACACAACCACACCACCATCACCACACTGCCTCAGCCCTCCACCACACAACCACACCACCATCACCACACTGCCTCAGCCCTCCACCACACAACCACACTACTGCACTGGTCGCCTCGGTAACCACAACCATTCTATAACCACACTTCCATAGCCACACTGGTCGTCTCCCTAGCCACTACCACACAATACTACCACACTCTACCACACTAAGCACACAAATCGTCTTTACAATACGTTACTATAACCACCACCACCACCACAATCACCACACTAAAAAATATATCTACTACTTAATATTATCATTACTATTATTCCTCTCCTCAATACTACTACTACTACTACTACTACTACTACTACTACTATTGGCTACTTCCTCCTCCTCCTCCTCCTCCTCCTCTTCCAACCACCACCACCACCACCACTACTACATATACTAATCCCAGCACCCCACCCCTCCTACCACACACACACACACACACACACACACACACACACACACACACACACACACACACACACACACACACTCGGACGCTGCGTGGTGGTCCCGTAAGCCTCTCTGCTTTAACTTGACCTCCACATGTAAGCTTGGGAGAGGGGAAGGGAGAGAAGGGAGAGGTGAGATGAGAGTGAAGAGTGGGTGAGGAGGGGGGAGAGGTGAAAGAGGAGAGGTGAAAGAGAGGAGGTGAGAGATAAAATAGGGAGAAGATAGGTGAGAGAGAGAGCGAGAGAGAGAGAGAGAGAGAGAGAGAGAGAGAGAGAGAGAGAGAGAGAGAGAGAGAGAGAGAGAGAGAGAGAGAGAGAGAGAGAGAGAGGATTGGGACGACAGGGGAAAAGAAAAGCCTGAAATGATGAAGGAAAGAAGAGAAAGGAAATAAGGAAAAATAAGCAAGCAAGGAAGGAAGGAAGGAAGGAAGGAAGGAAGGAAGGAAGGAAGGAAGGAAAATCCATCCCGTGAAAGGAAGGAAAGGATATACACGGAGGAGGAGGAGGAGGAGGAGGAGGAGAAATACATTATGCATATGGCTGCAACCTGAAAAATGCACGGAAGGGAAAAAAAGAAGAAAAAATAAAAAGATGGAAGAAGATGGAGGAAAGAAGACGAGGAGGAGGAGGAGGAGGAAGTGACAAGGAAAAAAGCAGAGATTACGAGAGGGAGGAGGAGAGGGGTGGAAAGATACGAGAAGATAAGGAGAGCAAGACGAGAAAGAGTAGGAATTATGTGTAGGAGAAAAGGAAGGGACGTAATGGAGGAGAGGAGGAGGAGGAAGAGAAGCGCAGGAAGAGGAGGAGGAGGAAGAGGAAGGAAAAAGTGAGATGAGAGAAATGAATTGTACATAAATGTGAGGAGAGGAGAGAAAGCGTAAGAGAACGAGGAGGAGGAGGAGGAGGAGGAGGAGGAGGAGGAGGAGGAGGAGGAGGGAGAGAAGAAAAACGTTAAAGGAAAAAGAAGTGTAAGAAAGTGGACTTATGGAGGAAAATCAGAGAGAGAGAGAGAGAGAGAGAGAGAGAGAGAGAGAGAGAGAGAGAGAGAGAGAGAGAGAGAGAGAGAGAGAATAACAATACCTGAGTTTGTGAAGTAGCAGAAGGACGTAGGAAGTCTGTTATCAAAGCCTACCTTCCCTCCATTCCCTCCCTTCCCTCCATTCTCTTCACCCCTCCCTCCCTCCCTCCCTTCATCTCACTAAAGAACACCATCATCAAAGAAACATAAACACACACACACACACACACACACACACACACAAGGCCTACCATTTTTCTTCAAGAGTTCCCGGATTTCCCATTTTCTTTCCGTATTCAAAATCCAGACAGGAAGTATGACTCGTGTAAAAGTGTGAATGTCATAAGTTACATTTTTTTTATATTTTCATTCCTTCTTTTTCTCTCTTTTTCTTCCTCTTCCTCTTCCTCTTCATAATCTCTTGACCTTGATAGTAAGATACCAAGCGAAAAAAATATATAAATTTCTCACGTATTTTTTTGTTTTTATATCTTTTTAGTTATTCATTTCGTTTATATATTTATTTTTTTATTATTTATTTTTATTGCTTTATACATTATTCGTCATCTTTCAAGGTCTCTCTCTCTCTCTCTGCAGTGGGACACGTAAAATTACTATTATTATTATTATTATTATTATTAGTAGTAGTAGTAGTAGTAGTAGTAGTAGTAGTAGTAGTAGTAGTAGTAGTAGTAGTAGTAGTAGTAGTAGTAGTAGTAGTAGTAGTAGTAGTAGTTGTTGTTGTTGTTGTTGTTGTTGTTGTTGTTGTTGTTGTTGTTGTTGTTGTTGTTGTTGTTGTTGTTGTTGTTGTTGTTGTTGTTGTTGTTGTTGTTGTTGTTGTTGTTGTTGTTGTTGTTGTTGTTGTAGTAGGACAAAAAAGCACACACCACCACCACCACCACCACCACTACCACGATCACAAACATCACCGCAACCACCACCACCACCACCACCATCACAAACATCACCACCACCACCATCACAAACATCACCACCACCACCATCAAAGCCCACACTCAATAAAGCACATTCAGCATATTTACTCCCTCCCTCTCCCTCTCCCCCTCTCACCTCCCCTCTCCCTCAGCCAATAATGGCCCGGGATGGAGAACTGCGCGGTAAGGGGAACAGAAGGGGAAAAGAAGGGGGAATACGAGGGGAAGATAAGGGGATGAATGGGAAGAGGGAAGGGAAAGGAAAGGGGAAAAGAAGGGAAAAGAAGGGGATATGAAATGAAGGAGGAGGAGGAAGGGGAAGGAAGGGAAGATAAGAAGGGAGGAGGGTAAAAGGTAGGAGGAATTTGAGGGAGTCAGAGAGAGAGAGAGAGAGAGAGAGAGAGAGAGAGAGAGAGAGAGAGAGAGAGAGAGAGAGAGAGAGAGAGATTGGAAACCTGCTGAAAAACAGGATTAAAGATAAATTACATGATACAAGATGGACGAGGAGGAGGAGGAGGAGGAGGAGGAGGAGGAGGAGGAGGAGGAGGAGGAGGAGGAGGAGGAGGAGGAGGAGGAGGAGCAGGCGGAGGAGGAAGGTAACTAACTTTTGAGCAAGAAAGACAAAGGAAGGGAAATTGAAAAAGAATGAACTGATTTAAAGAGAAATTAAATAAGATATGGAGGAGGAGACGAGGAGAGGAGAGGAGAGGAGAGGAGAGGAGAGGAGAGGAGGAGGAGAAGTGAAAGTGGAAATATAAAGAGATAAATGACATAGGATGAAATGAATGGAGAAAATGTAGGAAAGAAGGAAAGAAGCTTGTGTGTGTGTGTGTGTGTGTGTGAGAGAGAGAGAGAGAGAGAGAGAGAGAGAGAGAGAGAGAGAGAGAGAGAGAGAGAGAGAGAGAGAGAGAGGGGGGGGGTGTACATTCCAATGCTCAAAGTCAAGGATGGATCGAAGGTAACCAACATGACTCACTTTTTTTCTCTTTTTATTCTCTCTCTCTCTCTCTCTCTCTCTCTCTCTCTCTCTCTCTCTCTCTCTCTCTCTCTCTCTCTCTCTCTCTCTCTCTCTCTCTCTCTCTCTCTCTATGACGACGTAACTTCACACAGAATTTAATGACCAATTATATTTTCTCTTTCTTCTCCTTTTTTAACTTTCCTTCCTTCTTTTCTTTGTCTCTCTTTGTCAAACTTGAAGAAAAAAATACAGACAAAATTTTACATATATAACTTTTCCTGCAAACTAACACGAGCAACGAATGAAAATAAATAAAAACAAAAACAAAAAAAAATTATGAAAACCCATATTCAAATCCTCACTTCAAGAAATAAAAAAAAGGCGTTTCAATTAACAAGATATGATTGCAAGATACCTGTATTCCCCCTACCTGGTTGGTTACCTGTTATTTGTTATGTTACGTAATTACCCGTTAATGACATCCCTGTTACTTCCTCACCCGTTACCTGTGTTGATGTTACCTGCATAAATGTCACCTGTTATCAATTACCAGTTTTTACCTGTACTCGTATGTTACCTATATTATCGTATTATCTTCTCTTTACCTGTATAAATGCTACGTGTAATAAGGTTTCACGTATACTGTTACCTATTACCTGTATTCCTGTTACCTAATTAATGTTACCTGTATCCCCGCCTGCTAAGTTCCCCAGACGACCCACATGTGACAGCCTACACTAGTAACCTTTGCAGAGACACGTGGGCATGCAAAGATAATTAGCCTGCTATGAATTCACCTTCCGGAAGAGAGAGAGAGAGAGAGAGAGAGAGAGAGAGAGAGAGAGAGAGAGAGAGAGAGAGAGAGAGAGAGAGAGAGAGAGAGAGAGAGAGGGAGAGGGAGAGGAGGGAGGGGGGATGATTTAAGAGAGGTAAATCCTGTAACATGAATATTACCACCGTGTTTCACCTCTCTCTCTCTCTCTCTCTCTCTCTCTCTCTCTCTCTCTCTCTCTCTCTCAGGGCGGCGGAACAAAGGCCACAGGATCAATATATGAGGAACTTGAATCTCACCGTCATGCACAAATACCAATCACTGTGAAATAGCTCACATATTCTCTCTCTCTCTCTCTCTCTCTCTCTCTCTCTCTCTCTCTCTCTCTCTCTCTCTCTCTCTCTGGTTTTTTCCTGTTTCCTCATAGCTATCTGTCTCATTCCTCCAATCCCATCCCCCACTCTCTCTCTCTCTCTCTCTCTCTCTCTCTCTCTCTCTCTCTCTCTCTCTCTCTCTCTCTCTCTCTCTGGTTTTTTCCTGTTTCCTCATAGCTATCCGTCCCATTCCTCCTCTCCCTCCCTCCTTGCTCCCCTCCCCCCCTCTCTCTCTCTCTCTCTCTCTCTCTCTCTCTCTCTCTCTCTCTCTCTCTCTCTCTCTCTCTCTCTCTTTTGCTTTTTGCTCCAAATATAAAAGCTTTCGTTTGTAATTCCAAGTAAGAGAGAGAGAGAGAGAGAGAGAGAGAGAGAGAGAGAGAGAGAGAGAGAGAGAGAGAGAGAGAGAGAGAGAGAGAGAGAGAGAGAGAGAAATACATGCAATTACTCCTTTACTTCTCCTAACGTGGAATGGGAGAGGATGGGAGAGGAATGGGAGAGTTAAGGGAGAGGAAAGTTTGCGGAATTCACTCCATTATTTTGCAATCCGAAACTATAGGAGGGTGGGAGAGAGTGAGAGGGAGAGGGAGAGGGAAGAAGCATAGATGGGAGAGAGGGACAAACAGAAGGAAGGAAGGAAGGAAGGAAGGAAGGAAGGAAGGAAGGAGAGAGAGAGAGAGAGAGAGAGAGAGAGAGAGAGAGAGAGAGAGAGAGAGAGAGAGAGAGAGAGAGAGAGAGAAACATTTATAGAAAGGAACGAGAGGAGGGATGAAGGGGAGGGAGGGATGAAGGGAAGGGAGGGAGGGAAAAGAACTGGAGGAATAGAGGAAATGGAAATGAAGGAATGAATGGAGGGAGGGAGGAAAAGTAAGGAGAGAGAGAGAGAGAGAGAGAGAGAGAGAGAGAGAGAGAGAGAGAGAGAGAGAGAGAGAGAGAGAGAGAGAGAGAGAGAGAGAGAGAGAGAGAGAGAGAGAATAAATTTCATTCCAGTAATTTATAATATTAATGGGAGACGTGAGAGGAAAGAAGAAGAAAAAGAGGGGAAGAGAAGGAAAGAAGGACAAGACGAGAGAAAGAGGAAGGAGGGACAAAAGAATAAAAGTAAAGAGAAACAGAAACAATGGAAAATGAAAAGGAGGGAGAAAGGAAGAGAAGAAAATTTAATAGAGAGGAAAGAGAGATGAGGAGAAGACAAAGGAAGACTGGGAGGAGAGAGAAACCGATACGAGGGAGAAAGAAGGAAGGAAGAGAAGAGAGAGGAGATGGGGAGGAGAAATAAACAGAAAAAGGATAGAGAAAGATATGGAGGAGAAAGACAAAGGGAGACAGGGAGAAGAGAGAAACCGATACAAGGGAGAGGGAAGGACGGAGGGAGGAAGGGAGGGTAAAGTGGGGGAGGGAAGAGGGGTGAAGAGAGATGGGGAGAAAAACACACTCCCTGCAACAACTGTTC
>NC_087174.1:9315827-9325827 GCF_035594125.1 Scylla paramamosain
TTGAGGAGGCTGATTCACTGAATTCTGGGAAGTGAGACAGAGAGACAGGCGGTCAACGGTACTAGTGTGTGTGTGTGTGTGTGTGTGTGTGTGTGTGTGTGTGTGTGTGTGTGTGTGTGTGTGTGTGTGTGTGTGTCATTCCCTCATACACGTCACGCACACTCCACTGCCCTGCCCTGCTCTACCCTGCCCGTCACCCCAGCCATGCATACCACTCTCCCCTCTCCCCTTTCACCCCTCTCTTCTTCTCTCCCTCCCTTGTAACTTCATCAATATACCGTGCTCAGTTCTCAAGGCAAGCAGGAAACGAGGGGTGGTGGAGAAGAGGGTGGAGGGTTAGTGGATGAATGGGTAAGTGGATAGGATGATGCGTGAGGGAGTAGCGTGGGAGGGGAAAGACTGAGAAGGGCGTGAGGGGAGTGAGGTGGTAGCGAGGTGGTGGATGGGGTGAGTGAAGAGTGAGGGGTGGGGAGGGAAGTGATGGAAGAGGATGAGAAGTGATAGGAGAGGGAAGGGGTGAGGGATTAGATGAGAAGTGAGGGGAGGGTGAAGGGAAGAGAGGGGAGAGGAAAAAAGGACTGATGGGAAGGTGAGGGGAAGTGATGGAAGGTGAGGTGAGGGTTGAGGAAGGGAAAGTGAGAGAAGGGAGGGGGGATTACATGAGAGGATGGGGAGGGGAGGAATGAGGGAGAGAGAAGGTAGGCAAAAAGAAGAGGGGGTTACATGAAGGGAGGGGGAGGGAAGTGGTGAGGGGAGGGCGAGGGAAGGAGTGAGGGGAAGTGAGGAAAGGGAAGGGAAGGTGAGGGGAAGTAAGGGGAGGGTGAGAGAAGGGGTGAGGAGAGGAGAAGGAGTGAGAGGAACTAAAGGAAGGCAAGGAAAGGGGTGAGGGGTTACATGAGGGGAGGGGCAGGGAAGGGGTGAGGGGAGGATGGGGGTCATGAGAACAATATGCATACCACCACCATCACCACTACCTTTCCTGTCTAATAACGACTAGTTGCTACCTGTCAACTGCATACCTTTGCCCCCTCTCTCTCTCTCTCTCTCTCTCTCTCTCTCTCTCTCTCTCTCTCTCTCTCTCTCTCTCTCTCTCTCTCTCTTAGTAATTCTCCCTTGCTTTAATAATCCATCCATTCATTTTTTTATGCATTCATAACCACACACACACACACACACACACACACACACACACACACACACACACACACACACACACACACACACACACACGCAATTCCACATATATACATACATACATACATATACATTTCTCCTTACCCAACAATTCACTACACACACACACACACACACACACACACATTATCCCTCCCATTACAACCAGCCAATCACAATGAAGCACCCCCCTTCCCTTTAAAGCCTAACAGTAACCAATCAATAGGCGACATTCACCAGTAACCACCCCCCTCACGCCCCTCCCCCGGCCCGTGACACGCCCAGCCAATGGACACACGGCGTGGCGACAAAGGGCTTTCATTCGCCGCGGGAGAGCCAATCAGGAGGTAATTCTCGTTTCCCTGAGTTACGTCACCCCCTCATCCTTATTAAGACGAGGACGTGAGGCTGTGAGGTGTGAGGTGTGCTAATTATGTACCTGGCCTTAATTACCTTTCCTGTTCCCTCCCTCATACCTCTCCTCCTCTTTATTCATCTATTTATTTATTTATTTATTTTTGCTTTTTCTATATCGTTCTCTATTTTTTTTTCCATTTGTTACTACCAATCTATCTTCTTACTTTTTTTTATTTTCTCTATCGTTCTCTGTTGTTTTCATTTACGTTATTTTCTTTTTTTCAATCTCTTTCTTCTCCTTTATTTCTCTTTCACCTCAATCTCCAAACTTTTCTTTTTATTCTTTTCAATCCCTACTTTTCTTTCTCTCTTTCCTCTACAAAACATTTTCCTCGTCTTTTTCTAGCCCTTTTTTTTTCCTATTTTCTACTTTGCATTATCTATTGTTCTATCTCCTCCTTCTTACTTCCTTCTTCTACACCTGCTTTTTTTTTTATCTCGCTCTTTCTCTATCTCCCCCTTACTTTTGTGTCTTTCTCTCTTTGATTTATTACTCCTCCACTTATCTTTTTTTCCTACGTCTTTCTACCATTTTCTCCTCCTCCTCCTCCTCCTCCTCCTCCTCCTCCTCCTCCTCCTCCTGTTTCTCTCTCCCTCTGTTTGAATTTCTTTTTCTCTCTCTTTGTGGTTCTGCTTCTTCGTTCATTTTTCAATTTACAATTCCTCTATTTCCTTCTCTTTTCTCCTCCTCTTTCTTCTTCTTCCTCCTCTTCCTCTTTCTTCCTCTTCACGCTTTTATTTCTTTCCACTCTGTAACTTTATTTTCTCCTTCATGATCAATTTATAACTCCTTCACTTTCTCCACTTTCTATCTCTTCCTTCCTCCTCCACATCCTCGCTTTCTTTTCCTCCACACTTTCCATCCATTCCCCCCACCTCTCTCTCTCACTCTCTCTCATCCACTTTCAGTCAATAACCAACGCGCCCCCACCCAACTTCCTCCTCTTTCTACTGTTTCCTCATCCAACGCTCTTCCTTCCTGCCCCCTCCACTTCCTCTGTGTCCACTCTCACCCCCTCCCCTCTCCCACTCCCTCTCTCACCGGCAAATTTGCACCTGTTCTCATTAGCGTTACACGTCCACCGCCAAGGATTTACACGCACGTTACATGTAAAGCAGTAGTAGTAGTAGTAGTAGTAGTAGTAGTAGTAGTAGTAGTAGTAGTAGTAGTAGTAGTAGTAGTAGTAGTAGTAGTCGTAGTAGTAGTCGTAGTAGTAGTAGTAGTAGTAGTATAATAATAATAATAATAATAATAATAATAATAATAATAATAATAATAATAATAATAATAATAATAATAATAACAATACCAAAACTCCAATATGAGTCAGAACAGGCAGGACAGGAAACCACAGTGAGAGGGATAACTGACATCAAGGAGAACAAGGGCGGGGAGAGAGAGAGAGAGAGAGAGAGAGAGAGAGAGAGAGAGAGAGAGAGAGAGAGAGAGAGAGAGAGAGAGAGAGAGAGAGAGAGAGAGAGAGAGAGAGAGAGAAATAACCACCACCACAACCACAAACATAAAAATAAATAAATAAATAAACCAAGGGCAAATAAACACTGCACCTTATCTCCTATTAAAAGTACCAGTAGTCTCTTTATCACTTCACATAGCCACCCAGTACTCCGCAATACCTGATAGGACAAGGTGACTCCTATCAACACAGGTATTATCAGTTCAGGTAATAACATTTGCATCAGGAACTCGATCTTCTTTTGCGATTCAACTCTGCTCGTTCTTGGTCTTGTTCTCTTCGCCTCCTTGTTCTTGTTCTGCTTCTTCTCTTGGTTTCCTCGTTCCCACCCTCCCCGCTTCCCTGTCTTCGCTCCCACTCTATTAATAACTGTAGTTTATGATCAGCTGAGAATTAAACTGACTCCCGCACGCTCTCTTGTGTTGCAACTCTTCTTTTTCGGGCAAAGTTTTAGTCTTCTCTATTTTCTTTTCTTGGCAACTTGTATTATTATGATTTCATAGTAACAAAGGAACAGGTTTGTAAAAATGGGTCCTAAGGGGGAATCCACTGCTACGCCACCTGTCTGTTTATATAGCTCGTTATTAGAAGTGAAAGGTACGTCTTTGACACGGACTTCTCAAAAGTGCTGAAAAACAGATCTGTTCATACCTAAAAACTCAGTGCAGAACATTAGAATCCATGAATATTACATAAAAAAAATATTTAAAAAATTTTATTTGTTTAATCTTTTTTTTTGCTGACTAATGTAACATAAAAAGGTTAAAAGCGAAAAGCAACGTAAAATAAAAACTGAAAAGTAAAGAAGTAAAAAAAAAAAGTAAAAAATATAATTAAAAAGTCTAGTTATTCATTCAGTACAATAACGTATAAAGTAAAGCAAAAAGAGTTAGACACTCAATACAATCAAGTGAAGACTAAAGATGAGTAAAGAAGTTAAAAGTAAAAAAATATAATAATAACAATAAAAAGTTAGTCAAAAGTAATAAAAAATTGAACTAAAAACTAAAATAAATAAATAAATAGAAGAGAAGAGAAGAGAAAAGAAGTTAAAAAGATTTCTTCATTCAGATATTGCTCCTTTTTTTACATTTCCTTATGACATGTCAATTAACTAACACACTTTATGTTCAACTCTTATTCTCTACAAATCCTCTTCTATTTCACTTAATTTATTTCTTAACTCTACTTTCTTTTTCTTGCCAAATTCACTATTATTCTTTTCTACACATCAATTAACTTGCGCGCTTTCTATACAACTCATCTTTTTGCAAACCTTTTTTTTTTTTTTTTTACTTAATATAAATCGTTTCTTTTCGTTTTATTTCTTCCACCTACAGTAAACATTCACCAGCTCAACATTTCCTCTCCACTATTAATATCAGAGCGTTTCTTTTCTCTTCTCTTTCTTCTCGAGCCATTTGCGTGTTGAAAAATAAATAAATCATGGAACAGAAAACGAGGAAGAAAACGGAGAGAGCTGCCAAACTGCTTCAGTCTTTTCCTTCCTCTTCCTCCTTCCCTTCTTCTACTCATTATTATTGTAACATTATTCTTCTTTCACCTCCTCCTCATACTCTCCCCTCTTCTTCTTCCTCCTCTTTTCCCGTCTTCTTATCGTTACTATTATTCATCCTCCTCCTCCTCTTCCTTCTTCTACTACTACTACTTCTCTTCCTTCCTCCTCTTCTATTATTACTATTATTCTTCTTACACCTCCACTTCCTCCTTCTACTACTACTACTACTACTACTCCTCTTCCTCGTACTCCTCTTCTTCCTCCCAAACCAAGCCTCAGGTCCAGTTTCCCACGCCTCCTTAATAGACTGCCACCACCTTTAGACTAACTTAAAAAATAAGAAAAAAACATCTTTTCTTGTCATTTTTTTTTTACTTGCATGCCTTTGTTAGGGTCGACAAACTGATCATCATGTCCCTTCTCTCTCTCTCTCTCTCTCTCTCTCTCTCTCTCTCTCTCTCTCTCTCTCTCTCTCTCTCTCTCTCTCTCTCTCTGTATTACTGTCCTAAGAAAATAATTATACTTTTTAATCTTTTTACTTGATTTACTTCACCTTACGTTTTTATATTGTTATTTCTACGAGAGAGAGAGAGAGAGAGAGAGAGAGAGAGAGAGAGAGAGAGAGAGAGAGAGAGAGAGAGAGAGAGAGAGAGAGAGAGAGAGAGAATATGTCAGTCAGTCAACAGCCCTGTGACTTTTACTCATTAATTTTCTTCCACCTCGCCTTGACTTGCACAATTCCAAGAGGCGAGGATCAAGACACAGCCGGAACTAAACTGACCGCCGAGATTGGAACATTTTTCTCCTCTGAACTTTTTTTGGGGGGAACAGGAATTAAACGGACCCTTTTATAAGTTTTAGTACGTACCCCTTGAGAGAGAGAGAGAGAGAGAGAGAGAGAGAGAGAGAGAGAGAGAGAGAGAGAGAGAGAGAGAGAGAGAGAGAGAGAGAGAGAGAGAGAGAGAGAGAGAGAGAGAGAGAGAGAGAGAGAGAGAGATGGGGGAAAAAAGGTTGCAGTAGTAGTAGTAGTTTGTTGTTTTTGTTGTTGTTGTTGTTGTTGATACTGTAGTTCTTGTTTTTGTAGCGTTTAGACAACTTTTGAATTAGACTCGCTGGTAAGTAAAAAAACAGGAAGTCTAGTAGTAGTAGTAGTAGTAGTAGCAGTAGTAGTAGTAGTAGTAGTAGTAGTAGTAGTAGTAGTAGTAGTAGTAGTAGTAGTAGTAGTAGTAGTAGTAGTAGTAAGAGTTTCCTGCACACTTAAGGGCGTCTTTCACACCTGAGTCACTCCTAGGTCACTGGATTAACGTGCTAACTAGACTCTCTCTCTCTCTCTCTCTCTCTCTCTCTCTCTCTCTCTCTCTCTCTCTCTCTCTCTCTCTCTCTCTGATTTTTTTGCCCCTAACATTGCAAGACTAAATTCTACAAGGGCTTACTTTCTTTGCACGCACCTTGCTCAGCAGGTCAATGCTACTACTACACAATGCTACCACTGCTGCTTCTGCCTCTCCCTCTTGATCTGCTTCACTGCTCCCTGTACTAGACCCCCTCACCTGTTTATCTGCTCCATGTACGTATACCAGACCCCTCACCTGCTTCACTAATTTGCGTGGTACAGTACAGTCGAGGTTTCAATAGTAATCTTTTGAGTACATTTATATATATACTGTGGTTTGCCTTCTCCTACTGAGGTTAATGTCTTCTAATTTATTGGCAGATTCGTAGGAAAATATGAGTAATAGATTTACAATTGAATAAGGTGACGGTGGTAGTGGTGATTGTGGTGGTGGTGGTAGTAGTAGTAGTAGTAGTAGTAGTAGTAGTAGTAGTAGTAGTAGTAGTAGTTGTTGTTGTTGTTGTTGTTGTTGTTGTTGTTGTTGTTGTTGTTGTTGTTGTTGTTGTTGTTGTTGTTGTTGTTGTAGCAAACCAACCTATTTACTCATCTTCCGTTTCCTTCAATTCTACCCATTTTTACAAGTATGTCTGGGACTGCTGCTGCTCATCACCTGCCTCCGTACCTCTCAGTGTTGCGCCGTCACGTTCAGCAAGTCTTCGCCTGCGGATATTTTGCTACACCGCCGCTCCACCTTGACCCTGTGACTGCTTTGGCTTCGCAAGCTTAGCAAAATCGCCTGATGTTTAAAGACTGTAAAAAAAACAATATGAATAAATAAATAAATGAATAAATACAAACGCCGCTAACAATACACCAAGTGATCAAAGAGTTAGATCTTTTAGTAAGTCTGTAGTTTATTTTCTGCTCAGTAAAATTATAGTCAAGGCCGCACAAATAACCAGTGTCCTTGTTATTAGTAAGTGTCACATTGTTATTAGTAATTAGAGTTAATTTGGTCCTTCCTGTCGTCCTCCTTTACTCTCTTATGTTTTTATATAATTTTACTGTCCCTTTTAATCTTGTACACTGAAAGGTTTCGGAGCCACGACTCACTTTCTAACTGGCTGTAATGAAAGCTGTTGGGGGTTTTCAAGAGTGTATCATTCTAGTGACGGTTAAATAAAGGACACAGCGCCATCCTCACCATTCTGAATCATCCTTTTGACTACGCCTCGGAAACTGGCATCTTCAGTCATCTTTTTTTCAGTCGCTTTTTTGTTGCCCTTGGCCAGAGCCCCTCATACAAAAAATAAACAAATCCATAAATAAATAAGATTAACACCCACGAAAACCTGACAGACCATCCCAGCAGTGACCCTTAAAAAAAAAAAAAAAAACGGCTCCTTATAAGAGAACAAAGCGCTTCTGACCACATCTTTATTCCCACCAACAGTTTACACCATTTAAAAGAACATAGTGTAAATAAAACAAAGACATCAATAAGAAAAACACCCATGAAAACCTGAGAGACCATCCCAGCAGAGCCCCTTTGAAGAAAAAAAAAAAAAAAGCTCATTTCAAGATAACAAGGACCTTCAGGACACAGCCAGCCATTATTCCCACCACCTGTCCTGTTTACATCATTTAAAAACCCCGTAGGACATAGCGGATGTGACGCAGGGACACGAAGCGGCCAGATAACTCCTGTGACGTCACCCGCACAGGCACACACCTTCCAATTAGCCATTTGTTTACCTGTGACACCACCTGCACGCGGGTAGACATCACTGTACCTGCCAGTAACATCAATATTATACTGGTGACGTCAGTTCTATGCCTCTCGATGTCGTCAGTTCGTCACCTCCTCTCTCCTCCCCTCCTCCTCCTCCTCCTCCTCCTCCTCCTCCTCCTCCTCCTCCTCCTCCTCCTCCTCCTCCTCCTCCTCCTTCAATGACCGTGGCCTTTGTAATGCATCCGGTCTAAGGAGACAAGGGAGGGAGAGGGGGAGAGGGGGAAGTAGAAGAACGGAGGAGGGAGACAAGGAAGAGGGGAAGTGGAGAAATGGAGGGAGAAGTGGAGAGAGACAGGGTGTGGTTGTATGGAAATAGGAAAGAAATCAGAGAGAGAGAGAGAGAGAGAGAGAGAGAGAGAGAGAGAGAGAGAGAGAGAGAGAGAGAGAGAGAGAGAGAGAGAGAGAGTTGGTATGGTTAGGCCAGAGCAGATAATGGGACAAAACAGATATGTAGAGAGGGGAAGGGAAGGAGATGGGGGGAGAGGAAAGGGAGGGGAGAGGAAAGGGGTGAGAAAAGGGCATCTGGCACCGCTCCTCCAAACTTCATAGACACAATACATAGAAACACACATGCAGGTGTCCCCACATAACACACATACACACACACACACACACACACACACACACACACACACACACACACACACACGTAAAGAGACAACAGACGGATGGTTGGATGGTCGGTCAAACACACACACACACACACACACACACACACACACACACACACACACACACACACACAGGCCGAGTGCTGCCAAGGTCAACAAAGTAGGTCATGGAGGAGGAGGAGGAGGAGGAGGAGGAGGAGGAGGAGGAGGAGGAGGAGGAGGAGGAGGAGGAGGAGGAGGAGGAGGAGGAGCCAAGAAAAAAAAATAGTAAGAACATGAATCTCAATAACGAGAGAGAGAGAGAGAGAGAGAGAGAGAGAGAGAGAGAGAGAGAGAGAGAGAGAGAGAGAGAGAGAGAGAGAGAGAGGTGAATAACAATCAGGAGCAGGTGAAATCACAGGTATATAATTAACAAGGTGACCAGGGTAGTCCAGTTTTCACCGTTTTGTCGAAATTTCCTTGTAACATCAGGCGACTTCAGGAAAAAAGAGAGTAAGGAAGGTCTCTCATTGTCCGTATGTCTGTATGTATGCCTGTCTTTGTCTATATAAGAGGAGACTGGGGGTATTTCTTGCTATAACCTTCTTAATCTGTCTATGTCTCTGTATAAAGCGAAGTCTCTCATGTTATCTAATTTTATCTATCTATCTTTTTTCAATCTGTCTATCCGTGTGTTTGTTTCTGTGTATAAAAAGGTGGATCTTACTTGCTGTCTATCTATCTATGTGTTTAGCTGCTTGTATGTACTCTGTCTGTGTAAGGAGAGGTTTATCTATCTGTCTGTCTGTCTGTCTGTCTGTCTGTCTGTCTGTCTGTCTGTACGAGTATTAACATTAAAACAAAAGAATATAAAGGAAGCTGCAACAAGGAAAAGAGAAGGAAAGGAGAAGAAAAAAAGATATGGTAATGAATATATGTGCATTAATACGTACGAATACTAATACAGGAAAACAAAATATATAAAGGAAGCTACAAACAGGAAGAAAGAAAGGGAGAAAGAAAGAAAATAATAATCAGAAGGTCTACACTTGACAGTTATTGTATAATCCACCAGTCTTTGTCCATTAATGAAGGGATGAATAGCGGGGCATTGATCTGTATGTATGTATGTATGTATGTATGTATGTATGTATGTATGCATGCCTACTGATCTACGTATTCTATTCATTCTCGTTTTCGGTCTGTTTATCTGTTTAATTTCTCTTCTTTGTATGTCTGTTTATCCGTCTGTCCGTCTGTCCGTCTGTCCTTTCAGAGTGCTCACAATCTAAAGTAGTAATAACGACATGGTTTATGCGCTCTCTCTCTCTCTCTCTCTCTCTCTCTCTCTCTCTCTCTCTCTCTCTCTCTCTCTCTCTCTCTCTCTCTCTCTCTCTCTGTCTCATCCATAATTACCTCTTATCGAATCTACTTGGGTTAGTTTCGGCTTGCACACACACACACACACACACACACACACACACACACACACACACACACACACACACACACACGGTTAGTGGAGGTAAACTTTCTATATCGTATTCCTCTCTCTCTCTCTCTCTCTCTCTCTCTCTCTCTCTCTCTCTCTCTCTCTCTCTCTCTCTCTCTCTCTCTTACGGAAGGAATCAAGGTAAAAATACATATATAATAAAAAAATATACAAAAATATCTTCAAAAATAACATGTCATTCTCTCTCT
>NC_087174.1:9328327-9330827 GCF_035594125.1 Scylla paramamosain
CATACCAACCCTTTCATTCCAACGTGCCCCCTCCTCCTCCTCCTCCTCCTCTTCTTTTGGCCCTTCCAGGCCTAAATTTGACTATACCTTCTCCTCTTCCCCTTCCTCTTCCCCCTAACCTCCCCTACCTCCCATTCCCTTCCTACTCGCTACTTGCTCCCTTAACTTCCAAAATCTCGAATCTCTGCTCCTCCTCCTCCTCCTCCTCCTCCTCCTCCTCCTCCTCCTCCTCCTCCTCCTCCTCCTCTTCTCAGCCGCCACTTAGGTCTTCCCCCCCCCATCCTCCTTTTCTTCCCTAAAGCAACTCCCCTTCAAGCCTCTTGGTCACGTTATGTAAAAAGAAATATGAAAAATAGAGCGTGTAAATGGTATGACGAGAAATGTGAGATGGAATAGATAAATAGATAGATAGACGGACATATGGATAGGTAGAGAGATAAATGGATGGATGGATGGATGGAGAAAAACGGAAGTGAAAAAAAGAATGACAAAGAAAGAGAATGAGAGAGAGAGAGAGAGAGAGAGAGAGAGAGAGAGAGAGAGAGAGAGAGAGAGAGAGAGAGAGAGAGAGAGAGAGAGAGAGAGAGAGTAGGGAGGGAGGGAGAAAAAAACTATATAAATAAATACCAGAATGGACCATAAATTTGAGAGAGAGAGAGAGAGAGAGAGAGAGAGAGAGAGAGAGAGAGAGAGAGAGAGAGAGAGAGAGAGAGAGAGAGAGAGAGAGAGAGAGAGAGAATCCTTCATGGGAGAGGCCCTGAAGCGTGTCCTTCAAAAGGATATTACAGTGTCCAGCGCTGGTGGAGAGAAAAATATGTCGGTGATGGTGGTGGTGGTGGTGACGCGCTTCCGGTGGTGCAAGGACAATGGTGGTGGTGATTGTAATGGTGACTAAATGTAGTGGTGGTGGTGGTGGTGGTGGTGGTGGTGGAGTTGGTGATGGTGGTGGTGGTGATGGTGGTGGTGATGGTGGAGATAACACGTTCCTTCCTCCATATATTTCTTCTATACATCTTCCTCCTCCTCCTCCTCCATTCTCCCTCCTTACCTCCATACCTCCCTTCCATCCCTCCTTCCCTCCACACCTCCCCCTCCTCCCGGCGTATCTTTACCTCTTTACTGAGTACCGCCTGAGGGAAGGAAGAGGAGGAGGAGGAGGAGGAAGAGGAGGAGGAGGAGGAGGAAGGAAAAAAGCAGACTCCATAAAAAAGGAAAAAAAAACTAAGAACATTAACATCAATCAGCGCGCGCACGTGTATACACACACACACACACACACACACACACACACACACACACACACACACACACACACACACACACACACACACACACACAACGTATAAGGAAAAGTTTTATTATTTCACCCATTTCTCAATATCCATAACTACGAAGAAAACAAAAAAGAAGAAAAAGAAAAAAGAAGAAAAGAAGAAAAAGAAAGAAGAAGAAGAAGAAGAAGAAGAAGAAGAAGAAGAAGAAGAAGAAGAAGAAGAAGAAAACCCACAAAAATCATAAAAAAAAGCAAACAAACAAATTAGGTGAGAAAGGTACACACACACACACACACACACACACACACACACACACACACACACACACACACACACACACACACACGAACCAGATAAACTAATTAAGGAGGCTTCGTGTCTTTGCTGCAGGTAAGAGGAGTCAAGAGGACCGTGCTAAGAGTACACCAAGAGGAGGAAGACTCATCTAAATTCCTTTCCTCTTCCTCTTCCTCTTGTACTTGTTCTCATTTCTTCCTTTTCCTCTTTCTTCTTTCCTTTTCAGCATCTTTCTTATTTCCCAAGCTCTTTTAGTTCCTCTTCTTCCTCTTCCTCCCTTTACTTTCTTGTTTTCTTCCTCTTACTCTTTCTTAATTCTTTTTTTTTAGCCTCCTCTTCCTTACTTTTCATGCCATTTTAGTTCCTCTTCTTCCTCTTCCTTCTCTTCTCCTATATTCTTTCTCCTCCTCCTCCTCCTCTTCTTCTATATTCTTCTTCTTCTTCCTCCTCCTCCTCCTCCTCCATTTTTCTTTTTAGTCACCTCTTCCTTATTTTCCAAGCCTTTCTAGCACCGCCTCTTTCTCTTCCTCTTCCCGTTTTCTTCCTCCTCCTCTTCCCCTTCTCTTGTATTCTCCCTCCTCTTCCTCTTTTCTTTTATTCTTCCTCCTCCTTTTATCATCACTTCAGCTTTCCTCTTTCAACCTTCTCATGGTTTATCTCCTCCCCTTCCTCCTTTATCACACTTCTCCCAATTCCTCCCTCGCTTGCAGACTCCACATCCTATTTCTTCTTCTTCTCCTCTTACCATTTCTCATCTTCTGTTTCTCATTTTTCCACCCCTACCTCCTCCTCCTCCTCCTCGTCCACCTCCACCTCCTCTTCCTCCTCCTTCAATCTCAAGTGGTATGTTCATCTCCGTATCACTTTGAATATCCTCTGTCCTCCTCCTCCTCCTCCTCCTCCTCCTCCTCCTCCTCCTCTTCCTCCTC
>NC_087174.1:9335827-9380827 GCF_035594125.1 Scylla paramamosain
AAAGGAAGAGATAATGAAAGACAAAAAGGGAACTATAGAATCGAAAGGAGGAGGAGGAGGAGGAGGAGGAGGAGGAGGAGGAGGAGGAGGAGGAGGAGGAGGAGGAGGAGGAGGAGGAGGAGGAGCAGGAGGAGAGGTAGGAAGTGAGGAAGAGAGGAGTAGGTCACGATAACTGTACCTGGCTCGAGGGCTACTCCAGGTCCACTCCCCTCCTCCTCCTCCTCCTCCTTCTCCTCCTCCTCCTCCTCCTCTTACGTCCAACTTCTTTCATCTCATTCTCGCGACTACACACTCGGTACACTTCAATGATGCTCCCTCCTCCTCCTCCTCCTCCTCCTCCTCCTCCTCCTCCTACTCTTCTTCTTCTTCTCCCTCTTCCTCCATTCCATCTCCCAGTTTTCTCCCCTTTTCCACCTTCTTCCAAAAATAGTCAACAATTTTAGGTACTTTTATGGAGCGAAGAGGAGGAGGAGGAGGAGGAGGAGGAGGAGGAGGAGGAGGAGGAGGAGGAGGAGGAGGAGGAGGAGGAGGAGGAGGAGGAAAATAAAAAGAATGTATGAAAATAAAGAACACAAATGAAGGGAAGAAGAGCAGGAAGAGCAACAGGAAAGGGGAAAGGGGAAAGAGGAAGAGGAAGAGGAGGAGGAGGAGAAGGAGGAGGAGGAGGAGGAGGAGGAGGAGGAGGAGGAGGAGGAGGAGGAGGAGGAGGAGGAGGAGGAAGAAGAACAAGAAGAAGTGGAGGAGGAGGAAGAATCAAAGTTTTGCGAATAGATAAGGTATCTCACTTCCCTTTCCTTCCTTCCTTTCTTTCTTTCTTTCTTTCTCTCTCTCTCTTCTTTCTCTCTCTCTCTTTTTCTCTTCCTTCCTTCTCCCTCTCCAGAGTTTCCTATTGTTGTTTATCTCTTCGTGAATACATTAATCATCTGTCTTCTTGTCCCTCCCTTCGCTTTATTATTGTTGCTCTTCCTCCTCTCTTCTCTCTATTCTGTCTCTCTCTCACTCTCCCTCATCATTATCTTCATTATACAATTCTCTTCACATCACTCACTTACGTTATCGGCTGTTTATCTCTCTCTCTCTCTCTCTCTCTCTCTCTCTCTCTCTCTCTCTCTCTCTCTCTCTCTCTCTCTCTCTCTCACACACACACAAATTAGACAGTAGTAGTAGTAGTAGTAGTAGTAGTAGTAGTAGTAGTAGTAGTAGTAGTAGTAGTAGTAGTAGTAGAATCTTGCAATGATACTAGCAGTAGTTATGATAAATAAGTAATTCCTGAGATAATGGTGGTGGTGGTAGTGGTGGTAGTGGTGGTGGTGGAGCATGTGGAAGCTGGTAATATCTCCTGGTGGTGGTGATGGTGGTGGTGGTGGTGGTGGTGGTGGTGGTGGTGGTGGTGTGTGCGGGCATAAAATGTGGTTAAGACTGAGGTGGTGATGTGTGAAGAACGAATGAGTGAACGGTACATACACTGCAAGGAGGAGGAGGAGGAGGAGGAGGAGGAGGAGGAGGAGGAGGAGGAGGAGGAGGAGGAAGAAGAAGAAGAAGAAGAAGAAGAAGAAGAAGAAGAAGAAGAAGAAGAAGAAGAAGAAGAAGAAGAAGAAGAAGAAGAAGAAGAAGAAGAAGAAGAAGCAACAACAACAACAACAACAACAACAATAATACCATCACCACCTTTCCAGCAGGATCAAGAGTCAACAAAGTGCGCAACGCAGCCACCACTGCGCAAACATGGGACATGATACACCGTGATTAACACCTACGCCCTTTCCCACAGAGAGAGAGAGAGAGAGAGAGAGAGAGAGAGAGAGAGAGAGAGAGAGAGAGAGAGAGAGAGAGAGAGAGAGAGGCGCGTAAGAAATAAAATAACTGGAAGGCAAGAAAGGAATTGACAAGATAAGAGGAGAGCATTGCTAAGAATGAAAGGCAAAGAATGTAGGAGGAAGGGGAAAAATGTAGGAGGAAGGAAAAGGAAAGAAAGGAAAGGGAAGGATAAGATATAGGGAATGTAGTAATGGGAGGGAAGATAAGGGAAATGGTGAAGAGAGAGAGAGAGAGAGAGAGAGAGAGAGAGAGAGAGAGAGAGAGAGAGAGAGAGAGAGAGAGAGAGAGAGAGAGAGATGGAGTGGATTCCGTCGTGCTATCACTATCCGCCAAAATGGATTAGTCACGCCCTCACGACACTCCCACCTGTTAATTTTAGCGGCTCCACCAGGTGCTCGCGGCCTCGTCCTCTGCATGTGGTCTAGTCTGTCCTTGTCTCCTGTTTTTATCTCCCGCTTTCATTTTTTACTTCGTCACGGCCGTTAGTGTTAGCCTTTATGCTTATATGAAGTGAGAATTCTAGCTTGACTCCTTTATATATCATACAACGAACGTCTTTATGAAGTGAAAGGATATACCACGAAACAAGTGACGTGGTTTTCTGTTTACATGTAATCTCCAGGTTAAGTGATATTTCTTTGTCCCGTTTCCTGTGTTTTGGTTCATGTTCTCAAACACCTCTGCATTTTATCTAGACAACTTCTAACAAGCTCGAACAGGTGTTATCGTGGCTTTCTAGGGAGATTTATATGTTAGGATTCTAGTGATAATAAAAAATAAAAAGGCTTCTGCATCACCAGTGAGAGAGAACAATCAATTAATCATGTGGATCTTGAAAGCAGTCCTTATGAAAGCCCAGTGTGTTTTGGAATAACAGCCTTGTCGTGTCCAGTTTCAGTGAAATGATGTTATTGCTTATCATTATGAAAACACTAATACCACGATGCTGCGACACTTGACAGCGAAACAGGTTTACTTATTTCATCGCTGTTGTTTATGACTGGAACACTGACAACTCCCTTGTTATTACCAAGGTTTTAAACACAGAACCTGCTTGACTCAATTCATGGCTACTATTTGCTACCAAAACACTAACAATTCTGTTCTTATGACGCATAAAAACACAAAAAACAGCCTTACTTAGCTCAGCGGTATTGCTTACCGTCGAAACATTACGAAATCTGCTACTACCACGCTTTTAAAACAAAAAAAAACGCCTTCACTCAGCTCATCACCATTACTCATTAAACACACTGCTGCCACGCTTAAAACACTAGAACGCCTTCATTTAGTTCACCGCTATTGCTTACTATCATAACATCAATAACCCGTTGCTACCACGCTTAGGAACCGCTAAAATAAGGTTACACAACTATTCATCATTAAAACACCAATAACCCCATTGGTACCACGCTTAAAAACACTGAAACACCATGACTTATCAATAAAACACTAATAATTATGTTGTTACGACGGTTTAAAGCACATACACAACTCCACTCACCTCCTCACTTAAGTGGGTACATGGTCTGCCACACGCCCGCTTACAGGAAGGAGGTGAAGGCCGCTCACGTCAGGCGTCCTGTGATAGGCACCGCCACGTCTCGCCCTACTCAGCCCTGCCCTTCCTCCCGTTACCCAGGCCACGTGAGCTGCCGTCCGCAACCCCACTTGCCCGTGTCCAGTCTCCACATCACACGTGACGTAGTAATGAGCAGCCTCCCGTCCCATGAGCCGCCAGGAGCCACCCTCTTAGCCACAACGGTTTTTTACGTGCCGCTGCCTCGCCTGTCTCCTGCCTCAGGCTCCGGCACCTGACAGTGAATACCCAGCCTGAGGGACTCTGCCCGGTGACTCATCGAGGACACCGCCCTTCTCGCTATGACTTGACTGGTGTTTTGTTTTTATTATTTTTGTTTTGTTTTTTACTCATCTTCAAGTCTTCTAGTCTCCTACCAGTCTTCCGGCGTAACTGTCTCGTGATTCTCCCTCATGAGTCAAGTTCATGGTTTTACAGTTCATTATTTTATGAGTTTATGACTCTCTCTCTCTCTCTCTCTCTCTCTCTCTCTCTCTCTCTCTCTCTCTCTCTCTCTCTCTCTCTCCATGGTCTCTAACCTAACGTTCAAGCTTTGCAGTGAGCACGCAACAAGATTTTTGTACGACTCGAGGCTAAGTTGAGAAAAGAAGACCATTTTCTCAAGAATATCACCGTGTTGAGAAATACAAGTCGTTGCGTAATTCCTCGAGACGCAGCGATGATACTTCCACGTCCTTTCTTTTAGCGTGACTCAGCAAGACTCTGATCCCCATCAAACTTAAGACCGGTACCATCTGCGTGATGACGATGGTGATGATGGTGATGGTAGTGATGATAACGTCTGCTCAGCGACCGGCGCGTCACACTTCTGTTATCACGCGTCAAGGGAAAAAACAAACACAGTTTTCCGAAGTGACGTAAAAGAGAAAGAAACAGTTACATAGATAAACACAATAAATCTGAATCGGCATCTTTAAATTACAAGATTTCCTCCCCATTTCACATCGCCTTTGGTTACGAAACTACAACTCCCCGCCATTACACAACCTCACAAACCTGATCAAGTTGCACCAATCTGTCAATCTGGTTTCAATTTCCCATCCACACTGAGCCAAGGCAACACCCACCACCCAACACCCAACCCTCCACCAGCACCCACACCCGAGACAACACTCAACCTACCACTCAAGGCAACACTCAAACCACTACCCACTCACCCCCCAACACCCCACCTGGCCCCACCACCTCCCACACCCAAGGCAGAGGACGTTCATGGAGAGAGGAGTTTCAGGCGCAAAATTACCCGTCCGGAAAAAGAGTGAAAAGGTGGATGGACTCTCCTGTTCGCTGGGAAATACTAGTACAGGTGTCCCCCCTTCCCTCCAACCCTTCCCCTCCACCCCCCTCCCCCCGCGCCGCCAGGTGAGGCAATATTTTAATGGTCCCCACAATTTGCCGCGAACACGCTGAATCCACTGAGTTTTATGCCTTCCCAGCGCGCTTTTTTCCTGCAGAGTGGCGTGCCTATGCGTGTCCACAGCGGCGGGTGTTGCGGGGCCGTGGGTGTTGCTGATATCGGAAACATATACTTGGATTGCATGAAAAACGAGGCAGTGATTTTTTTTTTTCCGGTGTGTGTTTGTGAGTGTGTGTGTGTGACGGTGGAGGCTTTGCGGTGTGTGGGTGGCGACAGGTGCGACAGGTGAGTAAGAGGTGGATATACAGGTAAGAGAGAGGTGGATATGCAGGAAGGGAGAGGGAGAGGCTGGGAAACGCGATGAGATTCTTTAACGCATCATATCCGCTATTAAGTGCAATAAGTATAATGAACCCAAGCATTACTTCTTCCTTCCTGCACTTCATTTTTGCAACTAATATCTACCACGTACGTTTGCCCCTTCGTGGATCAAGTGTTTACGCGTTGCATCCCATAACACTGCCTCCGTTAAGTCAACAATCGCTCCGAATATTTTGCTGAATATTAACAAACACCGCGCCAACTGACTCACTTGCTACCTGGCTGACTACCTGAACACGTTACGCTGGATTCTTATGTATACAAGAGATGAGGATTACGAGAGCGTCCCATACGTGTAGCTGTAAGTCAAACATTGCATCACCACCACAAACATACACACAAACATACATCCCCGCGCGTTCCGTTACACTAATCATGTCGTGCCGTGTCTACATCGCTTTTCGCAATCCCATAATTGTGATATATTGAAATGCTAACTCCTCACCACTTGGCTTTTATTTTTTTTCTTTTTTATGGGTGAAAGACTGATCTAGGGCAATAAAAGACTGAAAAAAAAAAACTGCACAAAGAAGTCAAGAGTGGCCTGTCCAAAATTATGAGGCTGTTAGTATAGTGATTTATAAAGGCGTTACAAAATCATCATCCATATTCTCAAACGCTTCAGCAAGCATCTCATCTCGACTATACTTTATTATCTACTTACAGAATTATTATCCATATTCTCAAACATTACTGCTTCTCGACTACGTTATTAGTGTTTCCAAGAGTACTTTCGTGATTTTAGTATATCTGAACAAGGATTCTACATAATTACAGAAAAGAAGCGCCGATGAGAACCTGACCAATCACCTGTGTGGCCTTTGGAAAATAGTCATGAAAGCCCAAACCGTTTAAGAACACATGCTCTTAAGTGAATGAATGAGAACACACTAGAGTCAAGTGAAAACTGTGTAAACATTTCACCAGAGCCACTAACTCCCTCAATAATAGTCTGCCGTGATTAAAAGCACAGTTAATTGCAACAAGGAAAGTCTGTTGCTAGCCTCTATATAAACCTTGACCTTCAAATGAAAGACGAACATCAAATCACCTTCGGCGTCTTGCATGGTTAATGACCTTTCCTTTTTTTTTTTCATCTTTTCAACCTCTTCCTGGATTTACTCTTACGGAACACCAGCGGGAACATGTACACGGTCAGCCAGCCAGCCAGCCCTCCTTGCCTCTTCTTCACGGTACATAATGCGAGCCGGTGAGTGTGCTGAATAAGTAAAGAGTCAGTTTCTTCCTAAATGTTGAGTGTGTTGAAGGTGCGATGGGCGAGTAGCGGTGGTGGTGGTGGTGGTGGTGGTGGTGGAGGAGGAGGAGGAGGAGGAGGAGGAGGAGGAGGAGGAGGAGGAGGAGGAGGAGGAGGAGGAGGAGGAGGAGGAGGAGATATGAGCGAAGATGATATGAAGGGACACGCTTCCTCCACCAGCGACAAAACTTCTCCCAAGACGGTGGCGGAAAATTACGTACCTGGAAGCAACACACACACACACACACACACACACACACACACACACACATCTTTCCCGGAACGATCCGTGCTCAGCGCGCATACCCTCACGCGGGCGGCGCCGATGGAATATAAAGAAAATGAATAAATACAATCTACCTCCGGGAAAGGAGAGGCCAAAACGTGAAGTGTAGGAAGGGCAGTTTGTATCGATTCTCCCTTCGTTCACATCCAGCGCCGCCCACCCAACGCGCACCCACTCCCCGCCCTCCTCCTCCTCCTCCTCCTCTTCTGCCATCGCCGCCACCACCACCTCCGCCACATCCCATCACACTCTTCCCTGCCTCAAACCCATTGGTTTCCTATTATCCCCTCCCTCCATGCTCCATTCCCCTCGCGGCACAGTGCCACATATCCGTCACGCTTCACAGCACGGCAAGCCTCCCGCTGCACCCAGGCAGTGCTCAGCCGCTGCAAGATCTGCGTAACGAGCCAAAGATGCAAAATTCATCACGGTGTTTCCTTACTATGGTGCCTAACGCCGTGTGAGCGTAGCGCCGGAGCAGCGTGATCGCGGCTCCCGCTGGCTGGAGACCTCAGAATGAGCCGGGCAGAAGGAACCCCTCCCGCCCCCCGCCGTGCGGCCCGCCATCTGCCGGGCCGCACTCCTGCCGCGGCTCCAGGGTCGATGGGACGCCCACCCCGCTACTCCCTCGGCACCCCCACCCACACCACCACTCGCTGGCCTGGCATTACTGTGCTTCTTTGTTTAACTGAATCTACTCAAGGCACAAATAAACAAGTAAAACGATGCCGCGGTTTATTTTTACCTCAAACTCATATTATACAGTGTAATATAATACAATAACTTTTCCCTTCATCTCCCCGACGCACCGTCTTGCTACGCCCGCGGCATAGTGAGCCACTGTTCCCAGTGGTCGCCGTAATTATGACGGTGGCCGACAGATGGCTCCCGGCACGGACAGCTCACAGCGGAGGGACAAAGCGAGCTGCCCCACTCCCTAACACTTCCCCGGATAATGACTTTAAAATATGAACACATGAATAATAACCGAATATAAACGTCTTCCATGTGTATTTCACAGCGACGCGCTCGGCATTTCCATCTCGCTCTGTCCCACACGGCGAAGCTCCTCGCCCGACCAGCTGTCAACTGTCATGACATGAATACCACCAGAGGGAACTTGTCATCCCCCAACACGTCCTCGTCCCTCGTCACGACCCACTACGCCAGACCCACGCTTCTTGTCGCCTGCGAAGGTCGTCAACCCATCCATGCTGGTTCCCATCAGGCTGCCACTACCCGGCGGGGCAGCTTGGGGCGGCCAGCACAGGACTCCCCATGTCAATAGCCAGTCCCTGCCGCACCTCTCTGCCCCTGCCTCCTCTTATCTCTCCCAGCTGGCATCCCTCCCTCCCTCGCCCCCGCAGTGCAAGATCGATCAAGAGCTGCGGTGTGAATGTGGGGCCTGTAGGAGGGAACGGGGGCGTGGGAGGGAAGGCAGGCCAACCCGCGGGAGGAAGGAGTAAGGCAGGGAAGGATGACATGACACAGGCTCCCCATAAGAGGTCACGCGTGGATCACAGCGATAAGGGTTAACGTCAATCTCTAGGCATCTCAATAGCATGACCGCCCGGGGCAAGATGACCTGCGAGGAATGTTGGGAGGGCAAGGGCGGGATTTGAACAACCCCGGGCGGAAGACCATGCCTCAAAGCTCACGAATATTGAGAGCAACGCTTCCCGCCTCCAGCACCACCGCGAAGCCTTGGCACTGAACGCTCGCCACTGAGTCTGAGGCACTCCCAGCTCCCACACAAAGCGAAATGTGAGTAAGGCAGATGCAAGGCGTCCGAGCGGCCCTTCCTGCCCGAGAGGAACACAGCGTCAGGCCCGGCAGCCAAATCCACTTGTGTGCGGCCTGCCCTACACTCCCCCCACAGCTTCCGCACCCCAGAAACGCCCTCCACTGCCATACATTCATGCCTTCGCACGTTTGGACACAAGACAGCACAGTTAACCTACCTTCCTCAGGACTGTTCGCCTTTAGTCTACGTCACACCGAACGAAAATCACGAACCCTCCCGCTCACCACCTCACTGAGAACTAACTCTTGTTTACAAGGTAACGACATCGAGGCACAAGTTGTCGTACAGTCGATAACCTCCCTGCCGGTGTATGATATTTGTATCTGAATACGTTGATATGCATAAGTTTTAAGTGTATCCTGATAATATAAGTGATTCTTGTAAAGTACTATTGGAGTTAATACGGAAGAACTGTTTGTATAATCGTAAGCGTGGCAGCGGCGCACGATGATCGCCCCCACCCTCGCTCTGCCTCTGCGCCCACATTCAACCTGTTTTATTTATTTTCCTCTACGTACCCCAGCACCTCACAACAAGTTATACAAAACGACTTTGGCACTGCCATACCCTAAACTAAGAAAACTCATGGCCTCCTACATGACTGGTCCTCGAGGAAGTGAAGTATACTGCACTTTTTAAACACGATTGCCAAAAATGAATGCAGGAGTCAACAGCCCAGCAGCAGCCGTCCAGCAGCCACTCAACATGACGTGCCCTCGCCTTCATCTCACGGGACCTTTTGCGAATAAACTACGTATTGCATAAGCAAAATAACTGCATCAGAAAGCAATAAGCAGTTTGAAGGGTAAATCACAGAGTGAGCTTGACACATAAGTGTGAGAACATACGCTGAATCGAGGAATTGGTTTGGTAAGGACAAGTGGGAGCGGTATGATGAACCAAGCGGCGAGCAGACAGTGGGGGGAGAAGACCTTGGTGCGTACAGGCAAAAGCAACTCCTTGTCCACCCCGTAGCCATTTTAAGGCTGTTCACTTCTTGCCGGAGACGACTGCAAAAAAAAAAAAAAAAAAAAAAAAAAAAAAAGTAAATAACCGCCTAACCTCAACCCGACGCAACCAACCGCTGATCAGGTGCTGTAAACAAGGCTAAAAATGAGAGTACCCTGCTACGTGACCTAATGTAGCACGCATGACCAAGCAAACGACATTTGTGTACATTGTATTTAGCAGCCTGGAGGTAAAATAAATGAGAGCGTGCCCGCGCAACCCAGTCATGAAATTACAAGGAGTCTGAATAACTTAATAATGGCGAGGGATGAGTAACATTTAGTAAATTAGAAGCGTCATGACCTCTACTGCTCCTGTCACCGATGATTACCGATCTGACTTACCTGGTTCACCTGCACATTATCACTGACATTAATTATTTGACATGACCTGACCTTGTAGGACGCTTTATACTCACATTCTTAGAGAGAGAGAGAGAGAGAGAGAGAGAGAGAGAGAGAGAGAGAGAGAGAGAGAGAGAGAGAGAGAGACTGGAATAATAATATCACCATGCAAATGATATCCAGGAATTATTAATAGTTACCCCCAGAGGTTCTCAGTGTGTGTTGTTGTCATTTTCTTCACATTTTCATCCCATTTTCAGCGAGGCGAGTCGACCTCATCCCTGCATACTGGCTCCGGCAAGGCATCTTTTCGCTTTATCTTTCGACCCTTTTTAGCACAGGAAATTGCGTTATTGCTGATAATGATACTGAGGCTGACAAGGAAGAAGAGGAGGAGGAGGAGGAGGAGGAGGAGGAGAAGAAGAAGAAGAAGAAGAAGAAGAAGAAGAAGAAGAAGAAGAAACAAGAACAAGGACAGAGAACACCAGCAGCAGCAGCAGCAGCAGCAGCAGCAGCAGCAGCAACAACAACAACAACAACAACAACAACAAAACAGGAAGAAGGACAAGAGCAAGAAGGAGAACAAGAACAAGACGGACGAGAAGAACAAGAACAAGAAGAAACACAAAAACAAGAACAAGAACAAGAAGAAACACAAAAGCAAGAACAATAACAGAAAGAAAAACAAGAAGGAAAAAAGGTGAGGCAAAAAAACAGGAAAAAGAAGAAGGTAAGATTTCACATGCATACACAGTGACTCGTAATAACAACTTTCCCCAGCCATTAAGTAGGTATATTTTTCTTTACGCCAGAGTAAATAATAAAATCCTTGCCGTGTCACTCTTAAAAGACACTAAAAACTTCTCTGAAAGCCGCGTTGCTGGAAATAACATACTCTTGGAACCCCTCTGACAACTTATTTGCATTTGCTGATTATCTCGGAGGCATTTTCACTGAGACCTCCATTTCCCCTCTAATGGAGAAAATTTTACATTCCCTGCGGTCTTATATTTATTTACCTAAACCTTGAAAGATAAAGTTACATAAGGAATAAAAGTAAGGATTAAATATTTGCAGTTCTTAAGATTGGTTTAGTAGTACTTATCATGGAAGTAATTAATATTAAGTAAAACGAAGTCATTTAAGTGAATAATATGCAAAGGGAGGTAATAATGATATATAGATAAAAAAGGGTCCGTTTTATAGAGTGTGAATATTTAGGAAATCGAGAATAAAGGAAGGTGCAAACAAGACGAGAAGAAAGGGAGGATGTATTACAGAGGACGATGTAGGTCATCATGAATAAAGGAAAGTGTTAAGTAAGACGATGATGAAAGTAGGTACTCATAAGACAAGGACAAAGGGAGGAAGCATCACAGAGGACATATTTTAGGTGATCAAGAATAAAAGGTGTCGAATACGACGAGGATAAAGTGATCGGTTGACAAGTTGTGATGTTGAGGAGAAAGGTATGAGGCGGTGCTAATAAGACGAGGAGGATAAAGAGAAAACGTATTTACATGTGACGATGTTGAAGGGAAACACTAATAAAAACGGACGTGGTTAAGGGAGTGTTAAAAAACGTAAATAAACAAACAAATAATGATAATAGTAATGTGTTAGAAACTGCAGCGCATACCCAGTTGGACACGGATGCAAGTAATATTGCAAGCAACATCTGTAATAATAATTAGAGCGTCCAAAATGGAGCTTATGTTGCTATTTTAAGCATGGGGCCATATTTTGAAACGCTATACGGTCTTCAAAGGCTATAGAAACACGGGCAATTATCTCTAGGAACATGGAAACACCCTTGAAAACTCAACTCCTTTTCAGATAAGATAAGGCTCTGCAGCTATTGGGAATACGATTGAAAGTACTGTTGGCTTGTTATCACAGTCATGCCAACCTTATTCAAATTATGCATCTTTGATAGAATAGGCTTAAGAAAGGCTCACTCAGTTAAAAAAAAAAAAAGAACTACCACATACAGACTTAATATCTTTTTTATAGCTTCCCTTATGTTATGAATTATAGGCTTGATCGCAGTGTATAGACGGTGTGTGTGTGTGTGTGTGTGTGTGTGTGTGTGACGATATAAGGCTATGACACACACACACACACACACACACATAGCGAGGCTCGGGATGGAGACAAGGATAAAGGGATAAGAAGGGGAGAAAGGAAAATAGCAAGGAAGAATCAGGAAGGGGAGAGGCTCTGGAGGTCTGGAGGTAGATCCACTCAGTGCCACCCCCATGAGAAACCAATGGTCGTGTCGCTTACCTGGGGATACAAGTAAAGATATGTTCCTGTAAATTGCCAGACAAGTGTTTTCAGTTCCATCAAGTCTTTTTTTTTTTTTTTTTCTTTTAAGTAATCTGATCCAAGAAAAAAATAGCAAAAACTAAGATGTCTGAAGGAAAGTTAGGCTTCGCAGCAAGAAACGAAACTGACGTGACGTGGCTCGCATGAGATGACCAGGAAGTGTTGGCCCAAAACCAGCATCTCTTACAGTCTTGCATACTGCCGGGATCCAAGAAAGCGAGGAAGAGAGGAGGTAAGTGAGCGAGGAAACACCTTTGCGATGCAGATGTGTAAAGAAACGGATAAATTAGGAGACAGATGTGTAATGAAAAAAAAAAGAGGAAAAATTTGAAGCCAATGTGTAAAGAAAACAGAGACAACCGACAGACGAATGACTTAGACAGGAAGAATAGAAGCTTGTTGTCAGGGCGGAATGGAGAAAGAATGAACAGGAAGAGGGGAGTACTATTAAAATCCCAGCGGAAAGAAAGGACGAGGATGTATGGGAGATGTGATAAGTCAGACAGCGTGGAATATAGGACAAGGAGACAAAATGAGGTACTGGGAAGTGAGATATCCTTGAGAAGTGAGAAATTTAATGAGGTAATGAGGGACGAAATTAGAGAAAACGGAGATACAGTCAGTCAGAGAGAACGGTAGCCTGAGAGAGAGAGAGAGAGAGAGAGAGAGAGAGAATCACACTAGCCACTGTGACATACACGTGCAAGATAAACATAGTGCAGAATTTCACGCCAATCGAAGCAGAGAATGGGAGGACACAGCTGGCGGCGCCTCGGTTCACACGAAGGACCACACACCAGCGCCTCCTCCTGCAGCACCTCCATCATCACCCACGGCAGACCATAATTATCCTGAAACACGTCTGCGCCACACTTCCACTAGTTTCAAAATTCTCTGATCGAAGCTACACAGGTTTGTAAGACTGTTTTTATGCTTGCAGTGACAAATTAACGAGATTTCTTCGTTTTTAATAGGAAAATCAATCTTGACAACTTAGCTAATCATTTCTGTGGCCTTGGAAAATAGTTGTGGTGAGAGAGCGAAGCGTTTCTGAATATAGGCACTGTGACACGTTGTTCTCTCATTAGGGTTATCTTCAAAGACCATAGAGATGATAGTGAATTTTTTTTTCCGTATGAAACTGGAGAATTCTTGCTAAATCATCTCCAAAATCATGAAAGTAGACTCAGTGACACATTGTTCTCTTATTAGGACTGTTTTCAAAGACCACATAAATAATTAGTTGAGTTCTCAAGTGTGTTTATACATTTAGCATCTATACAACAATTATCTACGACCGAGTTGCTATTTTCTATTTTTATAATGGAGACCTGATACTCATATATTTTCAGTCTTGAGAAAAACGTGAAATATTCATATATCTCTTGTAATTAATTGTCGTGGGTGTCAGGGTACCTCAAAAGCTCCCGGAAGGATGCGTGAAACTTAGAAATGACTGCGAACCACTGGTCTTATCCACATACTGCTCAAGTGGAGCACGACCTTATTCTAATATTGCCTAGAAAGAAAGCACGGTCTGATCCCAGCATTGCCAGGAAAGAAGGCACTCTTAGCACAGCATAATCCGAATACATTTGTGTGTGTGTGTGTGTGTGTGTGTGTGTGTGTGTGTGTGTGTGTGTGAATGCAAGAACTTTCACACGCAAACAAGCAGGGTGGTGTAAACCGGTTTAAATTGCTTATTATTCTCCAAGGTTTTGACGTCTTAACTCATTCTAACAGGCTATGATGGAAGTTATTGGTGTTTGCGTCACTCTAATGAGAGTTAACCAACGATGGCGTACAAGCGAGGGGAATACACTCATGAAAATCTTGCTAATAGTCTATGTGGCCTTATGAGAGAACAAAGTATTAGATAAAAAACAAAAAAACAAGAAAACTTTTGATTCCCAGATCACTGCTGCTAAAAGTCTGAGAAAGAAAGCAAAGAAGTACAGTCATTTGGAGAAGGTACTGCAGGGAACGAAAAAAAAAAAAAAATCTACAGAAGTTTCTCGCGTGACTATTGCAACTTTGATGGTTAATGATACAGTGCTTAGTGAATAAAACAGAGTACCTTCTTGCAAACTACTAGGAGGATTAGTAATTTCCTATGCATCTTTAGGCTCTTATGAGGACTATTTTCAAAGGCCACATAATTTAATAGCCGGCTTTTCACTGGTGTTTTTCCCACTGATAATGAAGAGGCCTGGTTAAAGTATCACTAAAACTATGAAAATACAGCCTTGAAAACTCCTATAATTTCCACTAAAGCCTGTTAAAAGGATCTTAGTTAATGTGTCACTAAAACTATGAAAATACAGCCTTGAAAATACCTACAACTAAAGACTGTCAAAAGAATCTAAATTATCAATAAAACCATGAAAACATCCTTGAAAACACCAATAATTTCCACCAAACTCTGCTAAAAAGTTGTCGAAATATGACGGAGAAACATTTCAACAATACAGTCCTACGTAAGTCTTCCTCAAAGTTTTCCACGCCGCCTAGGAGTGACCACTGCAATACCTTACGACCGTCACCAGCAGGGCCAGAGATTCAAGTGAACTGCCCAACTCAGCTTGTTTAAACACGCCAACTTTCGACATTAAAAAATTAAACTTTGCCGCTATTTAATGTTTAATGTCCTCGTGGAAAAGAAGAAAGGAAAGAACAGAGAGAGAGAGAGAGAGAGAGAGAGAGAGAGAGAGAGAGAGAGAGAGAGAGAGAGAGAGAGAGAGAGCCTGAAAGATCAAAATGTTAATGTGATCTTCCCGGTGACTGGATCCACACCTGCAGAAATACGAAAGGTGAAAAAAATCCTCCTCATCCAACAAAATTTACACGTCTTGATTACTTTTTTTTTTCTTTCTGTCTGTCTTTATTTATGTTTCTCTCTCTCTCTCTCTCTCTCTCTCTCTCTCTCTCTCTCTCTCTCTCTCTCTCTCTCTCTCTCTCTCTGTCTTTTCTTCTGTCTTTCCTTCTCTTCTCCTCCACCTCCTCCTCCTCCTCTTCTTCTTCTTCTTCTTCTTCTTCTTCTTCTTCTTCTTCTTCTTCTTCTTCTTTTTTCTTTTTCTTCTTTTTCCTTTTCTTTTTCTTCTTCTTCTTCTTCTTTAATCATACACGATGTCTATTTACCATTTACGTTTCACCACCAATACTCCAGCATCTCTCAATCCTCATTCAATATGTTTATGCATAAAAATCTAAATTTTTCATAGATCTATTACTTGAAATATCTTTTCGTCTCATGTTTATTGACTGGAAGGGAGAGAGAGAGAGAGAGAGAGAGAGAGAGAGAGAGAGAGAGAGAGAGAGAGAGAGAGAGAGAGAGAGAGAGAGAGAGAGATCAGTGAAGAGCAAAGAAATCAGTGGCACTCCTTGCGATTAAGAGAGGGCCCAAAATACCTCACCTTCGATTACGCTGAGAGGCGCTGGAGAGGAGGAGGCATGGAGGACAGGACACTCACCGGGGAGCCTGCGATCTCATGGCCCGTATTCTGAAACACTTCTGCGCCGCACCTCCACTATTTCAAAAGACTCTAGTTAAAGCTACACGGGTTTTTATAAGTGTATTTTAAGGTTGTAATAACAGATGATGATTTTTGCATTATTTACGGGAGAAACACTCTTCAGAACCCAGCTAATCTTCTTTGTGGCCTTAGAAAATAGTCGTGGTGAGATAGCAAGGCGTTTCTGAATACGGGCTCTTCTTGTATCATAAGAGGAAATCGTAGCGGTGTACGGGCTAGAAGACACTGGGACACTTCTCGCGAGCTACACAGGAGGGCGGGTTTTCAGTAGCCCGGATGGAAGAAGGGTCCTTAAGGGCTCTCGAAGGCTCACCCGCTCACGCAGCAAGAACCACCTAACAAAGGAGGGCCAGGCTGACCTTTACGTAAAGACACGCAGGGTATTAAGACACATGCGTCCTTAATATTTCGGTGTTATCAGATATGTTCGTAGCAGTATGTAAGACACGGTTGCCTTAGATAAATTAAAATGCATAAAGGAAATAGTATAGTGGAGGTATAACGGAAATATCAAGGAGTCCTTGATATTTCCGTGTTATCGAATATATTTGTTGCAATATGTAAGACACGCTTCCCTCAGATAAACTAAGGTAAAATGGAAATAATATTATGAAATAGGAGTCCTGAATATTTCGATGTTATCAGATATGTTCGTTGTATTGTGTAAGAAACATAAGACAAAAACATATTGGAAATTACGAAATACGAGTCCTAAATATTCCGATATTATCAATAATGCTCGTCAATATGCAGGAGACGCCACCCTTCGATGAATTGATTGTTAAAACTTTATTTTTTTAATTCCACGTAAAGAAGCCAAGAGATAGATGAGCTGTCTAAATTAAAGATCAGTGAAAAATAAATATAAAACGTTTTATTGTTTATTTTCCGTGCATATATATATATTATATATATATATATATATATATATATATATATATATATATATATATATATATATATATATATATATATATATATATATATATATATATATATAAGTGCATTACCGCGGGAGGACATATTGCATTTTTATTTGTTATTTATTTATTTATTTTTTTTATTTACTTCACTTTTTACGTACTGGGACCCAGGGCAGGTGCCCTGCATGCCCTTTGACAAACACGTTTCTACCTAAAGTACGTCAATTTTGTACAACGTATGACTCAAAAGGCAAATCGTTGCTCCTTCAGCCCAATGTTAATAGGGTGCTCTGTTAACCTTGCTTCGGCCTTACCTTTAGTGTGCATACTCACAAATATACATGAATTCTGATTATGTATACGAATAACTATCTCCTTATGCTATGCTACTGAAAAGTGGTGGTGCAGGCTGGGAAGGAGACGCGAGATTGATTGATTGATTAATTGGGTTTTACACAGCAACAACGCCATATGGACACCGAACCCTTCACCCAAGGCCGAGTGAATACAACGGCAGATCATAAGCAGGCCGCCAAAAAATAGTACTTACATGGATGCCGCAGACGAGCCTTCGTCTTTGCTGCCCTGTGCCTGGTATATGATGCAGGTGACCACAAACATTTTTGTAGAGAGCAGCAGATGTGTTGCTGATTGTTCTTCTTTTGTGATACTTTGTGAATACGCCTCAAACCCGCGCCGAAGTGACTTCTACAGCTGAGTGATGAAGGATGCTGTGCGGAGCTGTTAAGGAGCTGTGCAGGGAGGCTCTACAGCAGGGTGATTAAGATGCTGTGCGGGGCTGTTAAGGGAACATTCATGAATTGGGAATGGCGCAAGAGATAGGACAGTATTGTGAAACGTTTCGGTGCTTTATCTCCATTATTTTTAACAGGCTGTAGTGGAAGTTAGTGTGTTTTCATGATCGCTTAACAAGGTTTGTGCACCATTTAATGGAAAAACAGCCGCAAGAACATGACTAATCGCTTTTGTGCCTTCGATAAAGTGTCTTCATGAGGAAGGTGGAATGACAAAAATAAATAAAACATTAAAAAATGCGAACAATACAGGTGCTAAATAATAGTGTGTGTGTGTGTGTGTGTGTGTGTGTGTGTGTGTGTGTGTGTGTGTGTGTGTGTGTGTGTGTGTGTGTGTGTGTGTGAGTAAAGCAATCCCATGTAAAAAAAAAGATAAAATACATATAAATGAACAGCTTACATTTCAAGGAATAAGACAAGCTATATTCAACCCCATTTCCATATCAAGTCATTTTCGTCACGGTCTCTGCAGGGAGTCACGTGTCTCGAGGGATCAGTTATAACATTATTCCTCTCTGCAGGTGCTTTCCTTTGCCGCGCCCTGTCCCGCCCCGCTCCTTCACTGCTTGCTTTGCCCTCGTCCCCGTCCCCTCTCCTCCCCTCCCCAAACCCCTTCACCACAAAAGAAAGGATGGGAGGTATAGAAAGAAGCATAATAGTCCTTTTGTGGTTTATTTATATAATTTCTATTGTTTATATATGGTTTTATTTTGGGTATACCTTGCACACACACACACACACACACACACACACACACACACACACACACACACACACACACACACACACACTCATTTTGTACCTGTATGGTTCGTATTCTCATTTTTGTTTTTCAACGATAGTGTTTCATGTGCTGGTCCACAGCTATGGAAATCCTTACCTTTAGATACTAAAAATATCTCTCATACAGCTAATCTATCTCAGTTTAAGAGAAAGTAAAACAATATTTATTCATTAGTCAGAACTCGTAATAGTGTGCGTCATTATAAATCTTGAACTGAAAAGTAACGTATTTGTAATATAAGTTGTTCTTAATTTATTACCATAGCAATTGATTTTTATCTATTTGTTAATCTTATTATTATTATTATTATTATTATTATTATTATTATTATTATTATTGTTGTTGTTGTTGTTGTTGTTGTTGTTGTTGTTGTTGTTGTTGTTGTTGTTGTTGTTGTTGTTGTTGTTGTTGTTGTTGTTGTTGTTGTTGTTGTTGTTGTTGTTATTATTATTATTATTATTATTATTATTATTATTATTATTATTATTATTATTATTATTATTATTATTATTATTATTATTATTATTATTATTATTATCATCATCATTATTAGCCATTAATAATTATTTTTATTAGCAACAGTATTGCATAGTAATAAATATTTTTTTGTTTTGCCTTTACGTAATAATTTACATTTACGTAATAATTTACATTCACATTTACGTAATAATTAACTGTTATTAGCATTTATGTCTAAAGTATGTATTATCATTAATTTTTCTCTTTATTGTCTTGTAATCACAGATTAGTATAAATTTATCTGAATCAGTTTGCCTGTACGCATGCATTCAATAATTCTAAAAATAATGTCATCAGTCAGAGAGTCTCGGCTCGACAGGCATGCCTTTTGCTTGTGGAGGCCAGCTTTCTTTTTGCAGTCTCCTTGTTTTATTATGTTCTTATGTTCTTTAAGAGTGATAGGTGAATAAACTAACTATATAACTAACTAGCTAACTACCGAACTAACTAAATAAACAAATGAATAAATAAGTAGGTAGAAAATTAATAAAGAAATACATGAAGAAAGAAAGATTATAAACAAAACTATTGACTTGTGTACAGTGATTACTGATTCATCTCTTGCATCTCTTTAAACTGCTGCTGAATTCAAATGCGTGTTCAAAGGAGTCAGTGCAGCCTTACTCATTGCACTGAGAAGACGATTTTGTGTCCTTTATTGCTGCCGGCTAAGAATGACTAATCCGTGGTTGAAGTCAGTGATTAATCTCTTACGTCACTGAATATTGTTTGGTTGTTTGGCAAAAGTGCATCATTCAATAACAGATTGCCCTTTACCTTGCCTAGTGTGGCGTGCTCGATGTAAACAGTGAACATGGTAATAATAGTGACCGTTATATTGTTGAAATTGTTATTGATTGATTTGAATAATAGCTGCCACTGAAGTCACATACGTAATTACATGAGTCAGCCCTACATGCACTAGAGGATAACAGTGTGTCCTTTGTTTTTCACAGTGCAGACTACCTAAATAGTGGTTGTTACATAGCTAAGGTCGTTATTGATTTATCTTTTGCCACGTTGAATAGTTTAAGTTACTGTTGACTTCACATGAGTATTATATGAGTCAGTCCTTCATGTAGTATTTAAAGAATAACAGCTTGTCCTTTTTCGTAGTATAAACCAGCTAATTTATATAATGTTTCTCTAAACTGTGGTTGTTACATAGCATCGTTGAGTAGTTTAAGCTGCTATTGAATTGACATGCATAATTATAAGAATCAGCCGTGCATGCACTAGGAGGTAACAACTTGTCCTTTATTTTTCCTTGTGCAGACTAGTGGGTGTTACATAGTTAAAGTTGTTATTGGTTCAGCTATTACAATGTTAGACAGTTTAAGTTGCTACTGAGTTCACATGCGTAATTATATGAATCAGCCCTACATGGACTAAAGGATAACAACTTTTATTTTCTAGTGCTAGCTAATCTATATATATAATGGTTCCTAAAAAGTGGCTGATTAAACTTTTACATCACTGGACAGTTTAAATTGCGGTTGGGTTCACAGCCGTAATTATATGAATGAGCCCTACATGCACTAAATGATAACAACTTTTCCTTTGTGTTTTTCATAGTGCAAAGTGACTAATCTATACAATGGTCCCTAAGAAATGGTTGTTACGTAGTTAAGATCGTTCTGATTTATCTTTTTTACATTAGTGGATAGACTAAGCAACTGTTGAATTCACATTCGCTAATTTGACAGTTTGTCCTTATTATTTTTTTTTTCTTGTTCTATTGCAGTGAACCCGTTCTCGAGGTGAACCGGCGGCGGCACTCGGCGCGGCGCCACATACCGCTTCTCCCCGCCCCTCCCCGCCAGTCAGTCAACACCAGCTGATTGTGGTGTCTACACGCCTCCTTGGCAGTCGACACCGCGCCCACACTTGAAAATACATCACCAGGACTAAGGAAGAGCATACGCGGACTCCTCAGCAAGCGTGTGAGCGGCGTCAAGGTCAAAAGAAAAAGTGTGAGAGCAGGCTAACGGTAGTGGTCGTGGCATTTCCTTCCTCCTGGCGAGGAGCGAAAGTGATCCTGTCCTACCTCCCTCCCTCACTCACTCGCCTCCCTCCTCACTGCAGACATGGACACCTCATCCCGCGTGGTTATTCTCTCTGCTGTCAGGACGCCCATTGGTTAGTGCTGGAATTAAGTTCAAGTATTTAGTATATTAGGAAATGCATCTTTGGATATTGAAAATGTGTTTTCATCCAAGGGCTAAGTTAGGCTTCGATTCATTCGCTTAATTTCGTTGCGCGTCCCTTCATTGTGTTGATGATTTGCATAAAGTAAAAGCATCATATTTTGACCAGAAATTAAGTGTTTTGGATTTTTTGATGCAAGAATTATAAGTGGAGTGGTCTATTGGAAAGTAATTTGTAGCCCTTGTATGAACATGTTTAACAGTAGATATGATAACTTTGAGTAACTAACAATTATTGTTAGTGTAGTTTTTGGTTCTCTTTGGTTACTGGTGATTTTAGTTTAGGCCATTATCCATTTTGGCTGTTTTTTTTATTTTTTATTTTAGCTTGAACATTTAATATATTGTCAGGGTGTTTTATAATAGCCCAAAGATGTGTAGGTCATGAACCAATTTAGCTATTTTTAGTTTAGGTTGGAAGATACAAAGGTTGTGATTCAGTTTGGATAACTGATCTTTGGGCAGTTGTTGATCCTAGGTTGGAAGATATTTAGTCTGTGATCTGATTTAGCTTCTATGAAGTTAGATGTTCTGAGATGTCCCTGCCAGTTTTTTTCATCCCCCCTCCCCCAGCTGCTAACTGTACAAGGGCCTTATCTGTCCATGTATGGAGTATGCTTCACATGTCTGGGGGGATACTGCTCTTTTAGACAGGATGGAATCAAAAGCTTTTCGTCTCAACTCCTCAGACTGTCTTCAGCCCCTCTCTCTTTGCTTCTCATCACTGAATCAAAAGCTTTTCGTCTCAACTCCTCAAACTGTCTTCAGCCCTCTCTCATCGCTTCTCATCACTGCAGTGTTGCATCTCTAGCTGTCTTCTGCTATTTACATGCTAACTGCTCTTCTGATCTTGCTAACTGCATGCCTTTACTCCTCCCATGGCCTTGCTGCATAAGACTGTCTTTCTCTCACCCCTATTCTGTCCACCTCTCTAATGCAAGAGTTAACTGATATTCTCAGTCCTTCATCCCTTACTCTGGTAAACTCTAGAACTCCCTGCCTGCTTCTGTATTTCCACCTTCCTATGACTTGAATTCCTTCAAGAGGGGGGTTTCTTTCAAGACACTTATCCTTCAGTTTTTTACTACTGCTTTGGATCCTGTTTGGGGACTGGTATCTTGGTGGGCTTTTTTTTTTTATTGGATTTTTGTTGCCCTTGGCCAGTGTCCCTCCTACTTAAAAAAAAAAAAAAAGAAAAAAAAAGTAGCACAACCCACATCTCCGAGTGTGACATGGGAGCTGCAGCTGAACATAGCGGAATGTCTGCTTCTGGGTTCTTGTGAACCTTTTTACCACTTCGGATTTGCCTCACCATTTCATAGGAACATTGAGAAATTGATTTCCAGATAAACTGTTGGCCATGTGGCCTTTGCTGGGCCAAGGTACTGAACCTCTGATTGAGGGAACAGACGGACAGTGCCTTAAATACCAGGACTGTTAGGCCCCAAGATCAGTTAGGGGCTTTTGTATTCCTGATCACTACACAGCTTCCTCCCTTCATGTAGACAAGTTTTCCAGTACCATGAGCTCACTAGATTTAATTTTTCATTAGGCTGACTGAACTTCCTGAGATCATTTGGGGTGTTCCCTTCCCAAAACATACAGAAATACATTATATATATATATATATATATATATATATATATATATATATATATATATATATATATATATATATATATATATATATATATATATATATATATATATATATATATATATATATATATATATATATATATATATATATATACACACTACTTGCCACAATGTAGTGCCCCTCTGAGGCACTCCAGAGGAACACTGAGAAATTTACATAAAGGCAAGATGAATGTAGCCATGAGAGGCCTTTGCTGGGGGATTGAATACTTATCTGGATAAACAGGACTCCACCTTTGATGGTGGAACTTCATGTAAGAGCCACTGGCCAAGGGCAACAAAAATTATGAATAAAAAAAATTCACTTATTGCCAGTTCCCATACAGATTTCAGATAGAATGATTAAAAAACAGGATAAGTGTCTTGAAACCTCCCTCTTGGAGAAGTCCAAGTCATAGGAAGGAGGAAATGTAGAAACAGACAGGGAGTTCCAGAGTTTGTCAGAGAAAGGGTTTGAGAATACTGGTTAACTCTTTCTTTAGAGAGGTGGACAGAATAGGGATGAGAGAAAGAAAGTCTTGTGCAAGGAGGCTGCAGGAGAGGAGGCATGCAGTTAGCAAGATCAGAAGATTAGTTAGTGTGCAAATAGCTGTAGAAGATGGCAGCAGATACAACATTGCAGTAATGACCATAAGATCCAAAGATAATTTTGGGGTCTTTGTATTCCTGGTCGTTACACATGTAGAAAATATGACTGTTGCTATTCTGTGCTGGCAGGTACCTTCAATGGGTCATTGTCCTCAATGGCAGCCCACGAGCTGGGTGCTGTGGTGGTGCGAGAGGCCTTGGCACGAGCAAGAGTACCACCAGCAGAGGTGTCTGAGGTGCTGCTTGGACAGGTGAGGTGTGAGACTCCAGGTGAGTGGTACATGGTAACCTGGGGGTGATGGTTTTATTTTACCTTCCTTCATGCTCCTTAATTTGTAGTACATGTTATATACTTGTACGTCTTAGTTTCTTCTCTTGCTGCACTCTAGAATAGATGTTTGTATAGTAAGTGAGCCATGTGCTAGGCCTAAATGTATAAATATGATGCACATTTTCCCTTCTATTGATATTAACTTTTATTGGAAATATGAAATCTAATTATTATTTGTTTTAGCCATAATTGCTAATTTATTCTAGCCACTGTACATAAATTTGTATTATTACCTATGTACATGATGATTATCTTGTACTTTTCATAGATATTGGTTGCTTTCTGCTTCACTTTAAAAGATTTTAGTGTGCTGTATTTTGGTGGAGCCAGATGGAGTATGTGATGTATTGCAGGTCTTGACAGCAGCTCAGGGACAAAATCCTGCAAGGCAAGCAGCTATGGGAGCAGGTGTACCCTACACTGTACCAGCAACAAGTATCAACATGTTGTGTGGCTCAGGGCTCAGGTGAGGTGCAGCCAAATTATATTAACTCAATCGTTCTATGAAAGTTGTTTGTATTAACCCCCATTAAGGTGACTTCTCATCCAAAACAACAAAGGCTGAATTAGTCTTTACTGATGGGTGAGGAATTTACATAGGCTCACCTTATGACTATACTGCATATCTAAACTTTGTAGATCAGTGGTTATGGGATACCAGGCAATCAAGATGGAGGATGCCTCTGTGGTGGTGTGTGGGGGCCAGGAGAGTATGAGCTGTGCCCCTCACTCAGTGCACATGCGTAACGGCACCAAGATGGGCTCAGCCTCCCTGGTGGACACCATGATGGTTGATGGGCTCACTGATGCCTTCCACAACTGCCACATGGGCATCACAGGTAAGGTGCTACCAGTCATAATTTTCACTATGGTCTCAGACTGAAGGTTGCATCATTGTACTCTTGGCAGCCTGCCTGTTAATACTGTCAAAGTGTGTATGTGATATGCTTAAGGGATATGTACTTATTGTTAATAATATTTAGGAGAAGGCTCTGCTAGATACATATTTGGTTGAAGTGAACAGTGATAACTGCATTATTGAGTTTATAAACTCTTAAATTTTGCATACAAGGGAATACTGCTCACTACAAGGTAGGTTACTAAGGTCCATCATTCTTTTTAAGATTAATGGTGTCCCTTTGGTCTCTAGATGTCTTTCATGATTTTCCTTTTCTCCTGAAGATTGTTCAGCAAAGACCGATAGACATCTAGAGAGCAAAGGGACACTGTTAATTTTAAAAAGAATTATGAACCTTAATAACTACTTGCTATCTTATATAGTGAGCAGCACTCCCTCATACACAATATTAATAATATATAGTTACCAAATATTAATTATATGAAACTCACATTTTAGTATATTTAGCTGTACTTACCATCACTCCCTGTGTGTTAATAATGAGTATTTCCAAATTGTAATTCATGCATGTTTTTGAATGAGTAGTTTGCCAGAGTATGATAATGTAACCTTCAATTTCCATGACTGCCAATATAGTTGGTATTTTTTATGATATGATGCCTGCTTCTCAGATCTTTCATGTTATGAAATGTTGTACACCACTATAGTATAATTATGGAAATATTTAAATGGCATTCTTTGTTATATTTCAGCTGAAAACATAGTGAAAAAGTGGAACATTACAAGAGCTCAGCAGGATGCTTTTGCTGCGAAGTCCCAGCAGAAGGTAGAAGAATCTCAAAAAAGTGGACATTTTGATCAGGAAATAGTACCTGTCCTTGTGCCTGGGAAGAAAGGTCCCACAGAGGTGAAAGTGGACGAGTTCCCTCGAGTTGGCACCACTGTGGAGGCGCTAGCCAGGCTCAGGCCGTGCTTCATTACTGTAAGTGTTAGTGCTGACTTGACTCAGCACCACAAGCCTCACCTGTGGCATTGAGAACTTAAGAAATAAATAATAGTTGGCAGAAATAGCAATAAAGTGGATTGCTTATTTATGCATATGCCTAGAATTATAACCACTGACCACGTGAAGTCGTATATAGAGGTAATTCCAGTGACATGCTGAAAGGTATGTAACTTTGCATTATTCAATCATGGAATCATCTTCCAATTATTGGAACTAGTTCTTTGGTTTTTACCACTACCAAAGAAGGGATGAAAGTACAAAAATGAAAGATATTTGTCATGTTCATTCCGTGGGAGGTCTTAAGAACAGATGTCGGATACAAATAGATAGTTTTTCATAGAGTAGTTGGGATTTTTACATTAATCCATTAAAATCTTCCAAATGTTTTAGTGCAGATGTTTATTTCACAGGATGGCTCAGGGTCTGTAACTGCTGGCAACTCCTCAGGCATCAATGATGGGGCAGCAGCTGTGGTCCTGGCAAGGGAGAGTGAGGCAAAGCAGCGTGGCCTGGAGGCAATGGCCCATATAGTGGCTTGGGCTCAGGCTGGGGTGGACCCAACCATCATGGGGACAGGACCAATCCCAGCAGTGAAGGCAGCAGTGAGTTGGGATCCTGTAGTTTTGATACTTTGTTATCTAGGAATGTTAGAGTTGCAGACTGATATTGGATTGTTGCTGTGTAACTGCTCCTGTAAAATATCCTGTGTCAGCCACCTTGTTTGTATTTGCTTAGAACACTAACTTTTTTGTACTTGAATTAAACTGTTATGCAGGCAGATTTTAGATAGGACGAGTGAATGGATGGACAGATGGCAAATGCAGCCCATAACAAGGGGGATGTAAGCAAAATTCTTAGAATCAGCAACCAGGATAGAACAAGAAATAACGGGTTCAAGCTTGAAAAATTTAGGCTTAAGAGAGAGATAGGAAGAAATTGGCTCTCAAATAGAGTGGTAGATGAGTGGAACGGACTCAATAATCATGTTGTTAGTGCTAAGAGATTAGGGAGCTTTAAGAGAAGATTAGACAGGTTTATGGATGGGGATAATAAGTGGAAATAGGTAGGTATATTTTTTTTTTTTTTTTTTTTTTTTTTTTTTTTTTTTTTTTTATGTAAGAAGGACACTGGCCAAGGGCAACAAAAATCAATAAAAAAAATGCCCACTGAAATGCCAGTCCCGTAAAAGGGTCAAGGCAGTGGTCAAAAATTGGTGGATAAGTGTCTTGAAACCTCCCTCTTGAAGGAATTCAAGTCATACAGGGACTGCCATGTGTAAGCCTGGTCGCTTCTTGCAGCTTCCCTTATTTCTTATGTTCTTATGTTCTTATGTTATCACTTGCCTTTCTCTCTCTCTCTCTCTCTCTCTCTCTCTCTCTCTCTCTCTCTCTCTCTCTCTCTCTCTCTCTCTCTCTCCATATGTAAATAATGCTGTCACATTTTTTTCTTTTTTTCCTTGGGAGAATGTCTTTAGTAATAGTCCCAATGAATTAAACATTGTCAATTGCACATACAGCTGAAGAAGGCTGAGTGGAGCATTGATGAGGTGGACTTGTGGGAGCTGAATGAAGCCTTTGCAGCACAGAGCGTGGCTGTTGTCACAGAGCTTGGCCTTGATCCTGAGAAAGTCAATATTTCTGGTGGTGCAATAGCCTTGGGTCATCCTATTGGAGCATCAGGTAAGTTCCCTCCCTATCATGAACCATTTTTCTTAACTATTTTTCTATTAGCTTTGTTTTATAACTATACTATTATGTTGCCTATTCATGATTACATTCACCTTGTTTGTAGCTGTGATCCAGTATTTTGTATAGTAAAATTAAACATACCAGTTCTGCTTTGTGTCAGGTTGGTTTAATACATGAAAAAATAAGGAATAAGCTGAACATTCTTGGTTCTTCCTGATGCAGGAGCACGGGTGCTGGTGACTCTGTTGCATTCCATGGCTCGCTTGAACAAGAAGCGGGGTGTTGCAGCGCTGTGTATTGGAGGTGGCATGGGCATTGCACTGTGTGTCGCTCGGCCCTGATGATGGCAGTGCCTGTTGCCTCGTGATGGTGAATCTCAAGTGCATCTCAGTGGGCTTGAAATGGTTCTTCCACATCTCTAAAGTAGTTTTAAGTGAGGTAATGAAGCTCAAATGTAAGTGCCTTGTATTATTTTGCTATAAACATTGAGGATTATTTGTAGTGAGTTGTTGCAGCTACATATTTTTTGAGGTACAGTTTCCTTGTTATGCCTTGGAGTTGGTTGTTAATGTTAATGGTGGTGGAAATTTTATAAATGGTATAATGGTGTAGTAAAGTAGTTTACAGCAAACTGTAGTATGTATAAGGAAGTCAAGGTGATGTTGACATTTATTCCTCTATCTTGGAACATTCCGGATTCTCTTGAAATTTTTTCTTGCATTGTTAAATATTTATTGTTCTGATTATAAAGTAAATCTAAATTAACTGAATTGTTGTTGTTAGTTGTTATTGTTATTGGAATACAAGATCTTTAGTGATGTTTTTTATCTCAGATCTAACTTAATTTGTTACTTAATTTGTACCTATTGATTTGCTTTATTTTGCTGGAAGCTGGTCATTCTCTTACTTTGTGCATGGAACAGCATGCCACTATCAAGCTACAAAGGTGGGTGGTCCCCTCATTGAACTCCTTGGTCACAAAATTCACTTGTCTCTCTGAACATGCAGTAGCAAATGTACTCTTCCATGGACATTTCACTGAATACTGTTGATGAGGTGGCTGTGCTGGAGTGGTGGTGGTTAGAGTAAGTGTGTAGGAGAAAAGTAGATGTGCTTGTCCACAGGAAACATTGTTTCTTGGTTCTTAATTTCTCACTTCTAGTTGCCTATTTTAATTGAGAAATTGTTATTGAACTGTCAATGTGATACTTTTGGTGCTAGTGTAAACAAATCCTTTTTATGCATGGTATGTTCACAGTTCTTCTGAACACTTTATTAACTAAAACTTTAAGAAAAGATAAATACCTAATTGCCTACTTGGAGCAGCAAGTGAGGTTGTGAAATTTATGAAATGCTAAACTAGTTTCAAAAGTGGTCATTATAGACTGATCTTTTCAATTTATGGTATATTTAGTTTGTTACAGAATTGTGCTAGGTAGAACTTAAGTGATAAAAGAACACTCCTACCATGTTTTTTTTATTCAAAGAACAGGTGCCTTGTGTGGCATAGGATGATCATGAATCCATAGTTTTTATGAAAGGATACAGTTGGTGAGGGTAGAGGGAGTCCACTGAATCTTGCATAACTTCGGTATTTTAAGTACAACACTAACTTTTTTTGAAAGGTGGAGGGAACTCATTAAGTCTTAGATTATTCAAACATTAAAAGTATTTGTTTTTACAGTCCGCCAAAGTTAGAGACATATGGAACAAAGTTGATGGCTAAGCATGCAGGATTGCAAGGAACACTTTTAGAGTAAACTTTTTCTTCCGTTGTAGTAGGTTAGATTCTAAATAATAAAAAAAAATATATAAACAAACATTAAAAATTCTGAACACTGCTTGCTTGAATGTTTTAAATATACAAATATTTTTAAGTTCATTCTTAAGGTTTCAGTTTAATGGAGTTTAGTATTTAGGATCACACAGTAGTCACCAAGGAAAAATAGTCCAACATTAATCTACTGTGGACACAACATTCGTCTCTCAGTACCCTTGTAGGTTTATATGTATACAGTATACAAGTTTAGAATTGCAAGTGTCCTTCATAGGCAAAACCCTTATATTGTGTAATATGTTTCTCAGGACTAGAACAGACATTTTTCTCTTTATTTTTTTTATTTATATACTCCTCAGGACTAGAACAGATCTTTTTCTATTTATTTATCTTTTATTTATATAGTATCAGCTAAGGCATTCCATAGTTCCTGTGCTGCTAGCTAGGATCCCTAGCAGTTTATTAGGTAATTAAAAGTCTGCTCAATTTTCATTACAAGATAAGCTTTTTATTGTTTTTGTTACTGTATTGTTATAGAAAAATGTTACTCCAGAAACACAGCTTAAGGAGTATGCAAACATGATCCTAGTCTAAGTATACATACCTTTCATGAGTACAGACACCAGGTTTTCTTTCTTAAAGTTTTAATCTCTGCTAAGTTCTTGGGTACACATGGAGATTTAAATTTTATTGCTGAATAATTTATTTATCTGACTGTCTTAGTAATCTCTTTACTGAATGATCAGCTGCAGTATCTTTTAACTGTAAGTAATCTCTTAACTGAATGATCAGCTGCAGTATCTTTTAACTGTTTGTTACAGTGCATTCATCAAAAATTTTCATGATCTGTTTGGTGTTGCTAACCCTACTGCCCATGGTTTTGTTGTGTGGTTAATTTTGTTAAATTTAGTAGTAATTGTAGTTATATTTAGTAATGACTGTTTATTGTCATGAGAAAAAATTATTTCATTGTTGGAAAAAGTATGTTCTTATATTCATAAAATGATGGGCTTTCTCTAGCTTATTCTAAGGTTCTAGTGCAGTTATTTGATGATTTCCACTAAGTAAATAGTGTTTCACTGGCAGTTAAGGATTTGAATTTATAATCTTTAATCTACTAATCCATATCACCACTGTGAACAAGTATTTCCAATCTTGTGATGTGACTGAAGATAGTAGTGATAGGAGGGATTAAGAAACTTATCTGCAGTGCAATGATAAGAATGTAATACATGATGATGTTGCAAATTAACAAATGTGAATGTATGTGTTGCTGTTGGAAGGCACAGAAGACCTGAAAAAGTGGAGGTGCCTGAGAGTAAATAATCAAATATGAAGTTAATTCACTGGAATGACCTTATGGTTTGAACAAACAAGACCATAGGTCACAGTATCAAATAAGACATTGCACATGAATGCATTGTGTATTTGTTTTTAGTGTCCTTGCCTCACTGGTGTGATGCCATTTATCAAATGGTAAGTGCAGCCCACTTTCAACAGTGTACATATAATCTTGCATGTATACTATGAAATAGGTTGTGGGTTAGGAAATAAGACTAAAAACTAGTTTTAAGACTGTTAATGAAGTGTGATTATCTGAGTGTGCAACCCTGTTAATGAAGTGTGATTATCTGAGTGTGCAACCCATTTCACTGAGTATTTTTTTCACTTGGTTCCCATCTTAATGTGAGAAAATGCATCACTACTACTAAGGTGGAGGCATCTTCAATAATTAACATTATCAGGCACAAGTGTTATTTACATTTGGGAATAATGTGGAGTTTAGTGCAAGGTATTTCCAGAATAATTAAAGAATTCATGTTACTGGGGCTAAGATGTAACTATTAAAAGATATTACTTAGATAAGGGTTTGTCATGATGAACATAGTATAGAAAGGCATTGATAAGTCTGCAGTGATTACTAAGTGTAGATTTGCTGTGTGTGATTTGGATGCTTAAACATTGAATCTGGGAGTCAGGTTTAGAGTTTTGAATGTAAAAATGTAGATAAAAATTGGAAATACTAAAGGTGAAATGGGTTCATCATGCATTCAGAAGCCTTAGGAAATGTGATTATGACTAGGTGATAACTGCCATGCTTCCTTTGAGAGTATCCTAGGGAATGAGAACCTTCATCAAAATTACTTTTTGTCCATTCAAGCTCTCTATAGTTTGTATCACTGATTCCAATCTAATATTTTGCTAACTGAAGTAAACAAGTTAATTCTTCATTGGGAGAGCATCTCCTCTGCTGATTGGTCATGTATTATATCTCAAAAAATTTTGGCAATTTAACTATTCCTATCAAAATCCTAATTTTTTATTTTTTTTTTTTTGTAAAATAACATATTACACAAGTAATCTGGTATCTTACAAGCATTTCATTATGTACGTATCCTTGTTGCACAATTAAAGGGCACCAGTGTAGCATCTTCCACAAATGTACTGCTTTATCCTGTCATTCTACTCTTGAAAAGCTTTCCTTTTCAGTTATTATTCTTGTTTTTGATCACAAGTAGTTCTTTATAGACTCATCACTCTTTAGTTCTGTGTATTTCTGTTCACATTTAATCACTCCACCCTTTACATTTTAACTACAAGAACTTAATCTTTTTCATAAGTTCCTATCCTGTCATCCATACATGCTTTCATTGCTCTTAACTCCCCCCCACCATTCTGTTGTCACTTGTCTCAATACTATATTGCTGATCCCTTTTTAAGCTGAAGAGGGACAGTGGTTACAGTTCTCAGGGAGAACCTTTGGAGACAGTTGAATTGTGTGTAAATGCCTGGTTTTAGTGTATGATGGAAAAAAAAAGCCAGTGCACATATTGAAAATATGACTTGGTATAGGTTGAGAATGCTTCATCTGGAGTACTGTCTTGTGCTCTAATTTAGATTAATTTGGCTCTTATTTGAGCCTTAGATTATCCCTTTTGTCAGATATGGTTACATGTGACACTCCCACTCCAGTAGCTGTCTGGAGGCAAAAAGTAGTTTTCTTTAACTCAACATCTGTAATCATTGGTTTTCGGACAATATTTTTTTACCTAGGTAATGGATTAATGACTGGTGCAAGACAGGTGTTATGCAATGTTTTAAGACATAAGCTATTGCACTGAGACTAGGGGAAATCTCCATTTCTAAAATTGCTGAATCTGGAACACACTTAGTCAACCACCTTTGCTGTTTTGTCAACTGAAAGCCTCCTACCTATTGTTGTACCTCTTCAGAAACTAGAGCTTGCATGGCACAGTAAAACTACACATAACTGAAAACTTTGTGGAGGGAGGTACTGAGGGGTTCAAGAAAAGCCAATTCCCCTCACCCCATACAGTATTACCCACTGAAGTTGAACCTGCCATTAAACTGTTTAGAGATGGCTTCTTGTCACCACAGTTCAATTCCTGCAGATAGTAGTGTATAGTGCATGTGCAGAGGGAAATCTTTAAATAGTTGGGTAGCTTTCCTTCAGCAATTCCTCAGACATAAAATTCCTTTTATCTCCCTCATGAACGTGTCAGTCATTGCAGTCTACATAGGCTGTGCAGATCCTATTTTCCAAAAGGGCACAGCAATGGGTGGAAGGCCTAGAGACTAGCATACTTTAGAAATGGAGACAATTCTTGCCTCCATGCAAATAAGTTTAAGCTGCCATTGCCACATAAGTTGCCAAATGAAACCTGACAACAACAGAGGGTCAAACCAAATAAATCTAAAATGCATAGCCTAAGATTTTTTTTTTTTTTTTTTTTTTGCAGACTTCTAAACAAACAGTTGTATCAATATGACATTTTGGCACTAAGTCCTGGTTTATAGCACTACAGATAATTGCCAAGTGTGTTTCATTAAGTTTAGATTTGTCTTTGAAGGCAAGGCTGACAAGAGCTAAGTAGACATTCAGATGGAAGGTTTTGCATGATGCAATTGTGATGTGTAAAGGGGATATTGGGGGTAGGAGAGAAGATAGAGTAGTGATATGCATCAACTATATCACAAAGCCTTCCCCCTGTATGAATGTTGGCTCTCATCAGCTTTGCCTTCAAAACTAAGAGTAAAACACTAATGAAACCCACCTGGCAATGCACTGTAGTGCCATAAATTAGGGGATTAGTTTAACAAGATATTTGTGAAGATGCCTCATAGGGTCTAAAATGATAGAGCAGTACAGCCTACTTCACACCTTCCATCTGGAGAAAGAATGTGTCGTCAGTGACACCACTGTGGGATATTTGGCATCTGATCTATTTTTACGGATGACACATTTCCATATGTAAGGTACAAAATGGTTAATCTGGAGCAGGGCTAATCCTTCACCAACCATTTCTACTGCTTATACCTGGTGTCAAAATGCAAATCCTTCCACTTGAACTTCAGCTATGGGAGTAAGAGGGAATTGAATCCAACATAATATTCAATATACACGTCTTCAGTTCTAACCAAAAGTGATGCTGTACCTTACTCTCCTGCCACTAGAATAACATTAAGCAAGCTGAGTTGTACAATATTTTCTAAGTGGTAACTTGTTTCTCAAAAACTAAAATCTCTTTCTAGGTGAAGTTTATTTACGCTCCAGTATTTTGCTGTTTTTCCTTTTGTTCTATCAACACATGCCACAATTCTCAAAATTCCCAATTCCCAAAAATTTTCCCATATATGAGCTGATGTGTACACAGTACCACTTTTCAAGCTGATCTATGCACAACAGTTGCTGAGGCATCATCAAATAGCATGAATGATGGTCTGAGCTTGGCTGACTTACTGGTCAGTTAAGGATTTTGATACCATGGTTGAAAAGACATACAAGCACTAATTTATATCTAGGTTAGTTTCAAACAAGTCTTCTTTATGATTTCTTGAGTGCACCAATTTATGCCTAGGTTAGTTTCAAACAAGTCTTCTTTATGATTTCTTTCTTGAGTGTACCTTCTATCTTTTGTAGCTTTTCTAAGGGTTTTACATATATCTATAACTACTTCCCTTCATCTAATACACCAATGCTGGTTTTGGAGGTGCCATCCTTGATCTGAAGTTAAACACAAACTGGCTGAAATGCTGGCCGTGATGGATAAAATCAATGATGGATAAAGCAAATAAACTGCAGGGTTGACAACATTGATAACACGTTTAAAAAAAAAAAAAAAAAATTGGATGAAACAGGTATATATTTCACTGTAGTTGTTCCTTTCATCATATGCAAGTTTCCAAAAACAAATTTACTTACTGATGCAGACTATAGAAGGACAATCTCAAAGGGTCATGTGACTTTCAACTTCCTCGCTTGAAGCCTTCATGATGCAGATTATAGAGGGACAAATTCAAAGGGTCATGTGACTTTCAACTTCCTCACTTGAAGCCTTCATGATGCAATCTCAAAGGGCCAGATTCTTAGAAGCTAACAGAAAATAATTGTGACTTTCAACTTCCTCACTTGAAGCCTTCAAGACAGACTAGAGAGGGACAATCTCAAAGGGCCAGATTCTTAAAGGCTACTAGAAAATAAATAACACATTATCAATTCATAAGATTTATTCACATTCATTCCACTGTCATCTCATTACCTTCAATAATACCAAATTTGTGAAGCAGAAGATGCAGGACTGCTGAAATGCACAACTTGTTTATTTTTATGAAGTCCCTACTTATTAAATTCCTCAAAGAATTGCATTACTTGATAACTATTCCATTTTTTAAAATCCAAGTAATTTGAGTATTTTCACCACAAGTAAACACATAAGTAAACTAATATGATCTGCCCTATCTGTCTTTAATAGATAAGACCTTATTCTCTGTTTTCCAATTGGTGCCATCAATATATTGCATACCCACTTAATCATACTCATGTTGGTTGGTCAAAACATGAATTTTCATACTTACAGTGGTTCACACTGCAGATTCAAATAAACAGAGAACCTGCCTTTCTAATCCAATAATAAGACAAAACTTTTAATTTGCAGTAAGCATCCTCACAGATAAAAGGCACATCAACATCCTGCACTTCATCCAAAACAAGTTCTTGCTTCACAAAATATTAAAGTTATTATAAAAGCTTTGTTCCTGAGGTCTTGTTACACATGTTGATAACACGAACTTCATGAATAAAGATTCATTTAAAAATGCCCAAATACTAAACACTGCTAAAAATGCATTACAGTTCAAGTATAAAAATAAAGCTTTGCCTGAAATGGCTAACCTCAGGTCTGCTTTAACTTACAATACTAAATAAGTATCCCTCAATTCACTGGTTTCTTATATACTGATCACTAAGACCATGCAACCTTGATGCATATCAGCGGATACTGTACAAGTTAAACACTACCCTGATTATCTGGATGGATGCATTTTGTCAGACTCCTTGTCAGACTCCTTTGATTTCACTTTGGAATGTTGTGTGTGTACATCTTATCTTGGCTATTCCATTCATGGGATGCCAGTTTGGCATATAAACAAAATGACAGAGTCCTTCAACTATTAAGTAGCAAGTAAGCTGCAAATGGATATTAATAAAACATAATATATTACAAAAATAACTATTTGCAACTGAAAGAGTATCACTAGGGCCTACAACAATGGACAAAGCCCTTGCTTATTATGAGAAGTCTGTAAGGAAAAGCAGACAAGTATTCACATTGATCACAAGAGCATTTTCTCAGGTTGAGGATAAGCACCATTGTGGGACGGATGATAAAATGAGGATGGCATTGAATATCTGGAGGCGTGTAACAATGATAAACTACAAGTACAAACTACAGCTGCCTACCTTTCACCTGTTGTAAGTCACTCAGGCCAGGGAGGAACTGCCACCACTCATCTTTCTCCTGTCTCTCAAGTTAAACTCACAACTCATCATGACGCGTGAGGCGGTGGCACCGGCAAGAACCAAACCGCTTCTCGTGTTCCTCAATGGGTACGTGCTCCATGCCTGGACGCACCCGCACCTCTGATGTGAGCCTCTTGCTCCACTCCTGCAAGAAAAATTTGGGTTTTATAAAGGGAGAATAAATTTGGGTTTTATAAAGGGAGAATAAAGTTATTTCTTCCTATGGAAACACTGGATAGCCTGCAGCTTTCTGATGTGAGCCTCTTGCTCCACTCCTGCAAGAAACAATTTGGGTTTTATAAAGGGAGAATAAAGTTATTTCTTCCTATGGAAACATTGGGTAGCCCGCAGCTTTCTGATAACTCTTCCATAGCTGTGATTCTAGATCAGTGACAAATTCCTCACCAGTGAATGCCATTCCTAAGTTACCATGTTCTGTAAGGATTTTTTTTGTAAACAAGGAATCTTCATGTCTCACATAGATTTATTTGTAATGGAGTTACTGACAGCTAACATAGGTAAGTATGCAACTGCATCTACTATACTGAGGGTCTTTGGGAAGGCTGTTTTGACATACCTTAAAGAGTGCAGCATGATAACAGTACACATCTCTGGGCATCAGGTTCTCTTGGGCATATTTCCTCCCATTTTCAGCAATAATTTTTACCTGATCATCATTTGCTCTTGCCCACTCAATCTGTGCGAAAAGAAATATTGTATGTTTAAAATAAAACTTACGTACAGAATGTAAATTCAACAAGAAAATGGAACACGCACACACACAGAGAGAGAGAGAGAGAGAGAGAGAGAGAGAGAGAGAGAGAGAGAGAGAGAGAGAGAGAGAGAGAGAGAGAGATTTACACCACTACAGAGTACTGAATACTCTATAGCAATGTGCAGTCACATTGGATGATCTTTAAATCCTGATCTAATTATAAAAAAAACAATACTGAATGGAAGGCTTTATTGACAGCAGTGATGGGATCTTTCCTAGTTATGGCTGACAGATTTATACAAAATCTATATTAGGTCGCTAGATGCTGTAATGGGCAAACAGTGACTCATATATTAGTGACATTGATATCAAAGGAATAAAATTATCCAAGCAATATTTTTTCCAGCAAGGCAAGCAGAGATTTTTAGTAAAAAAATCTCTCTCCATATACCAAGCTGGCAATCCCCATATGGGGTAACCTGGATAAAGCACCACACATGCACAATGACCATTCATGTTCTTAGCCCCATTAGCCTCTGGTAGAAAGGATAGTCCCATGGACCACCATACATCCCCAGAGCTTAAGCATAAAAATTAAATATTTTAAATTCCCCTGCCTGTCCTGTCTAATGCCCACTTAGTATTACAGAAACATGTATAGCTCTAGCAATCAAAGTTATATCTTGACATTATAAGATCTTTACCTATCATGAGTAAAATACCAGTGCTGCAGAATCAAGCATATTAAAGCACAGCCCTCAACTTTATTTAACCCTTTCCTTCCGGCAATCGTATATATAGGATTGCATCAATGCGTCCGTAGTGACGGCGATCATACCCGTAATCAAGAATTTTCACGCCTCAATTTTGAGCTCCAAGCGCGGTTTCTCGAGTCAGATGGTGTGAGTGGAAGTGTCTGGCATGTTTCCACATGTAGTGTTGTCACTAGCTTTGGAAATTTAGCGGTAACTAAGCTATTTTTCCTTTCTCCGGGTGACACTTGGCAACCCCAGCAACCCGCCAGTTGGAAAGCACCATGATAAGTGCGAAGAGACATCCTGATAAGAGCGAAGGATCTCAGATCATAACTCACCATGGAACAGGACAGAACATATGTATTTAGCAGTGCTTCTGAGTTTGAAGACAGTGACAGTGAATATTTAGAAGAAGAAACTGAAGAAAGCGAAGACATTAGTGAGGACTCAGAAAATGATTTACAGGATCCACCTGTTTTATCAGAACAGAGAGGTGATACCTATCATTCTTTCATGTTAATTTTTTCATTATCTTCGATTTTATAATAAAATGGTAGAAGGTAACTTGTCTGAGAGAGAGAGAGAGAGAGAGAGAGAGAGAGAGAGAGAGAGAGAGAGAGAGAGAGAGAGAGAGAGAGAGAGAGAGAGAGAGAGAGTGTGTGTGTGTGTGTGTGTGTGTGTGTGTGTGTGTGTGTGTGTGTGTGTGTGTGTGTGTGTGTGTGTGTGTGTGTGTGTGTGTGTGTGTGTGTGTGTGTGTGTGTGTGTGTGTGTGTGTGTGTGTGTGTGTGTGTGTGTGTGTGTGTGTGTGTGTGTGTGTGTGTGTGTGTGTGCGCGGTGTCATCGCTCTCCGGGCTGTTTCTGGAAGACGGATCACACAACAGGAGGAGGAGGAATCCTTGATAAGTCATAAACTGAACTTTCAGAGGTCACATCGAGCTACAAAGTACATCATTGTATTCAGAATAACATAGAGAAAATAATTATTAGTATTCAAACAGTTTTCTGACAATTTCTAGGTTTACCATTTTTAGCTGTCATAGCAAACAGGAAAATATTTTAAGTGCCGGAAGGAAAGGGTTAATGCTGATCCTACCTTTTCAACAAGATCTGAGAGGTCACGCTTGAAGGGTATGTAGTGGACATTAGGCTTCAGTTCATGGTAAAAGAACTCGTAGTAAGGAGAGTCCTGCTTCAGCACCACACTGGAGCCACCCAGCAGGTAAGGCAGTCTGTATGCAGCCACAGTTCCATCGATGCTGATCTGGTACTTGTACTGCAAAAAACAAAAGTCACACTAAAATGAACACTGCACTGAGGAGCATTTATTATGAAAGGTGCAATTTAAGCTGAAGGAAACAAGATGAGAAATTCTAACTACATTCAGGCTGTAGTGAATCAATGAATATTTGTTACCAACTAGTTGTTGTTCCACTGTTGAACAATGATAGTTATATATTGAAAAGCTGTTCATTGATTATAGCCTGAAAATAGATTTTTGTGACTCAAAACCTTTAATGGAAAAGTGCAATCGCCGGCACATATATTGTATTAACATAACAACACTAGCTTTGAGGATCAAATGACAATCCTTTACACAAAGCCAAAATCCTGCTAGTATTTTAAAACACTTAAATACTAAGCTCTCCCACAAAAGATGGATAATACTTTACATTAAAGAAGTTATGGCACTTTAATACATAAATACTAAACTATCAGACAAACAAAAGGTAATACTTTACATCAAAGAAGTTAAAGAAGGAAATGTGCTTTTCTTTTGGTCCATACTGCTCTTCCTCCTCTTTGAAGAAAAAGAAGTTGGTAAGGGAAGCATTGAAGAGGTGAGGGTGTGCTCGGGCCAGGTCAATGAGGTCCAGACGTTCCCTGCGAGAGTCTCTCCCGCGCCAAAATGCCTTGGGCTTCTTCACATCCCAAGGTATGTCATTGTTGGATTGGACAGACAGCATATCAAGTGTCACCCTGAGAATGAAACCATCAATGTTAAATATGGATGCTTCAGGTCTAGTATACATGAAATTATATGCAAAAGCAAAAAGACCAATAACACACAAGGAGTAGCTACCAAGTAAACAGCCAGGTCATGATGTCATGGATTGCTCTCATCCATAATGTTATCAACATGAAGATAATATTCTAGAGTTAATGAAACTGGTATTAGAGAACTTCAAACCATGAAAACATTCCCCTGGCAACCTGCTTGCCAAACACAATAAAGAAGCTTAAAGCAGATGCAAGAGGATGCAATCATTTCCTACAACATCAAGCAAAGAACCATTTCCCTTCCACTGCAGTGCCTCCATACCTTTAGAAGAAGGAGAGACAACAGCTGAGGAATGCTCCAGTGGATTAGCTAGCAAAAACATGAGGTAATGGTCACTTCTTTGAACTCAAACATGAAAAACATAACCACTAACACTAAATTAGTTTGAAAATGTCATAAATAATTTGGAAACAAAGGCATCTTCTTGAATAATTCATGCCAGTATAAACCCATACACATGACAATCTTCTGAACATGTGCAATTCAAACATACTTTATAATTTCATGAAACTGAACTATTAAAAAGTTATAGATTCCTACATACTTTGAAAAGAGATACCTGACGAGACCAATGGCTCTCAACTTTTTTTCTCATTGGCCTCAACTATCCTGTTTATGGTCGGACTGTCACTGGTCCCAATGAAAAGTTATCCGAGTGAAAAATGCACATGGTCCCAATGAAAAGTTATCTGAATGAAAAATGCACATTCTAAATAATGCAGCAGGTAACTGATGAGTACCATTTTGTGTTGCCCTGGGGAGCTCAAAGTCAATGAATGAATTAATATTCCAACAATACAAGTCTGGCAATCTGAAGACCATGAAACAATGAAATTTTCCCAAAGGCAAATTACTCCTCAGTGAGAACCTCTGGCCTAGTTCATTGCTGTAACTAATCTAATAAGCAAGATCATGACTATTAATGCATGTATCTTTCTACATCACCATCTAATCTACATCCCTGAAGTCGAGTACCTTCCCATCATCTCTAGAGTGGCCTCTGTCAGGTCATAGGTCGGCATGATGATGTCTGCTGTGTCCTCTGAGCTGCACCACGAGAAGATCGGCAGCAGCGGCTTCACCTGTAGTGATGACACACAAAAACCCCTGAAATCTTGATGTGTCTGACTACTTTTTCAGATGTAGGGGATGGATCTGTTATATGTGGCTTCTGACTAAACTTGTCACTACTCCATTCTTAAAGTGTGTGGTGTGAATGATGGAGAATATATATGGTGAGTAGTAAGAATACAGGCCTACATTGAAAATAATTAAACCTGAATGAGAATAAAGGAAAAAAGGAGTATGTTTAATTTCTAAAGGAGAAAATAGGAATCTGAATTTAATGGAGTATATCAACTGATTTCAGTGAATGACTGTATTTCATTATTTCATAAACGACAATTCTGGATAATCACTGTTTTTTTTTCTTTATGGACTGGCATCTCAGTGGGCTTTTTTTTCCCTCTCAGTTGCCCTAGGCTAGTGCCTTTAAAAACTGGATTAGTGGTGAACTGAATAATGGAATGGCAAGTTGTGAAGAATTAAAAGTAGGGATACCAAGAGAGTGAAGAGTGAGTTACACACCTTGGGGTCCACCAGTGGCCAGTCACCAAGGTTGATGATGAACTCAATATCAGGGAGAAGCATTTTGCGCAACAATGACTGCAGTATGTTGTCCATGAACATGTTGAAGCCAACATGCTGACCGTAACATTTCCGGTACATCTTTGTCAAAGAAAGACGGTGATTACAATTTCAGATATACAGTTTTATACATTTAGATAAGTTTTGGCACATTCTCCCAAAATAACAAACAGAACATAGAGCATATTTTTTAAAAACTGTTACTCACTTGATTATTCTTGACAACATAATTACAGAAGCTCCGTGACCCTGCTGCATCAAAACGTTTGGCCGCTGCGTTGAGGATTGAGTCAAAGTCCACCTGTGGGAAGGGGGCCAGGTCTCGTGTAACCTGTGGGTAGTCGGCTGGGCACCCCACTGCCACCTGCCATGCTTCTATGTCACCCTCAGGGCAATAGCAATGCTCAGAGTACACTGGGTCTGAAATGTGATATATGGATTCATCACTCACTAATATTACACACTCTTTGGCTGGCCTCTACTGTTATATACAATCAATTACTGCCTTCTGTATTCATGTCATTATCATTCCATAACTTAATTGCTGTAAAATAATATGAAGATCAATTTCAGTCTAATAAGGTGTATAATGTGGGAAATACAATAAAAACCTTACTAATGTGGCTTAATGTGGCAAACTAATGCAACTTAGCAATAAATACAAGCTGCAGATAATCCTCTCAAAAACCATATTCAGTTAATATTCAACTCTCTTTTGTGTATCCTCAGTCACATGATGCCTCCTGCCTCACCCTCACCTTGTATCTTGTAGGGAGAGTCACCAACATGCTGGCCATTGTACAGCACATGGATGATGGTGTCCCGGCATGTCTGGTAGGTGCGGTACCTGTTCAAAAGTAGTAAAATTCTTTTCAAACACAAATACCATTTACCTCAGTGAATATAAATGATTACACAGTTATCAACAATCATTTCAACATAATTATAACAAAATAGTTCCTGAGGCTATCTAAGCAGCATGTTTACTGATCTGTTGCTCATGAGGATATCCTGGATCAACTACACATATGCAGAGGAAAACAGTGACTTTCACATTTATCAGACCATACATAAGAAATTTAGACTACTTTCACTGTATAGGTAAGTTCCATCATAAAATATCCCACCACATCTAGCTGTAGCTTACCTCTGCAACCTTCAACCATATTTACCATAGATCCAACTGTTGTACTGCTCTGTCAATCTCCTTCAGAAACAATCCAATTACAATGAAAGAACCATGCTGCATCAAGTGCAGTAACAAATCAGACTGAATTCTTACAATTTGTGAGACTTATGATGGATAATAATATAGTCTAAGATGGCAGGAAACTCAGTCTGAAATGGCTTTCACCATAAATACCACTGTGAATTGTGTGAAGAGTTCTCTCACTATATCTTCAAATTCCATTGTACAGATAGTCAGGCATCTATAGTTTTTTAAGCAAGGGGTTCTCCTTCCAGTTCTATATTACTTACATGTGGAAGAAAGTGCCTTCTACAATGTCAGGGATGAAAATAATTACAAAATGGACTTTGATAGCTATCCTCCTCAATCAGGTAGTAAGTGTCTAATAACTCCCAAAAAGTTAAGGCTAGTTTTGTGGTGTTCTATTTAGATAATCTTACCAATAGCAGCTCTTCAGAGCAACTAAATTAAATGCATATGGTGATGAATACTCACTGCACAACACATGTTTGGGAATTTTGTTTCATGGTCACGCATGGTTGTTACAGTGATGTGATACATCTTGCATTGCATACAAATTCTAGGTCCATGCTGATGAGGCTCGCTTGAAGGATACAGAGTAATGCATGTGTTAGCAAGTTGGTTTCCAGTATGAAATGGCACATGCTCTTTTGTATCTCTCTCATTCACCCAATGAGAGCTGTCTTTTTAATGATGTATCCAAACATCATTGAATGTCATTTACTTCCAGTTAATATGTTGATTATTTTTGGCCAATCACTATGTGTACAGATGGTGGCTGCAGCAGTCAGGCAGCTAACTGCAAGGGTGACCAGTGTCACAATGGCACCCGAGTGCATTGGACATAAATTTAAATATTGAGATTTTATCATGCAGTTATAGAACTGCATGATAAAATTTCAACTCGAGTGTACATTTCTTAAGATCACACAGTGTTTTGCAGAAATCATTTGAGTGCTGAATATTCAGTAGCACCAGTACCCTTTGAGGATGAGGAAGAGGTGGTCAACCAACCACACTCTGGACCTTCTAATTCTTATTAAGGTGTAAAGTTTTGGTAAGATTTGCCTTTTGCTTACTTTGTCATGGGGTGGGGCTATTTTGGTCATGGGGTGAGGTTATTTTGGTCGTGGGATGAGGCCATTTTGGTCATGGGGTGGGCCATTTTGGTCATGAGCTGGGGCCAATTTGGTTCAGATGGGGGCCTTTTCAACAAGGGCTTTTCCTCTTGCTAGCCCTTCTTAACACTTACCATAATTCATCTAACCAGGGAAACATCATAGCTGACAGGTTAACACGGCATGTGGGTAGATATTGGGTCACATGTGCAGTTGATGCAATCAGTACAAGCATCAGCCAATTAGCTACAGAATCCAGTTTGCCATTAACAGCTAAATACCGATTTCCAAACAATTTCAGTGAAATAATACATTTCATAATTTCATGAAAATTATCATGGATTTCAGCTTCAAGCATCTTTGAGCACGAGTTTGCCTCACATCACATCTCAGTGAGCTTCTCAAGTTACATGTCCCGGTAGTTAGGTCACGGCAAGGATCTCAACTCCAGTACACCTGATAGCTCGAAGCACGTAGTCATACAAAATACTTGGATCACTAGTCAGATACAACCTGAGAATGGAGTGCCTGCCTCACCTGGCCACGTAGGTGCCGTCATAACGGTCCAGCACCTGCACCCACACCCGGCAGTAGGTGCCCTCGCTGCTCTGTCCCTCCACCTGCACCTTGAAGGAATTCGCACCCAGGGATTTCTGGATTCTGGTGGAGACAAAGGAACCCATTACGGTTACCCATTACATTACAGCCTTGAGCCTAATGGTCTGCAGGAGATAATAAATAACAGTATAATAAAGTATGACTAGATAACGGAAGTCAAGCCTCCCGGCGGCACCTGACGGGAGTGTTTTGACACCTACCTGTTGCCTTTGGTGTCGTGAGGCTCAATGAAGAAATACCGCGCAGGGTACACAATTTTGTGAGGCTCCAGGCCGGGCCCGTACACCTTGCTCTTCTTCGGATCTACCTTGAACTTCTTACCTCCAGTGACACCCAAGGCAAGGCACAGAGCCAGGAGGAATGGGAGCACTGCCTTCATACCGCCAGTGTGGTGGTGGCGGCTGGTGATGTAGGGACGGGCGGCCACGTTCTCTCTCTCTCTTGCCTGGGACGATGGGGGGGGACTGCTTAGAACTACACAAGGCATTAGCCTCACACTGGCTTGGAACTACTATCTATCAATTAATCTATCTATCTATCAATTAATTTTATCTAGCTATCTATATTATCTAGACATCTATGATAAACTGCTACCTTTTACGGCAAAATAAAATAAAGTTCAAATCAAATTTCAGCCAAATATTGATCCACACACCAATTCACCCACCAAGCTATCCACACATACGACCACCCACACACCCTTCCACCTGCCCATTCACTCACCCATCCCATCCACATATCCATCCACAAATCAATCAATCCACTCATCTAGCTATCCACCCTTCTATAAAACCATATACACGCATATCTGTCCATCATCCACGAGAGAGAGAGAGAGAGAGAGAGAGAGAGGTAGGTGGGGAGGAGGGGATGATGGACAAATGGAGACTAAACACAAAAAGGCAAACAAACAGACAAAATAGAAAAAAAGGCCTTGTAAAAGTAAATAATTATGGCAGCCATCATATTATAAAGTTATAAGTAAAGTTATCTTTTTGTATATATATTTTGATGGTTAGCGCCTGAAATTTGACGGAACCATTAAGCTTGGGGATAAGAGCTTGATCTGATGGAAACAGCTACGCCCACCTCCTCACTCACTCCTCGTTCGTTTCTTCATTCACTCACACCTCAATATACACCCAAAACGCACCAAAACACCCCACAATATACTCCAAACAACCCATT
>NC_087174.1:9385827-9390827 GCF_035594125.1 Scylla paramamosain
GGCCTATTTGCACTCAGGCCGATCTGTCTTGACGATCTATCTGACTTGAGGCTTATATCGCCTGAGTACAATTCACCGCTCCAGTAACAAGTGATTGTAAGCCTCTCAAGGCCTCTAACAGTGGCTGATGGACTTTCGCTTTATTACAATACATTCCTGCAATCAAGGCAACAAATCCCCGTAAAACCTATTCATACATTGATGATTTCTCTATTCACTGGTTTTTACAGTTCATTGTACCTGAAAGAGCATCCTTTCCGAAACATATCATGAATTTAGAATTCCCTTGACGACTTGCACGTTCAAGTAGTGATCTGAAGACGTTAAAGTGAAGAAATTTGGATGTAAAGTCTCCTCCTTTTCCCGCCTCTGCCGCCCGCCCCTGGGAAAGGAAGGAAGGAAGGAAGGGTCAAGAGTCTCTTTGCACTGCTGCTCCCGCCCAGCCCTCTCCTCCAGCAAGAAGTTAATATCACACAGCCTTCCGGCAATAAAGGCATAGAGCATAACTTTTCACAGTAATCAAGTATATTTTCCTCGTGTGTGTGTGTGTGTGTGTGTGTGTGTGTGTGTGTGTGTATGTGTGTGTGTGTGTGTGTGTGTGTGTGTGTGTGTGTGTGTGTGTGTGTGTGTGTGTGTGTGTGTGTGTGTCTTTCCGTTTTGAATCATCGACCTTGATGAATTAATGATGCGAAAAAAAAAGAGGAGGAAAAAAAAGAGAAAAAAAAAGAGCTTGTCATTCCTGTTATTCATGAGTTAAAGATGAATCCAGTAAACGGTTGTATATGGAGGGATGACTAGCATGTGGTGGGAGGTAACAACAACAACAACAACAACAACAACAACAACTACTACTACTACTACTACTACTACTACTACTACTACTACTACTACTACTACTACTACTACTACTACTACTCCTACTACTATTGCTACTACAACAACAGCAACAACAACAACAATAATAATAATAATAGTAATAATAATAATAAGAAGAAGAAGAAGAAGAAGAAGAAGAAGAAGAAGAAGAAGAAGAAGAAGAAGAAAAATAAGATTACATACTAACGCAAACATACGAACTATTAGGCAAAACAAAAGTATTACCTCAACTGCAACCATTTTCTCCATTCCCAGTTTTCATCACTCTTATTTTCATTGCCTAATATAACCTAAAAAAAGAAAAATCTTACATTCTCATCGTTCATTACAGATTTCCTAACCCATTCTACAGAACCACCATTACATTCCTATCTACCTACATCCATTTCCATGACTTCAACACCCTTATATTTTGTCAGCAATAACCTTAGATGCCTCCAGACCTAACGTTTATATCTTACTCTACACATACTAACTTGTCCCCACGCACGCTAGTGTCAACCATTCAGAAACGGTAGTGTCCGTATTCAGAAACGGTTAATTTGCTCTCTCACCACGACAATTTTCAAAGGTAATATAAATGATTAGTCAGGTTCTCAAGAGTGTTCCTCCTGTTCATAATAAAGAAATCATGATAATCTGTCACTAGAACGAAAAAAAAAAAAAAAAAAATTTAAACCCGTGTAACTTCAATTAGAATCTTTTGAAAACAGTGGAAGTGTTTCAGAATGTGGCCCATTACAAGACATTACATCGCGTTGTGTTTTTGATGAGTCAATTTACAGACTCCGTTTATCATTAATTTCCTTTATGTTATCCACTTAGACACATTTATTGAATCCCTCACTACGCGCTCCGTTGTTACTGACTGTACGTCAAGAAGTTCGTGCAGGCGACTCGAGAGACGTGAGGGCGTGAGGGAGAGAGGAGGGTGGGCGTAGGGAGAGGTGTGGGTGTGAGATGAATGGAGAGTGTCTAAAAGAGAGGAAGAGTGGGTGGATGCGTCATATGCTTCTGTTGAATGTGAGTGGAGGTGATCAAGAAGGTGGTGCTTTCTCTCTCTCTCTCTCTCTCTCTCTCTCTCTCTCTCTCTCTCTAGTGAATATTAAGCGCCGTGTAATCGCTTTCACTCAAGTGTTGGAGGTGTTTGACATGCGTGTACCTAATACTGGTGACGGAAAAGTGCGGGTGGCCAAACGCTGCGCACATGCGTGAGAGAGAGAGAGAGAGAGAGAGAGAGAGAGAGAGAGAGAGAGAGAGAGAGAGAGAGAGAGAGAGAGAGAGGCCCCATCACGACTATAATTCATCACACACAAAATTACCAGTTTTCTTTCACGACAGACAAGTTTCTTTCCTTGTCTCACCCGTGAGAACACAGCGACCGGTCACTTTCAGCACCATTTCCAGCACCCCCTATCCTTTCCCCCACTTCTTTTTTTTTCAGTTTATTCATTCTAAGTCTTCAATCTTCCATCCTTCCTTGCCCCTTCTAGTTCTACCTCTTTTCCCTCACACCCTCTCTTACAGCTTCTTTTATTTTATTTATTTATTTATTTTTATTTATTTATTTATTTTTTTTCATCTTTCCAGCTTCACCCTCCTTTTCGTCATCCTCTTCCAGCTTCTTCATTCGAGGTCTTTCATGTTCCATTCTTCCCTCTCCATAAGCGTTCACTCATTTACAGCGCTCCTTCCAGCACCCTTTCTTTCCCTCACTCTCTTCCCGCTTCTCCATTCCAGGTCTTCTGTCTTCCCTCAGCGACCAGTCATTTTCTTTACCCATTCAAGGCCCCGTCTTTTCCTTCACATTCTTCCAGCTTCTTCATCCCATCCGATAATAATGATAATAATAAATACCAACACTACTACTCTACCTTTCTTTTACCTCCTCCTCCTTCTGTTCCATTCCTATCTCTTCAATCAAATCCTTCCTTGCTTTCCTTCACCCTCTTCCAGCTTCTTCATTCCAGGTCAAGTCTTCCATCTTTCCATGCCCTTTCATTTAATTATGCTTTTTTAGTTAGATGCGTGACATGCCAAGGGCTGCCGCACGGAGCGTAAGAGAGGGAACAGGTTTGCCTGAGAGGGAACAGGTCTGGTGGTCTTCTGCCTTCGAGGAGAGGATGAAAATAACTGTAAAATGTAAAATGCAAAATATGAGATGGTTAGATTATGTTCTTTCTTTCTATTTCAGTTCTTTCCTTGTCTCCTCAATATGTTTTCTTTACTCATCTTCAGAGTATCGTCTCTCACTCACTTTTTTTTTTTTCCTCTACAGATTGCTATAATTTCCCCTTCTAATCATAACTCTCTCTTTTCTTCTCTTCGTGCTCTTTACCCCACTTCTCCTCCCATTTATCCTCTCCTACTCTCTCTTTCTTTTTCCTTACCAGTGGCTATCATCTCTCCTGATCATACCTTTCTCCTTTCTTATCTCCCTTTCTCTCAATTCCTTCTTTATCATGAGCCCACCTATTTTTACTTTACTAGTGCGTGTATGTTCTTCTACTCCCTGGTTCTTTCATTTGTTTTTCCCTTCTCTCAGTTTCCCTTTCCCTTATTTTTTTTGCTAAACTCCCTCCTTCAGTCACTTCTTTTTTTTTCGGTTTCTCTTTCCCTTGCTTCTAATTCTATGATCAGGTATTTCTTTTTCTCTTTTCCTCTCCCTCTTTTTTTTTTTTTCTTATCCTCTCGACGACCCGTTCTTCCCTTTCCTTTCACTCCTCATCCTCCTCACTGACCTGTGCTCCTGACTTGAAGATGTCTTAATTCGTGTTTTTATCATTATTGTTATTATTATTTTTTTTTTAAGTCAGTACGGGATTATGTTATATTACAGAATTTAACAGATGAGGGAAAGAAACGGAAGAAGTTGTGATGGTGATGATGATGACAATGATGGTAATGATGATGATGATGCCTATTATTACTTTTTCATTGTTTTTATTATTACTGTTGTTGTAGCCACCGCCACCACCACTACTACTACTACTACTACTACCACCACTACTACTGACAACTTGCATTAATTAACACTTTTCCATCTCCTCTTCTTTTCTTTCCTCCTCCTTTTGTTTCACTCCCGCTCCTTTTCCACCAGTGTGTGATTATCAAGGAATTAACTAGCATGTTGTTTATCCAGGAAGGGACGAGACAGGGGCGTGTGGGGGCGTGGGGGAGTGACAAGGGGTGCGTGTGCGTGACAGGGGTGTGAGGGAGCGGCGTGGAAGAGGAAATACTCGCCAAGACAAGCACTCAGTCCTTCCCATTCCTCGTTGTCTTGCATTTAGAGAATCAAATCTTACTTCCTTCATTTTTTTTCTTCCTGTCACGTAATGCTGATTAGAAATGTGTTCAGATGAAGGACTTTATTTGTGTATTCTGGTCTTTCCTCACTCTCTCTCGCCTTCAGTATCCCCAAAACGAACACACACACACACACTCATGTTACTACCACTGTCTGTCTTTATGTACAAGGCAAACACTACTGGTGAAGGTTATAATTAACTTTTAACACTTCCACACTTCCCAGAGAGAGAGAGAGAGAGAGAGAGAGAGAGAGAGAGAGGGTCATTAACGCTAACCAGATGGCGCACTGCATAATCTCCCCCCTTCTCTCTCTCTCTCTCTCTCTCTCTCTCTCTCTCTCTCTCTCTCTCTCTCTCTCTCTCTCTCTCTCTCTCTCTCTCTCTCATCCCTCTTCCTCCTCTCCTTCCACATTACTGTCATCTTCCTAATCACTTCCCCTTTTTGCCACTGGAGTTATGCGCCATACTACACCTTTCCCACGCAGCTCCTTCCTTCCCATGTCATCTCGTATAATCTCCTCCCCGTTTTCTTTTTCCACCTCCTCTTCGCTCCTCATTTTCTCTCGCCACGCCCAAAACATAAGAGTCAGTTCCTATCCATGCGGTTCCTCCCTTCCTCTTTCTCTCACCTCAAGGTTACCTAGGACTGGCTTCCCTCAAGCACCTCTCTCTCTCTCTCTCTCTCTCTCTCTCTCTCTCTCTCTCTCTCTCTCTCTCTCTCTCTCTCCGCCTCGCACCTTGTCCCAGTCACTGCACAGAGGACGATGCACTGTTGTGAAACTCTCTCTCTCTCTCTCTCTCTCTCTCTCTCTCTCT
>NC_087174.1:9393327-9398327 GCF_035594125.1 Scylla paramamosain
CTCTCTCTCTCTCTCTCTCTCTCTCTCTCTCTCTCTCTCTCTCTCTCTCTCTTACAAGACTACAAGAACATAAGTAGGATAGTGAATCTGTTTTTTCCTTTTCTTCTTCCTCTCCCTTTTTTTTATCACGTATTATTATCTTATTTAGTAATTTCCTGTTATATCCCGTTACCTTGAATGCCACCTCGCTTCCGAAAGGTGACTCAAATAAAGTATTTATAAACGTGTATATTATTTCTATACCAGCCAAGATAAGTTATATTGGCGACATTTACGTATGACTGTATCACTGTCATTATCATTTCTATCATTTCTATAATTTCTATCATTATTATAATTTTTAACACATAGTTGGGCCTGGAATGAGAGGAAACACTAAACAGAATTACTGTCGACAACATACAAGTACACCAGGGATTAATACGACCTAGAAAAAGAAGAAAACGAGGACTGTTAATATCAACAACATCTCACTTTCCTCGCTTCTGCAAGTAATTATTTATGCGATGAGTTCACCACAAACAAAGGTCAACAAACTTTAACCCCCAGTGACCAGCAGCATGACTTCCCCCTCTCGGCAAGGCGGCAGGAGAGGTGAGAGGCGCAGCTTCGGCGAAACACAGAACTTATTCTCAAATGTTACCTCGTCTATCTCCACAAAATTCAACGTCCTCCAGAAGTTATTAGAATTTTCCCTTTTTTTTTTTTTTTGTTCTATTGATAGTCTGGTAAGGGTTCTAGGATCTGCAGCATCGGCGAGACCCAGAACTGTTATTCTCAAACGTTCCTACGTCTTATCTCTCCAAGCCCAGTGTGCTCCAGTAGAAGTTATTAGAATCTTCAAGCGTGTTTTTTTTTTTATATTGACAATTCAACAAAGATTCTACATTATCAGTAAAAAAAAAAAAAAACATATGAAAACTTGATTAATTATCCGTGTGGCTTCAGAAAATTAATCTAACGAGAGAAGAAAACGTTTAAATATACGAGTCCCAGCATCTCTCATCCGCACAGCACAGAGCAGCAAATCACAGCATTACCGTGACAAGATAGTGCGATGAGTGTGATGAGGGGTGAGTCACGCTGAAGGGCCCGCCAAAACCAGCCAATCAAGTCCTCAGTTTCCTATGACGTCAGAAGAGACAGACCTGAGTGTGACCGTGAGACGAGGGCGGTACGGCGGCGGCCGGGGTTGGTGGTGGTGGTGGTGGAAGAGGACCTTTCTCCCGAGGCAGAGGCGAGCTGGGTTGGTCCGCCCTCGCTTCAGTGTGCCTTCAGTCTCTCATCAGTCCTCCTCACTTCCACTATCTTCCCGCCATGCTCCTCAGGGTGAGTAGCTGGTGCCCGCTATAAACGGAGAAGAGACTTGGGAGCGACGCTGATGGGAACTGACTGACCAAGACTACGACTGCTGCGCGTCTTCCAGTACTAAGGATCTTATTCCAGAACGATTCCACGTTTTATCCCGACTTCATATAACAGTTCTAGTGGAGCTTTCAAGGGTGTTTGGATGATTCTAGTGGAAGTTACTGTTTTCAAGAATCTTTGGATAGTTCAAGTGTTAGTTTAACAAAAACTCTGTATCACCAATAGGGAGAAGACCCACGAGAACCCAGCTAGTTGTCTTTAAGGCCTTTGAAAACCGTCCTTATAAAAGCCCTAAGCGTTTCAGAATACGAGCCCTAGTTTCTGGAAGCTTAGGATTATACAAGTCTTCCCTTTTCCTCTGCATCTTTGAGCTAAGTTGTGCACCATTGTGTGCTGGGATCGAATTAGACTTCCTCTGCCTCTACACTGATCACCGCCTTCTGCCCATCTACTTCGCCATTGCCGCACTTCGTCCCTCGTCGCCTACCAACGCCTCCTGTGTGTGTGTGTGTGTGTGTGTGTGTGTGTGTGTGTGTGTGTGTGTGTGTGTGTGTGTGTGTGTGTGTGTGTGTGTGTGTGTGTGTGTGTGTGTGTGTGTGTGTGTGTGTGTGTGTGTGTGTGTGTGTGTGTGCACGTGTGTGTGTGTGCACGTGTGTGCCAATGCTAGTGGGACTCTGCATGCAGCTCCCTTCTGTTTGTCTTCGAGTGGCCTAGCTCGTGACTGGGAAGCAGCGAGTGTTTGCAGTGAAAGCAGCATGATAAAACGTAAAGGCCTCGGAGCGGTTAAAGAGAAAGGAAGAAACGGAACTGTGACAACGATGAAACAATGAATGAATATGAAGAAAATCTATATAGTGACGAGAAGTGGCTGCATCAGAGACTAAATTTACATCAGAGTGGCAAAGGCGACGGAAAAAAAAGGAAAAGAAAAGAAAACCCACATAATACAAACACAAGAACAACATCCGCAAAATAATACAAAAGAGAGACGCTAAGAAGAATGACAACTCGTGACACATAAAAAAAAAAAAAAAACGATAAATGAATAAAGAAACAATGACACGTCTAAAAAAAAAAAAAAAGATAAATGAATAAAGAAACAATGAATCTTACATTTGCCCACGAGGCTAACGTAGAACAATAACCAGCGAAGGAGAACGAGGCCAAGAGCTACAGACGGCGGCGAGACGAGCCTTGTTTTCAATGTTCCGCGGATGTAAGGTCTCAACAAGGCGGGAGAGAGGCAGGTCAGAGGTGTGCGTGACGTGGGCGCGCAGAATCTATTAGCGAGACAGGTATTGTGGCGTGGCTGTTGTGAAGCGTGTTAAGGCAGGCAGTGTGTTGAGACTGAGAGGCACTGACAGGCTTGGTGAAGACGGGATAACCTGTGTACAATGCGTGTTCAGTGCGTGCCTAGTTTGTGTTTTCCGCAAGGTTATGGGGGAATGGTAACGATGAATGGTGAAGCGTGTAAAGATAGATACCAAGTTGATAGTGAGAGGGGCTGAAAGGCTTGGTAAGGAGTTAATCCGTGTCTCCTGCAAGGCTATGGGGGAATGGTAACAACGAATGGTTCTAGTGGCGACGGTCGAGACAGCCTGAGGTTAGGAACCAGTCTTCTCTGACTCAGCACCTCACGTCCTCGTCCTCATCACCAGCGGATTAGTTAGGTGACGACGCGCTAGATTCGAAGATAAGGTGACGAAAGATCAATTAAGAAGTACGGTGCGTCATCATCGTCATCACCATTATCATCAACATCATTATCGTATTTTCATCTCATACATTTCAGCGTCTTACCTCGATTATTTTTACGTCTCTAGAGGGAATTATACAGAGTTTCAAGGTCGTCTTCATGACTAGGAAAAGTTTGCAAGGGTTCGGCATCATCAGTAGGGAGAAGCATCACGAGAACCTGACTAGTCTTCTCTGCGGCTTTTGTAAACACACCTCATGAAAGAACAGAATGCTTCACACGAACAGGCAAGTTGAATACATGGACAGGTTGTAACGGATTGACAATTCTTATCAGAGTCAAAAACGTTAAAGAATACAAGCCTATAACAAGACTTTCTGCCTTCTCTGACCCTTATTCTGCCTATCTCTCTAATGCAAGAGTTACCCAAATATCTTAGTATTTCATCCCTTTTACTGGTAAACTCTGGAACCTCCTTGCCTGTTCTGAATTCCCTGCTACCTATGACTTGAACGCTTTTAAAATGAAGCTTTCAAAACACTTTTTTCCAATTTTGGATAACCCTTTCGGCTCTATTTTCAGTTTTTTTTTTTATTGGTTTCTCAGTACGCCTTTGTTGTTGTTGTCGTCGTTGTCGTCGTCGTTGTTGTTGTTGTTGTTGTTGTTGTTGTTGTTGTTGTTGTTGTTGTCGTTATTCTTTTTCGTCTTCTTCTTCTTCTTCTTCTTCTTCTTCTTCTTCTTCTTCTTCTTCTTCTTCTTCTTCTTCTTTTTCTTCTTCTTCTTCTTCTTCTTCTTCTTCTTCTCCTTCCCCTCCTTCTTTTTCTTCATCATCATCTTCTCTTCTTTCTTTTCTTCATCATCATCTTCTTCTTTTTCTTCATCATCATCTTCTTCCTCTTCTTCCTTTTTGTTGCCCTTGGCCATAATCACTCTTACAAAAAACAAAGGAGGCTGAAGTGTCTCGTCCACGCCCATCGCTGTTGCATCACCACTCTCCCCTAAACTCAAGACGCGTAATGGCAGCTTTTAAAAGTGTAACATGACGCTCGGAACAATGTGCTTCTTTATGCAATCCACGCTCAGGAATTTAGATCACGGTTTCCATGTGCACCGGGCTGGACGTCTGGAGGCCTGAGATTTGACGAGGAGTGTGGAGGGAGGGAGAGGCGAGGGGAAGGAAAGAAGGGGACAGGAGGAGGAGGAGGAGGAGGAGGAGGAAGAGGAAGAGGAGAAGAAGAAGAAGAAGAAGAAGAAGAAGAAAAAGAAGAAGAAGAAGAAAAAAAGAAGAGGAAGATGATGATGGTGAAGATAAAGAAGATAAAGATAATGATAATTATGAAATAGAGGCAAAGAGAACATGAAAAAATATTTAACCCCACACCAAACTTCCATAAATTCCTCGTACCTTCAGAGATGCAGTGACGCAGGCTGGTAAAAATGTCACCTCAAGCATTTCCTATTTCCGCTTCAGTAATTATGTGTACGCTGTCTGTTTCTTTTCCTCTTACAAACACTTGGGATTCCCCCCTGTGCTGGTGTGGGGATACACGCCCACATTACATGGCACGTCTTTCCCCTTGGGACTTGACGGCCCCGAGCGGTCTCGCCTTTGTCCCCGACTTGACCCAGCCTCTGGCCGCCCGCCTATCACCACGTGGGGAGTGAGGTCAACCCTCACTCTTTGTCTTCCGGACGCCAGCCCCGGCCGTGACCTGAGTCGGCCCAGCAACCAACCCAGTCCGTGTCTGCCCAGCCATGCTGGCGGACGGGCAAAGTCCGTGTCCGCCAGGCCTCGGTGGCGGACATGTGACTTGCTGGCAACTATCTTGTTATCTTTTGTAGTTTACTTTACTATATCAATATCTGCAACTGCATTATCACTGTGTTTCTTGTTTCTTTGGTCACCTATATTCAGTACCAGAACCAGATTTAACTA
>NC_087174.1:9408327-9430827 GCF_035594125.1 Scylla paramamosain
GGGATTGAAGCACAAATATTAGCGTTGGGTGGGAGAGGGAGGAAAAGTAGAACTCCTTGCACTACATATGTCTTTTGCAAATCATTAGCAAATACTTTTTTTTCTTCTTCTTCTTCTTGTTTAGCTAGTTAACTTTTACCGCCGTGCTGTCTCGGCTTGTGCAAAGACACGTGCCATGAGTGCTGTGAGACTAACCTTTGCTGGGCTCCGTTGCTGCAATAGATGCACGACCGCAAACACCTAGTTAAACGGACAATGCACTCTGATAATAAATGAGTAAACAAGTAGGTAGATAGATAGATAGATAGATAGATAGACAGAGATAGATAGACAGACAGACAGACAGACAGACAGACAGACAGACAGACAGATGGATAGATAGACTGGTTTGGTAGACAGGTAAATAAAGTGAAGAAATAGATAGACTGGCAGACAGACAGACAAACAGACAGATGGACAGATAGATAGATAGATAGATAGATAGATAGATAGATAGATAAATAGATAGTGGATGAATGGATGAAAAGACAGTTATGTAAATACATAATTAAAAAAATTATATATATATATATATATATATATATATATATATATATATATATATATATATATATATATATATATATATATATATATATATATATATATATATATATATATATATATAAACAAACAAATGTAGCAAATGAAAACGAGCATAAACATATAAATGACGAGATAAATAAATAAATACACAAATATAAATATATAAATCAATTCTCTGGGAATGAGAGAGAGAGAGAGAGAGAGAGAGAGAGAGAGAGAGAGAGAGAGAGAGAGAGAGAGAGATTGCTAAAGCGACAAGCACAATTAAACAAAGCCCATCTGCTGTAACCGCTATAAACAACACAGTCCTTCCATTAATCACGCAGCGCAATTAGATTTTTTTTTATACCCGCCCTCGAGGTTTTGGTGACCCGTAGCCGCGTTCCTTCCAATAACCTTTCTGAAGCCTCGAAACACATGGCAGAAATGATTTGCACATTTGATCTATCCCTCACCTCCAATACCTCTCTCTCTCTCTCTCTCTCTCTCTCTCTCTCTCTCTCTCTCTCTCTCTCTCTCTCTCTCTGTTGGATCTGGTTCCCGCCCGAGTGACGTCACAGCAGATTAACATTAACGTCCGTCCCGCCGACCTCGATTCTTGAAAGTAAAAGGAAAGAACGTTCGGGGAAGCACCAAACTGGTTCCACGTGCCACAACCCGCCGCAGCCCTTCTCTCTGGGGGCTATGAACTTGCACTTTGTTTGATTCAGAAAAAAAAAAAAGAAAGGAAGAAACGCACGACACACTACAGTATGATTATAATTATGCCCACCTGCCTGTTGCTTCTCTTTCATTTTCGCGTTATACCGACAGCCCGTCACTTTGACCACCCTCACCCTTCACTGCCACGACCACCACCACTCGCCATATAAAAATACACAAGGGAAACCACTCAAAAAAGAACAGATACATGTATTAATTCTAAAGTGAAAGGTATCGCCCGTTAAGGATTGAAGGCATGCATTACGCAACACGCTACACTGCAATACTCACCTACGTCTCTTTATGATTCGTATTTTGAAACACTTACAACTCTCACAAGGCTAAGTTTAAAGGATGATTAGTCAGGTTCTCATGAATATTTTTCCCCAATGATAATTCAGAATCCTTGTTGAACTATCTCTAGAAACCTGAAAAAAAAAAAAAAAAACATCCACTACAGGCTAGTCTCCGAGATCAGTACAGAGCCGAAACAATTTTAAGATTACGAATGCAGTCCTGTTTAGTCTCTCTCTCTCTCTCTCTCTCTCTCTCTCTCTCTCTCTCTCATGATATTTCAATCACCATAATTTTTCTGCTCTGGATTTCTGCAGGTACTATAAATGACATACGTACTTCGTTCTGATTGAATCATCTGTCTAGGCTCAAACTGAAGTGGATTCCAGCAGACTAACTGACTGCTTGCCACTGCATTACGTAAGGAACGACAATGACTTAAAAGTATAACAAATAAACACATATTAGGCAAGGCACTGCGTTACGTGGATGACATTAACGTACAAGACTGAAGAATACGGATTACAATAACTTTTATTTTTCCTCTACTGTCACTCACCTTCACTCCAGCAAACGTGACGATGGCACATGCATTGTAATAATAGGATTAGTACTGTTAATTTGGTATGCATGCACCACTACCATTACAGATCTCAAAGCTTGCCAAAAATACAGTCACGCCTAGGGTTAGTAATGGCATCTTCCTCAAGCAGATGAAAGTGCTGTTGGTGACGTGCCTCTGTATTGTGCCCGCGGTCGCTCGTCCTTCCTCCTCCACTGCCTCCGCCCACGCTATCAGCACCTCTTCCTACTCCTCCACCACTGCCTCCGCCCACGCCACCGCAACCAAGACCGTCATCCCCCCCACCAGTTACCCATCAGAGAGCGGCACCCAGAATACCAAGAGGGAAGCGTCAGCGACGTGGCGACCCATTAGCCACGCGAGGTCCCACTCCATCTTCAGGGTAATAAGTAAGTCACCCTACCTCCCACCTCTCCTCACGCACTCCGCAAACTTTACCTTGCACGCGGATGTCTTTAATCTTCTATGCTTAATGAACAAGATCAGCTTTTTTTTTCGCGTTACATGTAAGCAGTTGACATACTGTTAAAGTGTAATACATAATTTTCTTCTTTCTCCTTGAATTTTGTAACATGTTTTTACTCTTTTATATAAAAGTAAGAGAAATCCGCATAATAATTTTGTACTCCATGACGCGGCCCAGTAACCCATAACAACCTGCAGCAGGGAGGGCGTTGCCGCATGAAATTGCACTGCGCTTCAGGTTAAGGAGAGAATTCCTCTTACAAAATTTAACTGTTAAAAGCGAAGCAGCGTCACCGACACAAATCACACGCCTTTGCAATAGTGTGAAAAAAGGCCGCAGAACATCACACTCCCTTTTCTTTGTTTTCTCCCTCCACCAGACGTCCCAAGTAGCCACAGCTACAATGAAAATTCCTACGAGATGAACGACATCCCATCGGAGACTCTCAGCTTGTTCATCCCACCAGAATTCCCATCCAAGGAAGCAAGGCAGCTGCAGTACTTCGCCAGCACGCCCGAGGTTCCTGTGCCCGGACATTTGCACAGACTCCTGCACGAGGCGCCATTCTTCGACACGATAGACCATGCCAAGCCGGTCCTCGCCCTGCAGCAGCGGAGGAAGTATGCAGGACTTGCTCCGCTCGTCCTTAAAAGCATTCGGCCTTACTTTCCTTTCTTCAGTTATGAGTAGCAACCCTACACTTCCCACGCAAGCCTACATATTTTCTGGAGTTGATTTTCAATACTTAGTGTAAGCATTAAGTAAGCAGATTTGTTATATACACATCCCTTACCTGTTCATACGAAGTGGCGCCCAAGACAACATACACATTATATCTAGCCCCCCACCCCCCCCAAAAAAAAAAAAGCCACAAAATACGCTAGTAGAATAAATTAATACATTTACACATACTTTTCTTCCTCATTCATGCGCTCCACCGGATATTCATCTGTTAATTTTTATTTATGTATGTACTTGACTGTTTTTCTATTCATATCCACAACTGCTACCACAAGACTGGAAACCTTGACCACTTCACTGTGTCTGAGATGCCAACTATTATTGTACTGTACACACCACAAATCTCACTCTCGCTCTTCTCCTCCTCCCCCCTGCCCTCCTGTCATCTTATCCTTCGGTTCCACAACATTTTAACAATTCTTTCCACACGTGCAAGCCACAGTAGCTCACCACCCTACACTCACCTGCCCTCTGTATCAGTCTATACCTGTTTTTGCATTTCTCTCATTCCACACTGCCAAACTACGTCATACCATATCCCCAATGCTTCGTTGGCAGTAAAGGTGGTGTTTAATGGAAAAAAAAATTAAACATCTCTTATATGAAAAAAATACTTGTAACAGTTAGAAGTATCTATGTATATCTGCATTTTTTAAAAACGTGTCTGTGTTAATGGCATGCCATATTATTACTCTCCTGTCTGCCACACATGTACTACACACATCATATAATCAGTGCTTTGGGGAAGGAAAGAGCTGTACCTTAATGCAGTCCTTTATCTTCTGTACAAACCTCTGGCTTATAAGAAGTGACAACTTAATGAACGAAAGATTACATGGAATGAAATGTGTATATAATCATTATTATCTCTCACTTCCAAAATTATTCCCCCAAAAATGAATATGAAAATATAGAAATGAGAAACACAATAAAACTTTAAATGGATGGTCTGACTCATTCTGAGTGATGCGATGCAGCAGTACATGTTGACATGAGGTCGCTGGTGCTCCACAACACAGCTTTGTAATGACAAGATGACGTCAGAGGATGATACGTATATATATATACTGATGTCTATATAGAGATTATTAATTATAGTGATGGTATGAGCTGGCATGCAGCACCTCCATTACCAGTGTGAAGTGACACCAGCCAGTGGAGGAGGAGCTGATGGCATTACTGCCAAGCTCAACACATCACAGGTGGACGGAGACAAGTGAAGACCTTCATGAGGCCGGCTGCTAACTTCTAATTGGCGCTAGAAGTCGAGGCAGAAGAGACCTGTTGAGGTAGAAAGTGAAGGGTAGCAATAAGGGAGCGATGGACCTGCTCATGCACCAAGGTTGGTAGGAATGGTCTCTGGGGTAATAATGGGAGGTTCCTGTTAAGTCTCCTCTCTGAGTCGTATGTGAGGGAGGTGTCACCTTAAGAAGTATGATTACTACCGGGTGCTGTCTCCTGGTGGTGGTCCTCTTTGGAGCAGGTACACAACACTTAATTCATCAAGTAATGTCAGTCATGTAGATTTCTGTCAACACACATCTATACTAACTTAGCCAAAGAAGCCTTAAGATAATGCTTAAACTAAACATTCCATCACAGATCACAGTTTTATGCACATGCTTCTCTATAGTATTGACTGAGTAACACAGAGCAGGAGGGGCAATAATAACCATATGGTAAGGATGCTGAGGAAACAGGTGTTGGGAAAGAAGACAAGTGCCGAGAACACACACTACACTTATACAAGATCAACTTCTACCGTGTTCAAGCTGCCAGTGATTATGCATTAGAACTGACACTGGAGTCAGCTGAAGGAGGCACTCGCTAGATAGACTATCCAAACCAAGGCTGCTTGGGAACGCGGTGGAGTCCTTTGAATGTCTATGTGGCACTAAGGAGGCTACCTGGCAGGTGGTATGGTCAGACGGAGGCAAGAGAGGAGCGAGGAAGCTACGATGATCGCATGCCCGGGGGTCTGTGGTCTGTGTCTCTTGTAGCAGGAGCGTGCCCGGGCATGTCTCCACGCTTTCGACCCTTCGGCCTTGGCACCGACTTGGAGCGAGTCTTACCTCGGCCTCCACTGTAACACGCCACGGTCAGCTAGCCTCTTTCACCCCTGGCTCAGTCCAGTAATTATCTCCCTCATCCAATACCACCTTTGTGTCTTAGTGATCCAATGATGATGTTTCTTTAGATGTACTACATACATATTCTTTCGATGTGTTGATGGTTGTGTTCACTTCTCTTTCTATGACTCTATGCATATTGAAAATAACATCTAATTCACGGGAGCTTGCCTTGTGTAGCCTTAACAAAATGAAGTTACAAATTTATAACATGTTGAAATTGTTTCATGTTGGTGGTGGTAATTCAGAAGAAGACAATTACTGTTCCTCAACTCAGGACCTTCCAGCAGCGTGTGGATTGTGAGGAAGCTTGTAAAGACATACCACTGGTTTTGTATGTCATGGAACATCCAACACAGAAAAAGATAAAGAGAGAAGGCTACAGGTTACATTGAGACTGCAGGATTAAGCTACAAGTATTGTTGTTAAAAATTACTTAAAAATTATTTATGACATGCACTTCAGCTATCATATCTGACTACTCTACTGCCCTTAGTCGTGTTATGGGGTGTGTTGAGGCATGCTTGGCCAGTCTTAAATGTATGAGATCAGCTAGGAAATGAAAGAGGGGCTGAGGCTTTTGTGATGAGATGGGGAATCAGACATTTGTGTCATTTTCCTCCTTGTGTCAGAATTCCCCATGTTTTAGTAGCACGTTTATAGCTACTTCATAGCTTAGATGAAAAATGTCTTTTTATAAAGACAGTTGTTAGAAAAGTATCCAACCTTAATTTGTCCTGTTAGATCCAAGAGGCAAGAGTGGCCCCAAGTGTGTCGGCAGGCCTTATTGAACATATAGAAATTTTTGCACCCAAGCTGAAAGAGTCAGCTGCTGCCAGGCAGCCAGTGTGCTCAGCTATACAACATGTACTTGTCACATTTTTACTTTACAATGATGAATGTGTTGAGAAGTTACTGCATCAGATTTTCTAAAAGCTTGCTGATACTCAAGCTAAAATAATTCAGAGGAGCAGGTTGTTCGTAATGATGCTCTGGGGATTTCACTTAAAAGATCCCATCATGAGAGCCAAGAAGACATCATGAGGAATGCAGCAACACAGTTTCAAACTGAAACAGGACTTCCAGAAATGTTCTTGACAACAGAGGGACTGTTGGGCTTTGTGTGGAGTCACAACAAGCCTAAGATTGGATACTCTCGGAACAGCTGTTACTTTATTCAGTGATAATTCTACTAATAAAAGATACGAGTGTGTTACTAATTACTGCATAAATTGATATTAAATCATATCCTATAAGTTCTGCAATGCTTTACAAAAAACTTATAAAAGATATGAGTGAGTGAGAAATATATAGGATAGGTTGTAAATGTCATACCCTACTGAAGTCAACAGAGCTATCTACATCTAAAAAAGGAGACAAAAGACAACGAACACATGAACAGTCTCTGCATGGAAAGTTTCTAATTACTCATACATAAACTACAATTAGCTGCATAGAAATAATACTAGTGCATTATGCCATGAGGTCATAAGATACTGGGATAACCACTACAATGAAAACAGTTACCTTCTGCCATTGGCCATGCCTGGTGATATGCTCTTGCTCTTCACAGGATTCTTCCTCTCATTCCTCTCATCCCAGCTGTTTCGTCTGCCTCCACTACTCTTTCCAGGGCCTCCAGTTCCTGTGAGATCAGTCAGGCTGAAGTGGAAGGAAGCACAGTTAATTCCCTATTCTACCTGCATTTATTTCCACAAGAGGTACAGCTGATGAACTCCCACACACCAAAGATGTCTCACTAGTTTTGTTGTGGAAAGATTTTGCTACTTCTGTTGACTAAGCTATGATAATGGGTAAAGATAAGAAAGTTATTGGCCTTCATTACACAACACAGAAGAAATTAATCATCAGCCTCTTTCTATACAGGATTGTGAAGAAAGAACAAAGACTAAGACATCTTATAAATGGTACACACTTGAATTCAGTCATATTACAAAATTATAACAAAATTAAGAAAAATAGTACCATACACTAGGGAGGTGTAAAAGAACACAAGGATGAGGAAATGTGATCACCTTTTGCCAATTCTCCTCTTCTCCAGTTCCTTATTGATGGACTCGGGGAGGTGGTGTGACCGGCCACCACCCTCACCAGTACCACTGCTGGAGGGAGCCGAGCCAGCGTTCTGTAGCACAAGACATCCTTTAATCCTTCACAACCAGGCAATACTGAGCATTATCCATGTAGTACTCTATGTTGCATTTAATCTTGCAGCAATGGAAGACTAATGGATAAGTATTTGATGCTATTCAAGACTAAAAAAATTAAACATACATTCTTTATCAGATAAAAATTTGAAAAGCTGAAATTACTTTATGTTGCATTTCATCTTGCAGCAATGGAAGACTAATGGATAAGTATTTGATGCTATTCAAGACTAAAAAAATTAAACATACATTCTTTATTAGATAAAAATTTGAAAAGCTGAAATTACTCTTATTTCATATTTTCAAGACAAAGAAATGTAGTTTGGTCTTACCTTCCCTTGGGTTTCATTCAGTGGGTTGACCCACACCTGAGAGGAGGAGGAAGAGGAGGAAGGCAGGGATCGGGATATGAAGGAACCAGGGGTTCCTCCACTCCTGTAGAAGATGCTGCCACTCAAAGACGCATTTAAAAGGTCTTCCCCATTCACCGCAGGCTGGGCGGGGATGATGGGTGAGCGGCGACATACACTGTTGACGAAGAGAATAATAAGCATTAATAAACCACTGCCAGTCTAGACTACTGAACATTACCTATACAAAGCTACAAGTACTGCTTTGATCTTCCCATTTAAGATCAAGCCACTGGTAAAGAACTTGATGCCTTGCCTCACTTCCCATGTTCCATACAGGGAATTATTCTATCTTATGCTCTTTTGTAATGTATCTAGCTGAATGCAGCATCTATTAAAATGTTGCTTCTTCCACACCATGCTAAAATTCTCTCCATACATATGTAGTTTACAAGTATGATGGAGCTCCCACATGTGCACAATCTCATGAGCAACAGATGTGTGAATGACCAAAAAGGAAAGGTCAGGTCATGCCAGTGTCATGACATTCAGACTTTATGTTCCCACAAAACATTCCTTAAGGAACAAGAGTGACAAGACAAGAGTACATGCAAGAAAGCTGTGGATATGCCACTACTGATGACAACAATGGTTATGGCACTGATGATCATGAAATGCAAATCTCAGCATGAATGAAACACTGTAAATGACAGAGTGGGTCATACCAAATCAATACAGTATACAACTACATATCAACTAAATACAGGCGCTGCATGATTATTTACGTATTTTATTTCCACTGGTGAAAACACAAGGGACTCCTCTTAGACGTAATGTTAAGCAGTGCACAGTCACATTCTCATTAGAAATACCAAGCCAACTTCCCAATCCACCACCATTACCACCACTGCTACTACAACCCTGCCACTGCACCACCACAGCAGCACTCAGCACCCATGCTGCCAGCTCCACTTACTTGTCATCTAGCCTCTCGTTCTGTGCACTGGGTTCTGTGTTTGCCACCTTCCTGTAAGTAAGAGGGCTTTATACAGCTGTTGTGACCTTCCTTACACTCAGCTACTGATGCCCTTCTGCTCTTGTCTCTTTTCATTGCATGTGAAAGCTCCTGCTCCCTATGGGTGGCATGCATCCCATTCTGTACACTCATGGTTTCACATAACAGTCTGTTAATCAGCTTTATTGAGGGTTTGTCATGCAAACTCTAACAAATGCAAGTATTATGTGGTGGTAGAGTAAAAGTTCTCATGTGTTGTTCTTCTGAGAGGCAACAATTTGTCAAAAGTTTGCTTTGTTCATTTTAGCACCTAAACTCCTGCAGCTGTTTGAACCTCATAATGTACATGGCAGGAGGAATACTGACCTAACATGTGAGTAACTCATATGACAAATATATGATGTAAAAGTGAATATAACTTAAGTGGGATTACTACTTACTAGCTTGTGCAAAATTAAAATAGTACTATGTCATTTACAAAAAAAAAAAAAGCTTTTAGAAATTCTTTTACTACAGACAGATATGGAAATAAATATATATTATATATCCCACCATATAAGACATAGCTAGAATTTGGCAAGATATATTTATGAAAATTGAAAACTATACATTTTTAAGGGAAAAGTTACTCTTAGTCATATTTCCTTCAATAATTTAACTAAAATCATGAAAGAAATACCACGAAAAATGACTCTCTCCTTTGCAATGGCATTATTGTCCAAGTCATTGATATTTTAGCTCAGCAAGAAGTGGTGACAGAATAATAAGATATCAACTCCTGCCCCACAAGTGTAGTGGTCTGCATGTGTTTGTTGAGCTTGATATGGCACTGGCTGCACCTCATACATCTACAGCTCCATGTCGTCTTCCCCTCCTGTACTAACTGCTCTCCCATCATGGTGAAAGAAATATTATTGTACTGTGCCTTAAAAATTCCGCAACTGTGACTCCATGTCTTAGGAGTGGCTTATTTGTGCACTTAACCATGCATCAGGATGAGTATGAATCAACTCTGTCTATCATTTTTGCCATGTGTAGCTGGAAAATGGCTGTCTTGTGTCCACATCAAGAAGATAATCTAACATCTTTTTTTAATTTTACATTTTAGCATTATTTTGATTTGTAATCATAATCTAATAATTTATAAACATATGTATTTCACCTTGGGAGTTACTGTGACAAGTGGAGGTGTTTTGGGTGTTATTCATATCAGTAACAATAACCCCTTGGCCTGCCAAAACCTATCATAGTAAGATATGCAAGGTGCATTTTTCTATCTTCTTATTAAAAAAAACTGCATCTTATATGGTGAGAAATACGATATATATTTGAAAATGTACACCAAACCTTAACAGAGAAAAGGAGGAAAGAAAACCTTTATACAGCAACATGAAGCAGCCACATAGCCACCACCTCACCCACCTGTTGACGTCCTCAAGCTTGCGAAGGAGCCGCTCATTCTCCCGGCACACCAGCTCCTGGTCCTTCACCAAGGCTGCTGACACTTGCTGCACAAGTCACCACACACAGCATTGTTAAAATTTTCCAAACATCTTGATAAAAAAAAAAAAAAAAAGATAATCATACAACTTTATATCAGACAGTAAAACTTGCTGACACTCTCAACAGGGTAGTCACTGGGGAAGTCTCCATTCACACCCATCCACACACCTTACCCTTGTAGTACAAGTACACTTCAGCTCTCTCTCTCTCTCTCTCTCTCTCTCTCTCTCTCATGTATACATTTGGTGCCAAAAATGATGACAAAATTCTCATTCGGTGTCAGCGTCCATGCATCCTTCAACTCATTTGATCCGGTTGCATCTTTTCAGTCACCAGTTACATTTTCAGTGTTCAAGAATAAGATGTGCTACAATGTGATTCACCTGCAGCTCCTTGTTTTCTCTCCTGATATTGCTGTAGGAGGCCATGTACTGCTGCACCAACTTCACTAACTCCTGGTTGTCCAGTGTCTCCAGCTTGTCCTTGTCTATCCTGAAGGAGCCTTGGCGGGACATTATGCCTGGCACTGTGGTAGATGGGATGCTGTGTAAGGCAATGCTCTATGTGTGTCCAAATAGTCTGTGACACAAACCTGCATCTGTGTAAAGTTTATTCTAGTGACAGGATTAGGACTGGAAAGGTTGACCAAAATTCATCCAGGTATTAAAGATGATCTTAGTCTGATTAGTAAAATGTGTGATTGACATCTACATGTATTTACTTATTTGTTTTGGTTGTTTGATTATGCACTTTCCAACTACATAATAGGGTAGTTCTCAAAAAGCATAGAATTAAGCAAATCAAGGATATCACAAATAATCAAGAAGTTGACACTGTGATACAAAAGGCACAGAAAGAATACACTGAGATGAAAAGGCTTGGAAAACACTACCACATTTGTGTTTAACTCTACTCTTCTTATTGAGACAAGAAGGCAAGAGGCATGCCAACATAAAGAATCATAGACTCAAGAGTAGACAGAACAAGTCACTATTCAACAAATGAACATACAGCCTAGAACCAAATAAGCAGATGTAGGTAAGTCATCACAAAGTGGGTTATCAAGGAAAGGTGACGAACAGAGACAGGGACAGGTAGGGACTGCTACACATAGGCACATAGGCCTGATGACTTCTTACAGCTTCCCTTATTTCCTTACAGCCTTATGTTAAAGCATCACAGAATGAGGGATGTGTACAAGGCTGAAGGACACACACCTGGCCGTCCCCCAACTGCAGCCACATGTTCTGCCAAGTCTACCCCATTGGCCTCTGCTGCAAGATGGCCATTAAGCTGCTGAGGGCCCTCCTGTGGCACACCTGTAAACAGTAAATAAGGTTGATTGTCTATATGTAATTCAACTCAACTACACTGAATGGTTTACCAATACCAAACTAACAACTGACTGTGAGGCACCAAGACTCATTATAACTATCATTCCCTCATCCTTTCTATTACTCCTAACAGTGTGAACCCAAAATGGTGATTTACTCCAATCAGTTCCTACTTTCCTGTAAATGGAGTAACAGCTATCAGCTCATTCTACATTATATATTGTCCTACCCACAGACCTGCTTCTGTTCAAACAATTAAGTAAATGCATTTAGCCATCACTGTAACTTCCACTGTGTTTGAAAACTGCAATGTCTGTTAATTTGTGAAATCTGGTGCTTGCCAATCACTTGGCCTCATTTTTTGTCATAATTACTTGAAATATGAGTGTGAATGATGTGTGTGTGAATGTGTGGTACTTTGTCTAGGTTACCGCATGTGGGATTGCTAGCCTGGTATGCAGATGGATAGACCTGAAATATGTGTAAAAACATATCTGGATGTATAATTTTCTGGCTGCATAGAGTTACATATCAGCCAGCAACACTGACAAACAGTGCTATGCTGGTTCCTGACTTACCATTTTCCCCAAGGTCAATGAGCATCTTGAGGTGAGCATTCTCCTCCCGCAGGAGACTCACTTCCCGTTGCAGACTCAGGATCACCTTCTCCTTTGGGTCCTGGTGAGAGAAACAGTCATCGTCTTATTAGGCAGCATGTTACTGTTCCTCATTTTTGCTATGAAGCCTGCAGAATGCACACTTTCCTTTTACATATTACATTTGGTGGTATTCTTTTTGTTAAGCACATTACAATATTTAATGGTATATTGTGACCACTATGCACCATGATTGTTTGCACAGCAGAGTACACCATAACATTAATCACAGAGAATAATGATGAAATAAGCAAAGGAAAGAATGGTAATAAAATGGAAAGGGAGACAAGGTGAGAGGACTACATGTGTAAACCTGAAAGTGAAGTGTAAAGCGGAGAAAACTGTTACAAGAAGGAAGACAATGAAGAGACAAGACAGTAACTGGAAGAGGTAATATATATAGTGTGAGTAACAGAGACAAAGGTATGATGCAGAAGATGACACAAGATAAAATAAGACATAGAAGAAAAGGAGAATGAGACAAGTGTTTTTGTAAAAGCATAAGGTTAATGAGACAGGAAAGAGAAAACGGTTACAAGATGGAAGACAATGAAGAGACAAGACAATAAGTAGATGTAGATAATATATATGGTGTGAATAACAGAGACAAAGCTAGGATGTAAAAGTTGACACAAGAGAAAATAAAACATAGATTAAAAGGAGAATGAGACAAGTGTATAAGACAAGGGTATAAGACTAATGAAGCATGAAAGTGAAGTAACCCACCATAATGATAAGAGGTTTAGTTCGGATACGCTTGGCCCTCGAGGCATAGCGGAGGGTGTTGAGTGTCTCACTGATGTTGGATTTGGCAGGTGACACACAGGCAATCTGAAGAGACACCACAACCATCACCACAGAGAACAAAGTGACCCTCTAAGGATACTGGTACTACATGAGTGTTTAACTTTTACTGCTACATTTGTCTTTTGTTATTATTGAGATCACTAATAAATTGTTTGGATGGATATAAAGAAAAAAAGAGATTAATTTCATCTTTACTATGCTACAGAAGTACATTTTTAAGAGACTGTAGTACAAAATGAATGTCTTTTAAAAGTGTAGATGATTATGGGAAAGACTGACTAGTAGTGAAAGGGTTAAATGTACTGCAAGACATATTGCTCTTAATCCACTAAATGTACTTCAGACACAAATAAAAATCCTATGAAAAGTTATAGTCACTCACATTATAAATAGAAACATGCAAATCCTGTCATTAGCAAGTTATAAGTCAGTATCATATTTTAATTAACCAACAGAACAGTCACATTTACACTCATATTATTCATAACTACCATAAGCAAGTAGTCTCTTCATCACTAACCATAAGAGTGACTCCATTTCCAGCTAGACTGTCTGCTAAAAGCTTAGTTAGTTTAGAGTCTCTGTAAGGTATGTGTCCGTCCTTCCTGCGGTGGTCAGACAAGGCAGCGATGCACGTCCCTGAAAGGAAAGTCATGAGCTGGAATCATAAGCTTAAGGGTTCAGTCTCTCACTTTACAATACATATTAAAATTTAAGAAGGTTGAAGCCATGCATGAGGGAATCACATACCACCTTAGACTTGCCTAACATATATTTCTGGCAATATTTCTATGTTCTATGTCATAAGTGTGGGGGGAAGGTATCTTGTAACATGTGAACTCTGTTAGTAAATGAGAGAGAGAAACAGAAAGAGGGGAGTAGAGTGTAAAAAAAGAGGGTGTGGAAGTGAATGAAGTGGAAACTCTCATTTGTGGCCATTCCCAAGGGAAGTTTATATGACAAGAAGAGCTGTCAGAACAAATGCTAAGTAGTTTGTCACCATCCACATTAAGGACTGATTGACTGACTGATAAAATGGTACTGTAAAAAAATTCAAAAGGATGGTGATGATAAAAATTAAAAAGCACTTTCTGATCAGAGTTCTGGATCTCTTTTGTTTTGTAATGAGAATGAATGATGATCATGGTGGTAAAGACTGACAAAATACTGTATTAATCAGCCGATAAGAAAACATAAGAGCAGTAGATGAGAGGTGAATATGATGTGTTGCTGAAGTTTCCAGGCAACACCACCAGTTTCATCACAACAACTGCCTCTTATAGTAATGAGAGAGAGAGAGAGAGAGAGAGAGAGAGAGAGAGAGAGAGAGAGAGAGAGAGAGAGAGAGAGAGAGAGAGAGAGAGAGAGAGAGAGAGAGAGAGAGAGAACAGCTGATTTTTTCAACACCTAAAACAATACAATATTTACAGCACCTCAATTAATCAATGAAGAAAGGAAAGAAAGAAGGAAAGAAAAATGCCTTTCATCAGAGTGTTTACAAGAGTTTAAGTACAAGAAGCATGGAAGCGTTGAAAAAGTTTTATTTAAACTGCTGGAGAGTGTGTGCAGGAAAGGCTTATGGTGTGGATATATTGACTAACACTCCTGCCTTTGTGTGTTGTCTTGTATTGTGTTTACTATCAGCACACACTTATCCAATCACCAGACACCCGCTGCTCCAAGCCCCTATCTGTGTGTGTATGTTCAGTAAGGATCAATAATCTATTTTGTGGCCCTGACCTTGGGGTGAGTGTACTAGTAAGTCTGCATCACAGGTTACGTTTGTTACATATGCACCTGTTCCCACTCAGGGTTGATTGGTACACACTACATGCCAACTAAAATATACATATACATAATGCTTTTCTTCTTTCATTGCATGTATTGCTGATCGTTTTGTACTGTACACTTAGTCATTTAGTTGTAATGGTATTGCTTTAATCTAAAGATAATTAAGAAATTACTTATTTCTGTTGATTTGCTATGTATTTAGTTATATATATATATATATATATATATATATATATATATATATATATATATATATATATATATATATATATATATATATATATATATATATATATATATATATATATATATATCAATAGTAATTTAGTTTAGTTACATATATTTTTTGTACTGTACACTCATTCATCTACCTAATTGTAATGATACTTTTCTCAAAAGATCATTATAAAATTACTAGTTTAGTTCTGTGTATGTCAAGTCATGTATACAAAAATAAGAAACTGGTATATTATGTGATACCAGGAATTTATTGGCAGTACATATAACAGCAACAGCTAGTCAGAGAACCAGTAAGGGCTGGATCTCACATTGGTGTCAATGTGCCCACATGACTTACAGCATGCCTCTACCTACCTGGCTTACATAGAGACTGGTTTTTCTCTTCATGGTTAAAATGTTCATGGATATTCATACCAACAACTAATTATGTATTTGTCATATATAAAGAGGATAATGCAATTATGTATAGTATTCTTCACTGTCAATATCACTACATACACTTGTGGGTGAAGGAAAGTAACCTTCTTCATCCACTTCCACTGTGTTTTGTTTGCTTTGTCCCTTAGCCTTGAGGACATAAGAAAATAAGGGAAGCTGCAAGAAGTCATCAAGTCTACATGTGGTAGTCCTTGCATACTTGCCTCCTTATTTCCACCTATCATCCTTATTTATGAATCTATCTATGTAATCTTCTAAAACTCTCAAATGATCAAGCACTAACAAGTTAACTTGATCTGATAAGAATCTTACATTTCATCAATTCTTAGCAAATCAGAGAACTTAATGTTTAGAAAAACATTAAACACATAAAAAGTCAGCATGGAGTATTACTCAACTAGTGAATAAATACACCAGTGTTTTGCTTCCAAGTGTGTTACTCACCAAGCACCATGAGAGACTTGTTGATGTTGTTGGCTTCTTCAAGAGTCTTGCCCTCAGAGTTTGTCTTCTTGGTCATTTCTGAACCAGCCAAATCCACAAAATTGATCTTGCCATTCTTTGTGAGGTAAACGCCATCATCCGCCTTAAGGAAAGAAAAGAGGAAGGACTCAGTGAGTCATGAAGGAGAACTGGTGCACCACAATGTTATATACTGGTCAAAGTAATCTTCATGCTGTGCTTGTACAAGTTTCATTGTGGATTACACAGTTCTCATCCTCAGCAGCACACTCCAGCAGGACCTTATGGATTTTGCTAGATTTAATTTCTTCTACAGACATACCATATAATAAAATTAGTGTTACAGATATATTCCATTTTCACACACTATAAACTGTTCAGGTTTGTTTTCTCGCTAGAGAGGTGATTCTTTTCATGTAGCTGTACAACATATTCCTTTATTAACTTCTCCATTACAGTTTTTCAATCAGCATTTCACAAGAGTTCGGTGAAGAGTTCTCTGAACCCTGAATGGAATGTGAATAAATCTGCCACCCCTCTCACTTACCCTCTGATCAACTCCCTTTGCACTCTGCCACCCTCTCTTTCTTGTCTCTTTCCCAACCCTTCCCAACTCATCCTTCCCTCCCCTCCTGCAGTTCTTCCTGGTGGTGTGCTTAACAGTTATCATGAGCATAATGGTTTCTTGCTCAATATTCACATTAGACAAAATTAATCACAGCACCTTCCTGCTAGTGACGCACTTCAAACATGAAAAAAAAAACCTAATGGAGAAAAGAGAATTCCTGAAAAAAAAAACTAAGCTGAAGAAAATATAAGAAACAAAATTACTCCTTAATCCTTCTTATTCAAAAAGATTAAATGCTGTAATATCTCATTTGGTAACTTTTTTACCACAACAAACAAGCTTGAAAACAACAAAGAAAAAAATAGTGGCAGATTAACATGAGACCATTGCTTTTCCTCATCACCTTCTGCTCTGACGTAATGTTGACAGTGAGGATGGTGTGGCTGCGGGAGGAGTACTCATTCATGTTGTGTGACGCCACCGCCCGGTTTCTCAAACCTGCAGATGATAGTTACAATCAGCCCAGATTGCCAAGCATTCAGAGGCAAAACTTTGGGGACCAAAAAACCTATAAAAAAAAAAAATCCAAAGAATGCCTGCAAGTGATAGTTACATACTGTTAATTTTCTAAAGCATTCACAAGCGAAACTATCAGAACTAAAAACCTACATAAAAAATTCTAAAGCAATAGGTTCTCTCTCTCTCTCTCTCTCTCTCTCTCTCTCTCTCTCTCTCTCTCTCTCTCTCTCTCACCTTCCTCGAGGACCGCCAACAGGTCATCCAGCTCAGAACACTCGATCTCAAACAGGTTCTCCACAAAGAAGCCTCGTTTCTTCTTACTCCAGCGAACCTGCAGAGGCTTAGTGTTGGTCCCGATGTTGAGGAGGTCAATTACCTGCAAGGATGACGCCAAGAAGAGACATTAATAACAAGGGTAAGTTGCGGCTACAGAGACCACTTTGGTATTCCCAACTAAGTAGTCATGGGAATTTCATACATCAGGATATCAGCCACTTCCTTACCTTCTCATTATAAATTTCCAGGTAGGAAGCCGTGAGGGTAAACTCCATGTCGTCTCTGTTCTGTATCTGGTTGAAGAGGTACACGAAGGACCTGAAGATGAGCCCGTGACTCTCAGAGAACATGCTGGTGCCATTATCGAACTGGAGAGGAAGGAACGGGGGGACGAAGATGAGATAGTGGAACAGAAATCGGCAGAGAAAGGGATAAAACAGAAGATATAAGTACAAAAAAAAAAGCTTTATATATGTGTTATAATGTTTCATAAAGCCACCAGGGTACCGATAGCTTACCGATTTACCAAGTTGTAGACAAAAAGATAAATCAAGAGGACGGAAGTATCATGTATTTTGAACTATACAATCACAGAGCACATATTTTACTGCTACGAAAGGGCAACAAGAACCAGGAGTCCAGACCAGTTAGTGTACTCGTGCTCCATAATGCCAAGCCAGTCACTGGAGGGCAAGGGAATAGGGAAGAGGGTAGGACGAGGCCCTGAAGTAAATACAGGACTGAACTCTGAACTGTACCGACGAAATGAAGCAGACGAAGCAAATTCAAAGCTACAGTACTTGGTACATACGTAAAGTTACGTGATCTACGTATGTATACATTCACTATAATACTTGCAATTACTAAATACGTAAATGCAAATATAATACAAAGCTGAAAAAAAAAATAATGTCGAACTTTTCTTTTACGGTACACATTTCTTTCCTCCCTCTCCCCCAAACACACACACTGCATTACTATCTACAAGCACCCTATTTGGGCTTATGTACCACATTGCCACCTTTGACACGCTAAAATTGGAAGTCTCTCTGTCCTTGAGGAGAGCGAGAACGAGATCTTTGCCGAAAGCGAGAACGGCGGGTCTTTCATGAAGTTACCAGCCGTTGACTTTTACAGTTCACTACTGCGCAAGATTCACTGAGTACTGTTAGAATCTTGCTACAATGAAATTTTGCCAACCACGACGGAAAGCAACCGCGACTTATACATGTGGAGAACAAAGGGATGAGAATTTTATGATATAAGACAAAATTTAAAGGAATGCAACACCTGGAAATTATTGTACGCAGATAAAAAGACAAAACAGGAATACAAAAGCAGAATGGAAGTTATAATAAGGAACAGAGTGGAAATGTTGAAACAGAGTGCCAGTGTGAGGTCACTGCACCGCTGCAGTGCCTCAGACCCATGGCAACACAGGTGTGACGTCTCCCCCTCACACCTGTACTCTATTCAGGCTGCATGTGTGTGTGTGTGTGTGTGTGTGTGTGTGTGTGTGTGTGTGTGTGTGTAAGAGAGAGAGAGAGAGAGAGAGAGAGAGAGAGAGAGAGAGAGAGAGAGAGAGAGAGAGAGAGAGAGAGAGAGAGAGAGAGACTCCACTCACCCCACCCTCATCTCCCACTTCAACTTACATTTACGAGTACATCACGACAACCCTTTCATCTCTGCCATTCACATCCGAATACTTCCTCGTCTTCCCATTCACAGGTGTCAGCCTTAGGTCCCCTTCACGCGACGCCACTATATGGTGGCACCACCGAATGTTTTTATTTATTTTTGGTGGCGCTAGCATGGTGGCGTGGTGATTTTTCGTATCTCACCAGCTTGGACGCGCACAAAATCGCATTGCCTCTCCACCACAAATTTGGCCGCGGTGCCAGATGTGGTGGTGCGGCCATGTCTGAATGGTTACATTCGAATCATTGCAAACATATGGTGGCGTCACTGTCGTGGTTTCGTGTGAGGGGCCCTTACTCCAACTCTCCCTACTGCCTCACTTAATTAAATACCACGCCGGATGTTCATAACACTCATGGCAGTCATAACTCTCGTTATATCTCGCTGTGTTTTTTTCATTACTGCTCGCTTGAACTCGCTGGAGTACAAGGAGCAACTATCCAGTCTCACCACATTCTTCAAGCACGTGAAGATCGACTCTAAAAATGAAAGGTGATACTAAACGACGACCACAGGTGCTACAAACAAGACAATCACAGCCGTACCACAAGTCACTATTACCACCAGCTAGGTGAGCTACTGAAGCCACTATCACCAGCAGCCACAGTATGACTAACATAAATGCTACTATACCCAATCTACGATCACCACTAATACTATGAGCTAATCTATGACGCCCACAGGACATGAGGCACGTGTTCTGAGTGTGGCATCGTCAGGCATCCACTAGTGTATGTACTAATCATGCCCCGAGTGATGCAGGGGGATGACAGGAGATCGTGTTCCCCGCTGGCACATGCAGGATGCAGTTGACAGGACTAGAGAGAAGGTTCCTGCCATGTCTAAGCAGAGTTGGATGCCCCCCGGACAATGCAAGAGTTATGATGCAAAAAGATCCCCGAAAAAAAAAAATGCAAAATGTGAGATGGATGCCTAAGAGAGCTACAAGACGTTAGGTAAATGTCCAGAAAGAAACAGATGCAGGAGGAATCCCCAAATGTACAAAAGGTAGTAAGGATACCCACAGAGGCAAGGTAAGCAGGATAAATGTCCACAGACAAACAAAAGCTATGATAAGTACCCCACAAGGCAAAATATGTAAGCTAAATGCCTCCAAGACAGAGAAATTTTGAAGTGCGAGGCAGTTCAGAGACCCATCCCAAGCCAGCCAGACCCAAAGCAGCAGCAGCAGCGACGATAACACGGACTGCGACAAGGACAACAGCGGCAGGAGTATGTATAGCAGCGAGACGGACTAGCGCTGAGACTCACCACGAAGTAATTAGGCGGCTGTCTGGTCTTGCGGGCCCTGGAGGAGGCGGTGGTGGGCTGGTAGTACTGCAGGGAGCACGGAAGGGGAGTTGGAGGGAAGACGGGGGAAAGAAAGAAAGAAAGAAGAATACATAAAGTGGGGTTCTCTAAAATATAGATAAACAAAAACCGTTCCCGGACGCTTTACAAGTCATAGTCTCTAAACGCTATCATACGCTGTTGCAGGCCCACATGGCGCCTTCATAACATCCCCGCACCTTCAGACACGTCCTCGCATATTCGTACACGTCCCCACGGATTCTACAAGTCCTTTCATATCCTTATAAATGTTACTGACATCTCCATACATGCTCTTCTACGTCTTCAAACACGCCCTCGTACCTTCAGATACGTCATCATGGTATCAACACGGCCATTCAGATCCTCATATCTGGCATCTTTACACATGCTCTCCTCTCTTATATACAGAGCAAGGTAGACTACTTCGTGTATACACCTGTTTATAAGAACAATGACACAACTGAAGAGGGTATACGAAAACCATAAAAACAGATAATGGTAGAACATTCCATCATCGTCAGTTCACTTACATAGTGTTTATGGTTTCCCCACAGTCGTAAGTCCCCTGATATGCTAACAATCTGTCATTTGATAGGTTCTTTAACAAGACCCAGCAGACCACAAGACTTAAGATTGATTACAAACGCAAAACACGTTGGGAATCAATACGGCAGGCTAGTTAGCTTTTAATCATGAAAATACTTGTTTATAAGAACATAATGAGAAATACTCGTAAGTGGAATAAAAGGAGTAAATACATTAAATAGTAGGACAGTGCTAAGAAATTCATGATAACAGATAACTATGAATTCACTGGCCTTGGAGGAGTGAAAACCCATGCTGAACCTCACGAAGCCAAGATACCTGACCTGTAATCACCACTACACCACCACCGCCACCGCCGCCACCACCACCCGCTGGCTCGCAGGTCACGTGGCGGCGCGGAGGGGTGTCAATATGAAGTAAATTTTAGTGATGAATCTTAATGAAGTTTCCAAGAGGGTCTGAAGATATTGCGTCTTGAATTGTGTTTTCTCTCGCACACGAAGGTCAGGTCACCAGGGAGTAATGGCAGTAGTGGTGGAAAAAAAAGATGCATAAAAAAGGACATTATTTTAACTACAGTTATTATTAGAACAGCAACGATTTCTTCACTACTACTACTACCACCACCACTACTACTACTACTACTATTACTATTCCACACACACTAATTAATTTGAAAACACAGGTAAGAAGAAAAGCTGTCATACTGCTATTACTACTACTACTACTACTACTACTACTACTGCAAAAACTACCACTACTCACTACAGACTCATTAACATGAAATCACATGCAGAAAAAAATAATAATAAATAAGACTAACGCTGATTCTCTCTCTCTCACTCTCTCTCTCTCTCTCTCTCTCTCTCTCTCTCTCTCTCTCTCTCTCTCTCTCTCTCTCTCTCTCTCTCACCAGGTGCGGGGGACCGGTGAGAGTGTGGGTCTTGCCGGATCCCGTTTGGCCGTAGCAGAACACGGTGCAGGAGAAGCCGTCGATAGCCATGTCCAGTAGCCTCTTCACTCCGGAGTGGGCCAGCACGTCCTCCTGCGTGGCCTCGGGCTCGAACACCACGTTGTAGGTGAACACTTTGGGTTTCTGCACCGCCTGCCCATTCATATTGTCCATGTTAACCTGTGGAACGAAGAAAATTGCCTATGAGAGAGAGAGAGAGAGAGAGAGAGAGAGAGAGAGAGAGAGAGAGAGAGAGAGAGAGAGAGAGAGAGAGAGAGAGAGAGAGAGAGAGAGAGAGAGAGAGAGAGAGAGAGAAATTAAGTGTTTCCAAGAAAGTTAGAATGC
>NC_087174.1:9435827-9483327 GCF_035594125.1 Scylla paramamosain
GGGAGTGGAAAAGGAGAAGAGAAGAAAAAGGGGAAGAGAAAGAAAGGAGATAATGAGAAGGAAACGTGTTAATTAAGAGCATGCAAGGAAGGAATTTGTATTGAATTAAGAATGTCAGGAGAAGGAGGAGGAGGAGGAGGAGGAGGAGGAGGAGGAGGAGGAGGAGGAGGAGGAGGAGGAGGAGGAGGAGGAGGAGGAGAAGGAGGAGGAGAAAATGAGCAGCCCTTTCCCCTCCCTTAATCATCCCCTCACTTTTCACGATTACCTCCTCACCCTCTTACGCCTTAAAATATTCACCCCATAAACCTAAGTAAGTCCTTAAGCGGTTTCTCGCACCTTAAAATCAAACATCTTCACCCTAAAACAGGAACCTAAAACAGAGACCCTAAAACAGACATAAAAAGTTCCCAAACACCTTTTTGTGCCCTGAAAAAGAAATGACCTTATTCTAAAGCAAATTTTCGCACCCTAAAAGACAATTTATAATCTTACAACGCATTTCTACACCCTAGAACATATATTTATTTAAACCATAAATATCATAATCTTATTAAAAAAAAAAAAAAAAAACACACTTCTACGCACTAAAATACTTGATTCTCACGCTTAACTTAACATTTACAATCTAAACGCCATGATATTATCTTAATACACACTTAAACACCCTGAAATACTATCCTCATCTTAAAATAGACCTACACATGCTGAAACACAACTACTTCACCTAAAATACTACATTTTCACCCTTAAACAGATCTTTGCATCTTAAAACACTAGAATATCAATTTGAAACATATATTTATATCTTAAAAGATCAAAATTCTCACCCTTGAAAAGATCCTCGCACCTTAAAACACCAGAATATTACCTTAAAACAAATATTTACACCCTAAAACACTACATTATCATCCTTGACCCATTCACCGCCATTTGTTACATCTTTCCTTAATCATTAACCACACTGGGATATTTTTGTTCGTTCTACATCCACCTCCAAACATTATGCTGGCTAGACACTGCAAAATCTATCCTTTTTCATCCCTTTCTTTCTTACAGATACTTATAAACATTTCATGAATTGATTTTAGTGCTGTGAATTGTTGCATATCGCAGTGAAAGGGTTAAAGGGGTATTTGCGCCCTAAAGCACCACATTCTCATCCTTCATCACCTGTTTTTTATATTCACCCTTTCCAAAAACTCCTTTACACTTGAGGATATCACACTAGCTTCTCTCTCTCTCTCTCTCTCTCTTGGACACCCTGAGCAGCTCTATTCGTCTTTGTAATAGTGGCTTATCCTTCACCCTAAATCAGTGTCCTCCCTTATTCTTCCCCTCACAAACACACGCACGATCTAGGTCAGGGCGTGTGTGTGTGTGTGTGTGTGTGTGTGTGTGTGTGTGTGTGTGTGTGTGTGTGTGTGTGTGTGTGTGTGTGTGTGTGTTTGGAGGCGGCGTCTGCGTGTTTTACTGCCTGATATTAACAAATGGTATGTTCTTTTCACCATCGACTGCCGCCATCACCAACACCACCACCACCTTAACATATTTTTTCATCTTCATCATCACTACCTATTCTTTCATCATCACAACCATCATTACTACCTTCGTCCGTACCTCACCACCACTACCACTACCACCACCACTACTACTACTACTACTACTACTACTACTACTACTACTACTACTGACCCCATCGTTATTATCACAAATTGGAGGCAAGAAGTCCATGATAAAAGGAATGTAAAGTAAGGAGAAGGGAGAGGAAGGAATGACTGACAGAGAAGACACACGAAGGGAAGACGAGGAGAGGTGATGGAGGACAAGCAGGATGGAATACGTGAGTGGAATGAGAGGGAAGGAGAGTGTGGAAGGCGAGAGGGGACGACGAGTGAAGAGATGAGGATGAGACAGAAGAGTGAAGAGATAGGAGAAAGGAGAGAGGACGAGAAGGAAAATGAAATATATATATATATATATATATATATATATATATATATATATATATATATATATATATATATATATATATATATATATATATATATATATATATATATATATATATATATATATATACATATATATATATATATATATATATATATATATATATATATATATATATATATATATATATATATATATATATATATATATATATATATATATATATATATATATATATATATACATATATAATGAAAAGTAAGGAGAGAAAGGAGAAGAAACGTAAGGAGATAAGAGAATGGGAAGGGAAAGGAATGAAGGAAGAAAAACACGAATAATGAGGAGTAAGAACTGTAAGAGGAAGAAAACGAGAAAGAAGAATGAGAATATAAGACGAAAACATGGAGAGATAGATGATATGAATACCAAAAACGAAAACAAAAAACGAATAATGAATATAATGAATGACAGTAAGAGGACGAGGAGTAACAGGAGGAGGAGAAGGAAGGAGATCGAAGGAAGAGGAAGACAGAAGAATGACGGGGAGAAGAAAAGGGCAAAGGGGGAGGGGAGGAGGAGGACAGGAGGAGGTGCTGGCCTTCCTTCTCGTGACGTGAATCTGTAAAACTGGGTCAGGCATAACAGGTTAATGGCACAGCGGGGCGTTTAAATGTCGAGGCGAGAAGAGATGAGGGAAGGAGAGGTGGGGAAGTAGACCTCTTCTGGTGTGACAAGCGTGTGATGTGACAAAGGCCTGTATTTATAAACGCTTTGCTCTCTCACCACGACTATTTTCAAAGGCCACAGAGATGATTGGCCTGGTTGTGAAGAGTGTTTCTCCTAATGATTATGTAGAAATATTGTCAGTCTGTCACTAGAACCATAAAAAAAAAAAAAAAACACTTAAAAAACACCGTGTAGCTTCTCAAAAAGGCCTGTATTCAGAAACGCTTCGCTCTCTCACCACGACTATTTTCAAAGGCCACAGAGATGACTAGCCTGGTTCTCAAAACTGTTTCTCCTCTTAATAATTTAGAAATTTTGATAATGTCACTAGAACCCTAAGAAAAAGAAAAAAAAAATAGAAACCTGTGTCACTTCAACTAAAGCCTTTTGAAAGTATTGGAGGTGAGGCGCAGAAGTGTGCCAGAATATGAAGTAAAGACTGACCTGGAACGTTTACCAAATAGAAGGTTACTTTCAGGAATGTTTATTTAAGGATGTTCAAAAGTTTTTCACTGGGTAATGTTGACAGTCGGCTAAAACAGGACGAATACTTAGATGGTCATGAATAGTTTGCATGATGTGTTTTTGAGTGCTATTGAGGTTTGGTCACTTACTGCTGGTATGTTCATTCACTGTGATCCTGAATATGTGCAGAGATTCAGAAATGTTACCTGAAAACGTGTAGCACAAGGACTAAAACGTTTACAAAGAGGAGAGTGTCTGATATAGGTATTAATTATATTGGCATTTAACGTTTACAGAGGAGGAATACTGGTAATATATTGAAACGTTTACTAACGGTCGAGGATAAATTTAGCATATCTGAGTAATGAAACGTTGTAAAAATAAACGTTTACTTACAGCAGAAACGTTTGTTAGTAGATGAACATTTTTACAAGATACTTTTTTTGTGTGTGTGTTATGTACAGTACGTACGTGTAGCAGTAGTAGTAGTGGTAGTAGTAGTAGTAGTAGCATATAATATGGAGTAATAGTAGCAGTCAAGGACAAAGGACAAAATTAGCCCAATAAACCTTGGAATTATCAGCAGTGCCCACACTTATCATGACACATGTCCTCCTCCACCATCTACATGCACAAGGTCACGCGTCGATAGGTGGCGCTATGTGGGTCACTGGGTCAACACGCTGGACTAGGTCACGTGAGAATTCCCCCCCCTCCAACCCCACGCTATCCTTACCCCCTTCCCTCAGACACGCCCGTCAGTCGGCAAGTCACGCTGATTAGTTTCTCAGTTTCAGTCATTTGCGTGGATTGATGGTTAGAGAGAGAGAGAGAGAGAGAGAGAGAGAGAGAGAGAGAGAGAGAGAGAGAGAGAGAGAGAGAGAGAGAGAGAGATAGTAGATGAGGGAAAATACTCACCCAAGCTTGTCCCTCCCCAGGAAATCGAAGGCACATTTCATCACACCTCTGCTTCTCCTTCTCGTTCAAAGGGCGGCACCTGCAACACAAGGCAACACTCAGCCAACTCGAGCATTAACACACACACATACACACACACACACATACACACACACACATACACACACACACACACACACACACACAATAACACAAACTTACTCATTTAACATAAGAACTCACCCAAACCCAACACACAGTAACACACACACACACACACACACACACACATTCAACATAAAACATTCACTCAACACACTTATTCAACACAAACAAACAGTAACACACTCAACACTCTCACTCCACACTCACCACAAACACACAGTAACACACACTCACACAACACAAACATTCACGAAACAGTCATTTAACACAAACAAACAGCAACATACTCGTAAACACTCATTCAACACAAACACTCTGCACACTTATCCAACACAGTAACACACGCTCACTGAATTCACTTACTCAACACACACACACACACACACACACACACACACACACACACACACACACACACACACACACACACACACACACACACACATATTCAGCAACACAAACACTCGATTGATCACTACGAAATACAAATTGCGAAATGACAATCGACACAACACAAATTTCAATATTACCAAAACTTTTAGTCTCCGTGATTCTTCCAAAAATATTCCTTAAATATTCTAATTATCGCGTCATGTGCCTATTATTATTATTATTATTATTATTATTATTATTATTATTATTATTATTATTATTATTATTATTATAAAGACAGAAAAGAGAGAAAGTGAAGAGACTGACATATATACATACATAAATAAACCTTACCCCCCTCTCCTACTACGCACACACACACACACACACACACACACACACACACACACACACACACACACACACAGAGCCAATCCTGATCCACACACGCACTTTACGAATAACTCAGAAATAATGAAAAAAAAGTAAGAACCGTAAAATAACGCAAAGATTACTTCCGAGGGCGTCTAAATAACTTACACACGAGTCTTTCTTGGTAAAATGTAAGAATGAGAACGAAATAATAATCAGGTGTGTATCTTACGAGTCTTGAGTGATTTGATTGGAAATTTCTTGACTGGGTGTCAGTGCTGTGAGGAAGGAAGGAAGGAAGGAAGGAAGGAAGGAAATGTGTAGGAAGGATAGACGGAGGGATAGAGAAATGTTACGATAAGGGAAAATGAGAAGAGAATGGATTGAAAAAGTATGGGAAAGGAAAAGGGGAGAGGAGGTGAATAAGAGAGGGAGACGGGGGAAAAAAAAGTAAGAAAAGGGGCGCTAAGGGAAAAAGATTGGAAAAGTAAGAGAAGGTACTGAAAGCAAGAGAACAGTAAGGGAAAAAGGAAGAAGAGGTAAATAAAAGAGGAAGGAAGAGGGAAAAAATAAAGAAATGGGAACATAACGGAAAAGATGGATTGGGAAAAAAAAAGGGAAGATATTAAAGACAGGGGAAAAGGAAGGCGAGGTAATGAAGAAGGAAAGGAAAGTGATAGGGAAGGGGAAGAAAAAAATATACACATCAGAAAAGCCGAGAAGATATGGAGGATGAAGATAAAAGCAACACCAAGAAAGAAGAAGATAAAAAAAAAAATAATGATGAAGAATAAGATAGAAGGAAAAATGGAACAAAAAAAAAAAAAAACACGAAACTAAAACAAGAACGTAATTTTTTTTTTTCTTTCTTGTTGTTATTCTTGTCTTTCTTCTTATTCTTATTATTACGCGTATTATTATTATTGACGTTACCGTGAGAGAAATATATATGATACACAAAAATAAAGAAGTAACATTATTTTCTTTTCCTTTTTTTTTCTTCTTTTTTTGTCCTTTTCTTTTTTTTTTTTTTCTTTTGTTCTAATTTCTGTTATTATACATACTATATTACTAAAGAAATTACTGTGAGGAATTACTATTGTTGTTGTCATTGTTGTTGCTATTGTTTTTATTTATTCTTCATATCATTATTACTTTCCTCTTCTTCCCCTTTCCTTTATTATTATTATTATTATTATTATTATTATTATTATTATTATTATCATTATTATTATTATTACTATCATCACCACCACCACCACCACCACAACCACCACCACCACCACCACCACCACCACGTTCACGTATCCCCACTGCTATCATCACCAGCATCAGTGTTCCCGCCCCCCCACAGCACAGTTTGAGGTCAGGCTGTGTTATGTAAGTGTTGTGTCTCTCCCCCTCTCCCTCCAGTGATGTATAATGCACCTGTGTTGAAGTTCACCTGTGTGTTGTGCACCTGCCGGACCAGACACGTGACAGGCAAGACAGGTGAACTAAGAGGGAGGAGGGAGGCAGAGAAGGAGGTGGACGAGGAGGTGGGAGAGAAAGAAAAGGAGGAGGATGAAAGAATGAAAAGGACGAGGATAAAAGAAAGAAAAAAGACGAGGACGAGGGTGAGAAGGTGAGAGAAACGAATAGTGGAGAAGAAGGACGAGAAGGACGAGGAGGAGGAGGAGGAGAATAAGAACAAGAATAAGAAGAACAAGAGGAGGAGGAGGAGGAGGAGGAGGAGGAAGAGGAGGAAGAGAAGAACAAGAACAAGAAAACAAGAATAGGAACAAGAACAAGAAGAGCAAGAGGAGGAAGAGGAGGAGGGGGAAGAGGAGGAGGAGGAGGAGGAGGATAGTGACGACGATTACGGAGAAACGACACACACACACACACACACACACACACACCTGACAACTCTACAACTCCAACAAATATCATGTATCTTTCTGTCTCCTAGCGACCTTCACGCCCATTGGTCCAGCCCTTCGTGACGTCATCTGCATAACACTAAGCTGCACGTTGATTGGGTAATCCCTCCATGACGTCACATAAACGTCACATAAAAGTTTTCCATTGGTTATTCCTTCTGTGACGTCACCAGTATAGCAATTTCTTATTGGCTGGAGCTTCTTGGAGGCGTAATAAATATAACATTTCTATTTTTATATCATGTTATTGATTATTGTTCTTTTTATTATTTATTGGGGAATTTCTGTAAAACTGAATGTCTTGCAGCAGTTTTTTTTTCATTCTAAAGGGAGGGGAAGGTATGTGGAGGTGAGGGGAAGAGAGGGGAACTGAGAGGAAGTGAGGGGAAAGTGAGGGGGGAGTGAGGGGTAAATGAGGGGAACTGAGAGGAGGTAAGGGGAAATGAGAAAAAGTGAGGGGAACTGAGGGGAAGTGACGGGAAGTGAGGGGAATGGAGAGGAAGTGAAGGGAAGTGAGGAAAAGGGAGGGGAAGTAAGGGGAAGTGAGGGGAAAAGTATACGAAATCAAGGTCAAAATAGGAGTACATTATTTATCGTTACCTCAATTTTCTCCCCTCACCTCCCTCTACTCTCTCTCCCCTCACCCTCCCATACGTGTTCCCTCTCCTTACCCGCCTCATAACTAACGTATATACTCCTTCCCCTTATTTCCTCCACCATTCCTCCCCTCATCCTCTCATAGCTATTCTTCCCTTTCACTTCCTCCCCTCACTTCTAAACTTTTTCCTCACTTTTCTACCTCATCTTCTCTCCTCTCACTTCTCGTTTCCTCCCTTTATTTCCTCCCCCCTCTCCCCTCACTCTTCTTAGCCTCTTCTATCTCTCTCTCCCTCACTTTCTCTTACACTTACTCTCTTTTCATTTCTACTTTTCTTCCCTCTCTCTTCTCTTCATTTTTCCCCTCTCCTTTCATTTTTCCCATACCATAAGTTTCTTCCCTTCACTTCCTCCCCTCTTTCCCCATCACACCTTGCCTGTCCGCTCCCCTTTACTTCCTTCCCACTCTCCCCTCACTCTCCATGTCACCCCCCTCACTCACCTCTTCCCGTTAACTCCCCTCACTTCATCCCCTTTCTATCTCTTCCCTTTCCTTCACTTCCTTCCTTCTCCCCTTCCTGCATTTCCTCCCCATTCTCTTCCCTCTCTTCACATTCGCCTTTGCCTTTTCCTTCCCCTCACTTCAATCCTTCTCTCTACCTGTCCTCTCCCCTCACTTACTCCTCTCCCCTCTCCCCCTATCACCTAAGGGAGGGACGGAGGCAGGGAGAGGGAGAAGGCTATGGGTGGGATCTGGTAATACTGGAACACTATACATAATGCATTGGCGACACTGTCTGGCGCGTGGGTAACTAACCAAGTGCGTTATTGGTACTGGCAACACTGCGCACCCAGGTATTCCAGAGAGAGAGAGAGAGAGAGAGAGAGAGAGAGAGAGAGAGAGAGAGAGAGAGAGAGAGAGAGAGAGAGAGAGAGAGAGAGAGAGAGAGAGAGAGAGAAGCGTTGCGTGTACGAATAAATTAGTGATTGAGGGAAGAGGGGAAAAACATGTGAGAGAGAGAGAGAGAGAGAGAGAGAGAGAGAGAGAGAGAGAGAGAGAGAGAGAGAGAGAGAGAGGTCTAAACATACACCTACGCTACTGACATTCCTGGAGCGGAGTATTGATGAGAGCTACACTTATACTGAGTGTGTGAGTGAGCGAGTGAGTGAGCGAGTGAGTGAGCTAGTGAGAGAGAGGGAGGGACACTCAGTTTCTTGCGGCCATTAGTCAAAAGTAGTGAGGGAAGGAAAGAGGGGAAGAATCGAGGGGAAAAACACCTGCTTGAGGGAGTGAGTCATTGTAGTAGTAGTAGTAGTAGTAGTAGTAGTAGTAATAGTAGTAGTAGTATGAGTGGTGGTGGTGGTGGTAGTAGGAGTAGTAATAGTGCAAAAATTATAATTTAGAAAGGACGAGGAGGAAGAGGGGAAGGAGGAGGGAGAAAAGGACAGATGGATTGGAAAAGAATGAAACAAATGATGGAGGCGGCGGAGAAAGCGAAAAGGAAAATATTAGTTAAAGAAGAAAAAGATGCGGAGGTGTCAACAAATAAGGACTGGTGAGAAGGTAAAGAAGAAGAAGAAGAAGAAGAAGAAGAAGAAGAAGAAGATAAATATGTATTTTTTCTGTATCTTCCTTTTACCTTCATCTCTTTTCCCTTCCCCTCTCTTTTTTTCCTCTCTTCTTCCCTCCCTTTTCTCCTCCTACACTCTCATTTGGTCCTTCTCCCTCCTTTCGTCAGCTATCTCTCGTATACTCTCTCTCTCTCTCTCTCTCTCTCTCTCTCTCTCTCTCTCTCTCTCTCTCTCTCTCTCTCTCTCTCTCTCTCTCTCTCTCTCTCTCTCTCTCTGGAGTGTGCGTGGTAAACAGTCATAACCATTTGATCAAGGCTATTCCAGTCCGCCGCAGCCCCGTCGCAGAGAGGCCTACAGACACACACACACACACACACACACACACACACACACACACACACACACACACACACACACACACACACACACACACACACACACACACTCACCTCACCACCACGTTGATGTTGTCACACTCGTCGGCTCCCTCGTCACACAGGGAGCCGCGGGAGCCCAGGGACCTTGTCATCGTCTGGTCCAGGGAGGAGGCAGACCCCATCCTGTAGAAAAAGAAGGGAGAGAGTCACAGATTTGCAGACTTGGCGGTATGAGAGCATTAGAGAGGTTCTCGTTCTTGTTCTTTTCGCTGCTATGGTTGCTCTTGTTGACACTGAACGTTGTAGAAAAATAAAAAAATAATGTTCATGTTCTTCATCCTTTCTCTGTGTTGATATGGAACAGTAAGGTTCATGTTCTTAATCTTTTTTTCATTGTTATGGTTGTTTTTGTTGACATTGAAAACTGTAAGAAAATAATAATAATAAGGTTCGTGTTCTTAACCGTTCACTGTGTTGACACTGAACACCGTAAAAAAATAAATAATAACAAAGTTCACGTTCTTATTCTTTTTGCCATTATAGTAGTATTTTGTTGATACTGAGCATTGTAAGAAAATAAATACAGGATTAAATAAATGGATAAATGAATAATTAAAAGTGCATGGAAACAGACGGAAAAGAAAATAAGAAATCAATTCTATATTTTCGAGAGTACAAAACTATTTAAGTTAACATTCAGATTACTGTCAACAATAACCATTTAAATAACTAAAATATGATAAATAATAGAATGAAAAAAAAGTGCATAAAAACAAATAAAAAAGACAAGAACAAGAGATTAACTAGGTCTTTGCTAAGGTATAAAACAATTTAAGAGATATGAGTCTCTAAAAAGATGCAAATAATTATGGAAGAAAAATTACTAGCAATGAAAGGATTATCTAAACGTTTCAGTCACCATCTTGTTCCGGCGCTATTAAGAGGTTCTATTGGGAGTTGTTGGGATTTTCAGGGATGTTTCTGTGATTCTAGTGATAGTTTAAAATGTGTTTCAGATCATCAGTAAGAAAAAATTCTTAAATGTCTCAGCATCTTGCTTCAAGACTTTTAATATATTCTAGTGAAAGAAAGGACACTAATCAGGGACGATTTTACATAACAGAAATAAGCCACAAGCACTGAAAAATTTTAACTATCCAGATATCCTATTGTTGTCAGCGCTGTCTTTCGAAATCCTAGTCTAATTCTTCATTACAATGTTTTCTTAACCTTCGGCAAAAAACATCGCATTTAAACTATCAAACTAACTGTCCACCAACAGTCTGGTATCGACGAGTGACGTGTTTCGAACACATTAATTTTTCTTTCAATTATAATCATAATGTCTTCAAGCAGTTTTTATCTTCCTATTAACCTCGACCAATAGTCATGATTTATCAACCACCCATTATCCACCCACCTGACCATTATCCACCAAGCCCACCCGACGCCCACCACACGCCACCATATACCCACGTACCCAGTGACGCACTAAGTAACGATCCCTACACCTCTCTTCTGTCCCTCCCCGACCCCACCTCGTCCTCGCCCGTGTCTAGGGGACGATCAACACGGACACAACATAGCGATGGGTGATGAATGGAGCTTCACGAGCCACGGTCGATGTTAACTTGCTAAGCGACCCACAAAAACAGGCAGGTGTCTCGTCCTTGCTGGCGCGGTGCGTGGTGGTCAGAAATGAAGTAACCTGCACTCACTTCTTTATTTTATTTTTCCTTAATCTTAAGTAACTCTGATTTGCTGACAGTCTCTTTATGAAACCTGATGATTCATTCTTTGTAGATCAAACGACTTAAAATTCTGGAAAGTTGGATTTAAAGAAGAGATAGGAAAGAATTAGTTCTCAAATAAAGTGGTTGATGAATGGCATAGACTCAGTAATGAGATTGTTAGTGCTGAGTCTTTAAGGAGCTTGTTTTTGGATGAGGATGATTGTAGAAGTAGGTAGGTACGAGTATGTTTCGTATAGAGGCTGTCACTTGCAGAACTGATGGCTCCTTGTAGCTTCCCTTATTTTTTTTATGTTCTTATGTCTTAACCTGCTGACAGTCTCCTTACGAAACCTGACAATTAACTCTTAGCAGGTCATACGATTTAGAATTGTAAGAAAGCGCAAAACAGTAGAAGTAAGTGTGGCAGTTTCCTCGACTTGTGACCAGCATTGTACATTATGTAACCAGACAGGAGGATAGAGGAACTGGTTGTGTCAGGATAGAAGCGGTGCGGTAATCAATGGCTCCGTGCTTCTAGTTTTGGATTATCGCTAGTTGGTCCTTCATTATGCATCAATGTGTCAATGTGACCTTGACACACTTCCGTGAACTGGGCACTGAGTCAGTCATCTTTTTTTTACATGGGTTTCAAGCAACAACTCTGAGATTCTCTGCCTGTTTCTGCCATTTTTTCTTCTTTGTCTGAAATGTTTAGAGAATCAGGACATCCATTTAACTGAACAGGCCTTCCTTTTAGATTTTTTTTTAGTTTTATTTTCTGAAAACAGCAATTTAGGAGACTTTCCTTTCTTTTCTGTGTGTGTGTGTGTGTGTGTGTGTGTGTGTGTGTGTGTGTGTGTGTGTGTGTGTGTGTGTGTGTGTGTGTGTGTGTGTGTGCTGATCTTTACTCGCAAAAAAAAAAAAATGTAGTACTACTTCTGTTATAATTATCCTATGATGATATTAAGAGAATAACCTTGAATTTGAAAAAAAAAAAAAAAAAAATGGCGTAACACTGAATATGGAGAGCGTGAAATCAGATGTAGTTTGTGATTACATGTCACTGCTGATCCGGAGATGCGGAAAAAAGGAGGAAAGAAAAGAAAAGAAGAAAAAAAGTCAACACGTGATGATGCCCACGTTGATAACAACACAAATCGTTGACAACTATGCATGACAGTCTTAAAACATACCACAGCCCAGCACGCCTCGCTTCCACACGGCACCACCACGGCTTACCGACCCGCGGTGCAATGGACTCACGTAAATAATCCAACGTTTGCTGACACTTTGGTAAAAACTGAGCACACACAGCCATTATTATCAAGGTCACATGGATTACAGGAGTTCGGGTTTTCGTAGTCTTACACGCAACACCACCGTAAGCTTGCACGTAATAGATGATTGATTAATGAGAGAAAATGGATAAACGCGCCTCGCATGACCGTGAAGATTGCGTGACTCCCTGTGTGTGTGTGTGTGTGTGTGTGTGTGTGTGTGTGTGTGTGTGTGTGTGTGTGTGTGTGTGTGTGTGTGTGTGTGTGTGTGTGTGTGTGTGTGTGTGTGTGTGTGTTTGAGACCAGGGTCCAATAATACCTCCAGGAGACGAGTTTAAGGAATAAGTTTATGGCCCCCACCATTTATCTGTATCCCACCGCTGCCACCAGTGTTTCATCGTGATGGAGAGCCCAGGCAACAGAGATGGACAACGCAGTTATCCAGTTGAGCCTGTCATCTAACCTTTTATTTACTGGGCGACTCTCCCCATCAATCAGTATTTGAACTAAACAGAGGTTATGTAGCACTCCTGATACACGCTACATGGATAGACAGAAAAGAAAGAAAGAAAAACAAGGTGTAAGATACAAATCCTGCAGGTCAGTAATTTATTCTCATTTTTCAGATTCAACATCCGTTTGCCACCACTTGTACTAGTTAAGTCTGCACAGTGGTTGCTAACTGCTGCCTTGATGATGACTTACTGTTAATTGGATGTTAAGATGGTGATAGCAGCCCAGATATGGAGGCTTGTTGGAGTTCTCCGATGATGTTGATATAATAGATAGCGTGGAATTGGATTGCGTGGGTAGTGGTTTAGTTATTATAGTGGAAGTAAAGGAATCACACAACACATATCACCTTTCTTCTTTTAATGATGATGAGGGTGATGTGCACTTAGACGTCGAGATACAGTATACGTGTGATCTTGAGAGACACTAATATGACAGACGTGACTTGATGCTTTCGATCCTCTCTGATGACTGACGTGAAAGCTCTCTCTGAACTCCCTCCTCTGATGACTAAACTAAGCTACACACACAGATCTATTTATGGGGAAGATTCAGGATCACGATTAAGAAAAATTGACCAATAAGGAAGATGAAGGGATAGCCAATCATGTGGTTGGAAATGCATTATTTGGGCCAATGAGATGTGACCTTAGTTTGGAGCAATAACCTATGAGGAAGGTAAGACAGCTGTTTTCCCTAAGGACACTGATGGAATGTGAGGAAAGTGTGATATTCCCTTGAGAATGGGAAAGGAAGGAAAGATATAAAAATAGAACAGACATACTAAACAATGAAATGATGAAATATATACAATAATAATAATAATAATAATAATAATAATAATAATAATAATAATAATAATAATAATAATAATACCACTGATACATTCACGTTAAGAAACATTACTCCATCCTGTCCCTCATCCACCCTCATCCACAGCACCATTCATTACCAGACCCTTACAACACCCCTATCCCACCCTCCTCTCATCCCTAAAAATCGCTCATTATCGCAAGTCACCCCTATATGTACCCGTCATAAACTGAAAGAAAACGGGATAGCTTGCAATACCCTTGGCAATACCTCGTTCTACCCTGATGCCACCATATCGCCTCGGCCCATACATACCCTTCGCTGGAGGAGGGCAACGTGCTGTGCCCCGTGAAGCCCTTGCTGCTATTGAGACTGTCGGAGCCTTGTGAAGAACCACCGGATCTGACGGATTCCCTTGAGCCAGGAGAGTCCCCGCGGCGGTTAGCTCGGCGCTCCCCCATGTTAGCGTTAAGTCCTTTGCGGCCCTGGATGTCACTGAGGGCGCGTCACTGAGGGCGTGGTGTTAGGGGCGTCGGTTAGGGCGTGGTGGTCGGGGCTTGGTGGTCGGGGCGTGGAGGCAACGTGTGGCCCCAGGACTCTTCCAGCGGTCATCTCATGCCCACGCCTCACACACGCCTTCTCAGAGGTTCTTGCGATGGACACACGACAGCAACCTACCACACAGCACACGTCATCGATCAGAGACGGAGGGGCGCGTGATGCTCACCGTCGTCATAGTGCCGCGGCATAAACACGCGAGGACCGCCGCCCCGACGAGGAGAACGAGGACGAAGACGAGAAAGACGACGAAGAGGAGAGTAATAAGGAATAAAAGAATGACGAAGAACAAGCTGGAGGAAGAATACGAGGACGAGGAAAAGAAGAGGAGTAAGGGATAAAAGAAGGACGAGAAACAAGAAACTGGAGGAGTACGAGGAGGACGAGGAAGAGGAGAGTAGAAAGAGATAAGTGAAAGACGAGAAATGAGAGAGAAAAAAAAATAATAAACTAGAGGAGGACGAGACTGAGGAAAAATACGAGGACGAGGAAAAGAGGAGGAGTAGGGATAAGAGAAGGAGAAAAGAGAAGCAAGGAAGCTAAAGTAAGACGAGGACGAGGAAGAAGAGAGGACTAAGGGATAAAAGAAGGAAAAACGAGGAACAAGAAGTTGAGGGAGAGCGAGAACGAGGAAGAAGATGAAGAGGACGAGGAAAAGGAGGGTAGTAAGAAATAAGAAAATGGAGAGAAATTAAAAGTAAGAAGCTGGACGAGGAAAAATATAAGGACGAGAGCAGATAAAATAATGAAAAGGTGATGGAGGATGAGAATTAGGGAAGGAAGAGAGGAAGAAATGGAAAGGGAATGACAGGACGGGGAGGAGGAGCTGGAGGAGGAGGAAGAGGTAATCTGGTACATGAAAAAAAAAAAAAAAAACGAAGGATGCGTGTGTAGCTTCGTGACTCTCAGAAGACGGCCAATGACCCATCAAGAAACTGTGTAGTAGTAGTAGTAGTAGTAGTAGTAGTAGTAGTAGTAGTAGTAGTAGTAGTAGTAGTAGTGGAAGAAGTAGAAGAAGAAGAAATAGTAATAGTAGTAGTAGTAGTAGTAGTCACAAGTTAAGTGCATTCCCTCCTCCATCTCCCTCACCTCCACCTCTCTACCTCCCTTACATTCATGGCACGTGGTACTGACACTTCCACACCACCTCCCCTTCCTCTACCTCCTCCACACTCTCCTACCTCTTGGTGTAAGGAGAGGGAAAGAAAGGAGAGATGAAGTGAAACTGGAGGTAGACGGAAAGACAGGGACGAGAAACAAATACATGGGAAGAAAGAAAGAGGTGAAAGGGAGAAAAAGAAGCAAAAAGCAGAGGTAACAGAGACAGTAGGAGAGGAAGGAATGGAGAGGAATGAGAAAGAAGATATGGAAGGAATGCAGAAAGAGAGAGAGAAAGAGAGAAAGAGAAGTGAGGGAAGAGGAAAGAAAGAAAGGGGGAAAAAAGGGGGGAAAACGTAGATATAATAGACATGTAGGGAAAATAAGGAATGGAGGGGAGAGAAAAAAGAATATATGGAGGGAATTTAGAGATGAAAGGAAAAAGATATGGGAGAGGTAAGGAAAGAACGAAATAATAAGGAGGAAAAAAAGTACCATAATCGAGGGGAAAACAAAAGGAGAGAGAGAGAGAGAGAGAGAGAGAGAGAGAGAGAGAGAGAGAGAGAGAGAGAGAGAGAGAGAGAGAGAGAGAGAGAGAGAGAGAGAGAGAGAGAGAGAGAGAGAGAGAGAGAGAGAGAGAGAGAGAGAGAGAGAGAGAGAGAGAGAGAGAGAGAGAGAGAGAGAGAGAGAGAGAGAGAGAGAGAGAGAGAGAGAGAGAGAGAGAGAGAGAGAGAGAGAGAGAGAGAGAGAGAGAGAGAGAGAGAGAGAGAGAGAGAGAGACCCTACTCCCCAATCTTTTCCTCCTCCTCCTCCTCCTCCTCCTCCTTCTCCTCCTCCTCCTCCTCTTCCTCGTACAGGTTAATCCGAGAAGAGTTTTGCGATACAAAGGTTAGCTTGGTATTTAGATGACGTAATGCTACTGGAGGAGGAGGAGGAGGAGGAGGAGGAGGAGGAGGAGGAAGGGAGGAGGAAGATCACCGGACCCTGCCACCCACTCTTTCTCCTTTGCAATAACACACACACACACACACACACACACACACACACACACACACACACTACCTTCTTTTATCTTCGGTTTCTCATCATACATACAAATGAAAAAAGGAAAAGGAGTTAAGAACAGAAAAGAAAAGTAGAAAAAATAAGAAAAGAAGATAGAAGAGGTAATATTTTAAACTTGATGGACATGTAAAGTATAAAAAGAATTGCAGTAATGAAGCCAGAACACAAAGGAATAAAAAAAGAGGAGGAGGAGACGGAGGAGGAGGGAGAAGAGAAAAAAGAAAGACTGAAAAAAAGTGAAAGACGTGACGGAGGAGGCGGAGAAAGAGACTAGTGAAGAGAAGAGAGAATGAGGAGAAATGATTGATTGGAGAAGAGAAAACTGCAGAGGCGGTGAGTAAAAACAGACTTGTGAAGACGTGGTAAACAAGAAGAAGAAGAAGGAGAAGAAGAAGACGAAGAAGAAGAAGGTGACAAAGAGGGAGAAGAAATCCCTAAAAAGATGGACTGATTTGACTTTCACCAATAACAACTACAGCAGAAGAAGAAGAAGAAGAAGAAGAAGAAGAAGAAGAAGGAGAAGAAGAAGAATCTCAAAAAATAAGAAGAATGGGAATAAGAAAAAAACGAGAGAACGAAAAAGGAAAATAATACGTGACAATACAAAATTCACAAAGACTCGCATTCACAAATTTAAACAACAAAAATACAATCACGACTCTCTTACATTACCACAAGCAGACTTTCAAGAGCCGGGACACTCCTACTCCTTATGTGTTACTAAAAAATAACACCGGGAGCACTCCAGCTACAACCTGCAGCATTACAAATAACACTCCTCTTACTCAGAATTCCAAAGGTTACATGACCTGACATATATATATATTCTCGGCATCGAATAAAAAAAACGCACCTTTCTTATGGCGCAGAAGATGAAGGGAAGGCAATATGTGAAAAAAGGTGCTTAAAAAGGAAAATTAATCGATAACAGTGAAATAAAGTGGAGAAAAGTCGCAAGAACTGATTTTTAACAGAGAAATTTCAATAAACACTGGCAAGTAACAAAAGCCCGTATTCTGAAACCCTTCGCTCTCTCACCACGACTATTTTCAAAGGTCATAGAGATGATTAACAGGGTGCTCAAGGGTGTTTCTCGTGTTAATAATGTAGAAATGTTTTTAATCTGTCACTAGGACTATAAAAACACCCTTAAAAACCCGTGTAACTTCAACTAGAACCTTCTGAAAGTAGTGGAAGTGGAGTGCAGAAGTGTTTAAAAATAAGAGCCATACCCATGCCATAAAACCAAGGAGACATGTTTCATATTCAAATATCTTATGATTTTCTACGTTTTCACTAAATATCAGCTACTTGAGCACTCTGAACAGTTTGATATGTAATCTGAATTCCTTTGTAAAGTAACGTATTTCCACAATAAGAACGATTAAAGCATGAAGAGATTGGCTGATGCACTAACTGAATATTACTGAAATCTGGACAGTCAAATCCACTCACTATCTTTGCGCGGATGGAAGTGTTAACATCAGCGAAATATGAACGATGACAAAGACTAGACACCGCTATGGGATTTCACTGTTATTCGGATACATCAGGACGCTGGGGAAACGTGACAACGGCTGAAACAATGACAATTCTGGACACAAGTTACGTTTGACTGAATTAGTAACACAACCGTCGCTAACATGAACACCATAAAGAATGTATTACTAAGCTTACTTGGAATGGCTCACTTCACACACACACACACACACACACACACACACACACACAACTTCCCAAAACCACTCAGTTCGCAAAGACGGAGAAATAGTAAGAGTAACCAACATCAGAACGTACTATTAACTATTGCCCTCCCCCCCCAGCACACACACACACGCACACATAATCGCAATCCTCCACCACGCAGCGTATAATAAGTAGCACGAGCGATACACGAATGAAAAACGTACGTATGCACCCTCCAATAGTTGAGAGAAGACTGCCGACGCGCCCTGTCCCTCCCTCCGACCCTCGCCTCCTTGCTGCCTCGCCCCCCAACCTCGGCCCTCACGTCACCTGCTCCCCGCCTCACACGCCTCACCTGTCCGCCGCCCAATGTGACATACTTAATTTATCATCAACTTTAAAGTGTTTGGTTGGTAAATACACTGTATATTAGTGTTTATTTGTAGTGTGGTGTGTGTGTGGTGTGGTTTGGTGTGGTGTGTGTGTGTGTGTGTGTGGTGGGGGTGATGTTGTGGTGTGTGTGTGGTGGAGGGGATGTTGTGGTGTGTGTGTGTGTGTGTGTGGTGGAGGGGATGTTGTGGTGTGTGTGTGTGCGTGTGTGTGTGTGTGTGTGTGTGGAGGGGATGTCGTGGTGTGTGTGTGTGTGTGTGTGTGTGTGTGTGTGTGTGTGTGTGTGTGTGTGTGTGTAGTATACATACATGTTCTGAGAATCTACTAACTTAAACGCGCATACACATTTATACACACGTACACGCACATACCTATTATCACATATCTACACACACACACACACACACACACACACACACACACACACACACACACACACACCTCACACGTGTACTTAACCCAGCTTCTACCAATCCCCCCTTTCATTCTCTCACCCACATGAGTCTCCCCAATAACACACATCCCCTTCCCCAATCCCCCTCCCCCACTTCTCCCCACTTGGAGCAATATAACAAGCCAACGTCACGCGCTTGAATGGGCCGCTAATGCTCAGTGACCAAATCGATGAATGACTGAATGGGTATTTAGTGCGGCCATTAAGTAGTAAAGTGAGGATATAAGTACAGTAAATAAGTAAGGGAATATGTGGATTAAGAAAAAAGTTTAGTAGTAAGTTAAAGTTGTGATCACTAACAACAACGACAACAACAACAACAACAACAACAACACCTACTAGACTACTGCTGCAACTATAATTACTTCTACCACCTCCGCTACTACTACTACTACTACAACAACAACAACAACAACAACAACAACAACAACAACAACAACAACAACAACAACGACAACAACAACAACAACAACAACAACAGCGACAACTAGTACTACTACTACTACGTACAAATTTTGTCAGAGAGACTGGCCAAAGAAAAATATTACTACTACTACAACAACTACTACTATTACTACTACTACCACAATTACTTCTATACACATACTATTCATACTAATACAAATAACTTCAACATCTCTCTCTCTCTCTCTCTCTCTCTCTCTCTCTCTCTCTCTCTCTCTCTCTCTCTCTCTCTCTCTCTCTCTCTCTCTCTCTCGTGAATAATGTAGCTTTGTAACAATCGATACCTGAGGCTAGCGCGCAGGTGCGTGTTTCGTGACTACATCGAGGGGGGGGGATAGGAGGGGGAGGGGAAGAGGTGTGGGAAAGGGAGGAGGAGGAGTTCATGTGGTGTACAGGGAGGGGAGTGTCGAAGGGAGTGTTGGTACAGGGAGGGGGAAAGGAAGAGATGGAAGGGAAAGGTGACGTGAGGATGGGTAGAGAGGGGAAGAAATTTGGGGAGAAGGGGAGACTCGGCTAATCAGTGAGGATAGTAAGGTATGGGAAGGGGGAGAAAGGAAGGGAAAGGAGAAGGAAAGGGAAAGGAGAAGGGGAAGGAAGGGAGAAGGGGAGGGAGTGGAGGAGGAGGAAGGGGAAGGGAGGAGAAGGAAAGAGAAGAGAAGGAAGGGGAGGGAAATAAAAGGAATGAAAGGTAAAGGAAAAGAAAAGAAGGCAACGTAGAGAAAGGAGGGAATAGAAGAGAAAGGAGGGAAGAAAAGAATAGAGAAACAGCAGAAAATGAAAGAAAAGTGACAAAGGGAAAATGTTCAAGGAAAGGATGACGATGGAATGAGAAAAAAATATAGAGAAAAGGCAAAGTGGAAAGGAGAGAAACAGAAGGAAAAGGGAGAGAGAGATGGTGGGTTATGAGAGGGAAGGGGAAAGGAGGGAGGGAAGTTGTGAAAGAAAGAAAAAAAATAAATAAATAACAATAGAGGGGAGAGAGAATTTTGAAAAATGATAATATTTTAAAAATTGTATGAAAGCAATGAGTAATGAACTTCACGCACACACACACACACACACACACACACACACACACACACACACACACACACACACACACACACACACACACACACACGCACGCACACACACACACACACACACACATTCATTCTGTATACAAAACCTCCCCCTTTTGTTCCTCCTTTCTCCTTCCATCACCCCTCCACCACCACCACCACCACCATCACCCCAGCTCATCATGCTAAATATTGCATACCGACCATAACAAGCCCTGTACCACCACCACCACCACCACCATCACCACAGACACCACGGAGAAAGAGGAGTCAAGAAAAAGGGCATATATGAAAAGTCACCAATAAGGAAATGGAAAAGACAAATTGAAAGAAAAAAATATCACGCAATCAACTCTTTTTCCAGTTGAAGTTGTCCTTTATTCAGAGCACTGTAGAGAAATAAAATATAAAAATAGATGAACATGTAAATAGATAAATAGATAAACAGATTGCATGGACACACGAAAAAAAAAAAAAATAAGTAATACGAGTTTAATTTTGTCTTTTCTCGACTACTTAATTATGTAAGTGACTGTATTACAAAAAAAAAAAAAAAAAGTGTCTAAAATGGTTTAGCAGTGAAGGGATTGAGTACTGAACGAAAACGAAACGAAGACACAAAATACGCAGTCGACTCTTGTGTACTAAATCTTTCTCTATTTATATACAAGTAACTATTTCAAAAACCTATCAATCTATCTAATTTATATATTTATCTTTCTGTCTGCCTGTCATCCTAGTCTTTCTTTATTTTTTTTGAGGTAGCGCAGAATGGACTTAATGGTGACTGCAACGCTCAAGAAAGGAAGAATAAAGGTGCCATCGGCCTCTAGTCACATCTTGAAATCACCAATCTCTCTTTTCACTTCAAAACCGCGCATCTCTCACTGAAGTAGCCACGGTGCACTCAAAGCCCTCAATACCTTGTTCTTGTGCTTTCCAGCGGTGTGTCTGAGAGACTCGTGCACAACCCTATCTATCTTAGTGTCCAACAACCATGCCTTCTTATGGCCGTGGTCCTACGGGGTTTCGTGAGATTTTGAACCATATGCATCCTTGTGGCTTCTGAAAATAGTTGTGGTAAGAGAGCGTAGCGTTTCTAAATACTGACCTTAATCTCAGCCTGGTCCATCTTCCTAGGCTTCGTCTAATCTTAAGGACAATACATTCCCTAAGTTTGAAACCCATTCTTAATCTCAGGCTCATGAAAACACTTTCCTAGACTCCACCTCGTCTCTGGGCCAGTCATCCAACCCGGGCACGAACGCGTCCTCGGGCCCATCTACTTCCACGGCCTCCTCTGCTGCCTCGCGGTAAGACTCGTCCAAGCGGGAACGTTTATTCCTCAACGCGCTACATTTGTACATGATAATCGGGGAAAGAAATGTGAAGCCCATAGAAGCTAAATAGTTGGAACATTACTAGGCAATACACACACACACACACACACACAAAAAAAAAAAAAAAAAAAAAAGACCGTCGCACTCACCCTAAGGACGTGTTGGCGGCGCTGGCAGGATACCCGAGGGAGGTCCAAGGAGCCACGGCGCCTGACGGAGGTACCGGAGGGAGCGTCAGGGCAGGGCGGAGGGGTGCCCCACGCTGCCGCCACTCCTCCGCCCCGCCCTGCCCTGGAACACACGAGGGCGCAGTCTGACAGTGGCTCGTCAAGGGAAATCTCGTGGCTGCTGGAGGACAGAGCGCGCTGAGGACCCTGGCTAACACTCCTATGGCGTCTTTCAGAGAGTGCACGCCGCGCCCTCGCCAGCAGCGCCCCCACGCGACCGGCAGCAGCAGGAACGTATATCGAGGTGCCTGACGGAAAGGTGTCAGCGTCCTGCAAGTCGTTTTCACTTTTCCTCCTCCGTCTCCTTTTGTGTTGCTTCTGTCCCTCCTCCGCTTGACTCAGTTCCTTGTTGATGGTGTTGTCGTTGGTGGTAGTGGCGATGATGTTGTTATTGCTGTTAATGTTGTTGTTATTGTTTTTGTTGTTGTTGTCGTTACCGTCATTGCTGTTGCTGTTGGTGGTGTTGGTGAAGGTCCTCTCGCGACGCCTCTCACGTCCCCCGCCACCACCACCACCACCATCACCACCACCACCGCTACCAATAAGTCGGATACTCCTCTTCCTTCGATCACCGACCGTCTCCTTCTCCCTGTCACTCTTCTCGAGCTTCTCCTCCGGCTTCTTGACCTTCCACAACTTTGCCCTGCGGCCTGACCTGGCCTGCGAGGCGCCAGAGAGGTCCTTGAAGGCCATGTTGGTGGAGACTTGGTGAGTGCCGCTCATCACTATACGGGCTGATGTTGTCTGACGCGTCTCCACCTTCCACCTCACGCACCTCCCTTCCTTCTGTTGGAGGAGAGGAGAAGGAGGGTCGAGAGGGTAGAGAGGAGAGAGAACATGAGGAGGAGGAGGAGGAATGTATTGTAGGTCAAAAGATCACTAGACACAGAAGATGTAAGGAACTTATTTTGAAGGAAGAGAAGGAAGAAGTGGGAGGAGGAGGAGGAGGAGGAGGAGGAGGAGGAGGAGGAGGAAAAACTAGGAAAAGAGGATTTTTCCACGAGGAGGGAAAACTAGAAAAGAGGAATTTTCCAAGAGAAGCAAGAGAGACAAAAGCGCACGTCAGATACAAACACTGACACACGACAAGACAGGGAGTATTGTGACTCGAGGCGCCGCGGGGGTGCGTGCTGCCCTCCTGGCGGCGGCGCTGGTGGTGGCGCGACTGTCACGTCCTCATACAAGACACTCCCACACGCACTGACGCAACCCACGCTACTGACGCGGGGGGTGGCGGCGCGGCAGGAGATTGGGGTCGTGCGGGGAGGAGGAGCACGAGGGCAGAAAGTGGAGGAGGTGGACGGGAGGGGGCGGGGGTGTCATGCAGGTACCCTCATCCAGGTAATTGGCCTCCCGTTCTGAAAATGAGAAAAATAATTGTAGAAATGTAGCACGTGGACTGAATGTCAAGCGGAGCAGCGTCGACAAGGAGCCAGATAACCTAGGGAGTAATGGGATGGTAATGTATTCTTCACTAAACGCCCCATTGGAGGTCATCAATCTCGCTATATTTAGAAAAGCATGACTGACGCAGGAACGCAGGAAGGGCAGCAAATGATCTTAATATGTTCGCTTGTAATGACGTGGCATACCTGTGTGGGTTAACCTGGTCTATTTTAGAAATCTTCACTGCGTATGTGACTCAAGGTGGGCCTAGACAAGAAACTAGGAACCGTGGTGGTGGTAGTATGGTAACAATAGGAACAATAGGGTAAACAGTCATATATGAACAAGGTGAAATGGGGAAAAAAATGGAGGTGGTGTTGGTGAGGTAGTTTGAAGGAAAGCTGAAAAGGGTCATCAGAAGGTCGTTAGAAGGAAAAACCCTAAGAAAAGAGGAGAGGTAGAGGTGGTGAGGTGATGCGAGAAGGTTAAGGAAAAAAGTAGAAAGAGGAACACTAATGAAGGAAAGGAGGTATAGGTAGTGAGGTGATATGAGGAGAAAGTTGAGGACGGGGCAGGAGAAAGAGGAGGCTCAAGGAAGGAGAGGTGGAGGTGGTGTGAGGTTAACTTTGCAGAAGAGGTAGAAAGAATAACGCTAAGAAAGGAGAGAGGATGTGGTGATGAGATAGTGCAAGTGGGAAGGTTGAGGAGGGAGTAGGAGAAAGAGAAAGATCAACACCAAGACAATGAACGTAAGAACAAGAGTAACAAATAATAATAAAAATAAAAAAAAATAAATAAAAAATTATGTGTCGCCTTGCAAGCCACATAAGGTATTTCATGCTTCCGCCACCACCAAAAAAAGTAGGACGATAAAAAGGACGAGGAGGAAGACAAATGAAGAACAAACAGGCCTCACGAAGTTGTCTACGAGAAAGTGCAGCTTGGGGGGGAAGAAGAAGAAGAAGAAGAAGAAGAAGAAGAAGAAGAAGAAGAAGAAGAAGAAGAAGAAGAAGAAGAAGAAGAAGAAGAAGAAGAAGAAGAAGAAGAAGAAGAAGAAGAAGAAGAAGAAGAAGAAGAAGAAGAAGAAGAAGAAGAAGAAGAAGAAGAAGAAGAAGAAGAAGAAGAAGAAGAAGAAGAAGAAGAAGAAGAAGAAGAAGAAGAAGAAGAAGAAGAAGAAGAAGAAGAAGAAGAAGAAGAAGAAGAAGAAGAAGAAGAAGAAGAAGAAGAAGAAGAAGAAGAAGAAGAAGAAGAAGAAGAAGAAGAAGAAGAAGAAGAAGAAGAAGAAGAAGAAGAAGAAGAAGAAGAAGAAGAAGAAGAAGAAGAAGAAGAAAAAAGAAAAAAGGAAAGAAAAAGAAAAGAAAAGAAGAATGTAGAAGAAAAAGAAGAAGAAGAAGAAAGTAAGAAAGGAGAAAAGAAACAAATATAAAGACAGAAGAAAAATATGATAGATAGACAGAAATTAATAATTTAACAAATCGAGAAACATGAACATGAGTAAGGATAAGTATACGAAGAAAGAAAGAAAGAAGGAAGGAAGGCAAGAAAGGAGAATAAAACATGATAGGATTGCCAGTAACGCGTGACCTGGCTTTATTAAGTAACACGTATGTCCTTTCTTACTCCTTCCTCCCCGCTGCTGCTTCTGCAAAGATTACTATCAGGCAACACACACACACCACTTGCACGGCGCTCCACACACGCTCCCCGTCCCCGATATCCTCACATTACTACCAGAAGGGAGGTGGATATGATTTCTTTCACTGGTGTGATGATGATAGTACTTGAGGTGGTAGTGGTGGTGGCAGTGATGATGATAATGGTGGTTGTGGTAGATGGTGGTAGTGGTTGTAATGATGGCAATGAATAAAGGTAATCACCAAAATTAATCACCAGCCCTCCAAGGAAAGTGACTGTTTGGTCTTATGAGTAAAACTTTTTTTTTTTTTTACTTTTTATTCCGTTCCATTTTTTTTTTCTTTTTCTTATTGTACCCCATAAAGGTAAACACTCACTCACAAGACGGGTGCCTAGCATGACAGTTCCTAATCATGAAAAATGATAAATCAAATATAAATAAATTAATCAATTAAAACAATATAGGTTACAATTACGTAGATCCTAATTAATTAAACTAAGCGAGACTGCACAGAACGTGCCGTTGCCGTGGCCGCAAGTCTCGGCTGGCGTGCACCTGCAGGTTGTTCGGCGTCTGAGGGATGTTGCTGCTCTTTGGCTTGATGCTGGCAACTGTTGCGTGAGACCCATCATAATTTGCGTGAGGTATGTGGCAGCGGCGCGGGTCTGTCCCGCCCACCTGCCATATTAGCCGTTGACCTGACCGGGTTGGGTAGACATGTCATGTCTGACAAGAGACCAAGGTGGCGGTACGTGCGGGATGAGAGGCGGAGTAATCACGACGCTGAACAGTGATGCTCAGAGACCATCATTCTTGCAGCAGACGGTAACATGTAGAGGACAGCGTGTATCTCCGAACTTTTAACGTGAAAGGAAAAACCCAGTGCCGTGTTGGCAACAGGCGAGGCCGCCCTGGTGGGCAGGCCTGGTGAGGCGGCTGGCATCTCTCTAGACGGTATTCTGACGTGAGGTAATCACAGACTGCGCAACGAGGCAAGCCGTGACCGGGCAGTGCCGCGAGTAGAGGTCACTGAAGAAAATTACACGGGAACGTTAGGGTCATTATTCAGTCTTAATCGAAAATTCTGGGAAGAGGGGACAAATTGAATTTATAAAAAAAAAAAAAAATATAAAGATTTGAGAGAAAGGTGAAGAGGCACGTCAAGACCTCCACAGAGGGAACCACTGACCAACCCAAGGGCGAACACTTCTGCCAACGATACCTGCAGGAGCTGACTCCCACGTGTTCACCCATACCCTACTCCAAAGGGATGGCACAAACATTGATGTCGCCAATGGCCATAAATCTCATGGTTGTGGTGCCGCCCACAGCCAGCATCTGCAGCGACACCCTTGGAGTAATCCTGCTTGTAGGAGACGGAGGTCTGGCCTTCTAATCCCCACAGATTGGGGGTCTGCACCACAGCTCCCACAATTGGCATCAAAGATGTGCTATTAAACCCATCATGTTAGATAAAAAGGTTAAAAGAAAGTCTGGAAAATTCTTTGGTACAAGTTGCAAAGGACAGGGTTCACAAGGATCCCACTCTTACAAAGGCCATGGACATGAACTGCAATGTACCCCTCTACAGCAATGCATGTGGTATGTGTGGAGGGGAAGCAGTAGCAAAGAAAGATTTATAGTATAACTAAAATGGTATCTTTCTATTTGGCTACATGAATTGCTATTAGATTGCAGAGTTATTTCAATTATTCTGCTGGGAGAGTCAAGTATTAAAGATGTAGTGGCATTTTTATTTAAAAACTGTTTTGAGAAGAAAATGCAAAAACTTGCCAATAGGATTTATTTTTCCACAAAAAAAAAAAAATCTGAAAATAAAATAATTTATGATGATGAACCGGCATGCACTGGCTCCTTACCTTACCAGGCAGGGCATAGTGATGATGTGAGGCTGCCAGTCCTCAAAATCAAAGTTTGCACAAGGGCAAAAATCTTGTCAGTACTCACTAAAGACCTGTCTCTTTGATGCATGGTGGAGTGTGAGGCTACGTAACACTTGGCTTGGTAATATCAGCCCACTTGACGGTGAAATCCAACACTGCCACAAGACACAAGTTACTACTTCCCAATGCAGTTTTTGAGTCGATGAAAAGTCTGCAAATGACACCCACTTCATTCCACAATGTCATTTGTTGCAGTATGCACTGCACCATACACAGCAGGTTGACATCATATGCCATGAATCAGGATGGTATGCTGCATTACCATCTCCAACTCTTCACAACACTCACACACACCATGTTGGGTTAACCAGGCCAGTCATCACCTGGCTCTGGCTCCAGATGCAAAGAAATCTGTCATGAAATACTAACATTAACTACACAATGTATCTATTCAAGTATAAATAAAATAACTTCATTATACAAATCTATCTTTGACAAAGGTAGACTGGCTGATTTGTACATTCCTAGCACCTCTAACAAACCTTCATATACTTTCTATATAAATACACAGAAAATTTTCCACACACTCCAGAGTTCTTACTTTATGTTTACAGCTTGTTAATGTTTTCCTTGAACACCTTATGGTCCACACATATTTCCAACACATAGTAGTGTGTACATACACTCACTACTTCTATATTTCAGCCTCCTTACTTCCCCACATCCAGTCTTATGAAGCTATACGAATAATTTCAATAAAAGGGAGCATCAATGAAAGCAGGAAGTGTCTGTTAATTGCAAATGTAGCTTGCATAAGCTAATGACTAACAACAAAATGAGGAAGAGTTCAGAGATGTTTCATAAAGTTGAAAAATAAATCATAAGCCATGTTAATACTTTCACAAATTTACATACAGGAGAGAGAGAGAGAGAGAGAGAGAGAGAGAGAGAGAGAGAGAGAGAGAGAGAGAGAGAGAGAGAGAGAGAGAGAGAGAGAGAGAGAGAGAGAGAGAGAGAGAGAGAGAGAGAGAGAGAGAGAGAGAGAGAGAGAGAGAGAGAGAGAGAGAGAGAGAGAGAGAGAGAGAGAGAGAGAGAGAGAGAGAGAGAGAGAGAGAGAGAGAGAGAGAGAGAGCATAACAGCACTTTGTGTATAAAAGGAATCTGTGCTGTGAGTAGTACAGGATGCAAGCTTTAAAGGAATAATGTTCTGCAATGGGAAAATCAGGAAAATTTTTATTCATAGAAAGAAATTAAGGTTTATGTAGTAGGATCAAAATTTTAAATGAAACTGCAAGAACATGCATTAAGTATTAACATCAGATGTTTCTTCCTGTAAAGAATTAAAAGATAGGTAGGCAAAATTATAAACATCATAATAAATAACACCACCTAATGAGATATGCTTTTGGAATCAAACTTGTGTAATCCAGAAAGGTAAATGCTAATATTCAGCATGATATCATCACTATGCTAAGATTTGCTTGCATACCATATGAATCTTTCGCCGGCAGACTGGACACCTGGCACCATCATTCAGGAGCCTCCGGGCACACTGGTAGCACGTTGCCTGGTGGGCCAATCTCCCATGTATTATAGAAGCATTCTTTGGCCGGAGACAGCAAATAGAGCACAACATTGAAATCCCCGAGGCAGAACCCGAGGTGCTAGCTGATGTCTGTTCAGCAATCATCTTTGTCATTGATTCCTGATAAGCTGGAGATGCCTGAAGGGATCTTGCAAATTTGGTTCCACCAGGAGAGCTCAGCCATGCTTTGCCTGCACTGGATGATATGAACTTAAATGTTTCCTTGGCAAGTGTTTCTGCATCCCCAAAAGGCACCTCATCTTTGTCCTCCGACCTCTTTAAACGCTTTGCAGCTGTGAAATATTCTGAACTAGACGACTTCCTTTTCCTACTCCTTAACATCTTTGGTTGTACTGTTTCCTCCAGAGACTGTTTCTCTGCCTCTGAGGAATCTTTACTTACACTTGCTTCTGATACTGTCCTCTCCTCTACACATTGTTCTTTCTCTGCCTCTGAGGAATCTTTACTTACACTTGCTTCTGATACTGTCCTCTCCTCTACACATTGTTCTTTAACTAAATCCTCTGTTTGCTCTTGAGACTCTAACAAATCCTGCGATGAAAAACACCCAGAGTCTTGTGTACAGCTCCCGGATATTGTGGTGGAAAGTGAGGAAGTCCTGATCAGTTCATCAGGTTGGGAACTGTCATCTGCACTACTCTCAGACATGGTTCCCACATTCTGATCCTTCCAATGACTTGCACCCTGGGAGGTAGACTGTTCTGAAGGACCAGATGCCATCCTCTTTCTTGCGTTCTTCTTCTTTGGGCGAGGTTTTCTTCTTCTTTTTTTGGGTGGGTCTGGGAGCCAATTTTTTCTCAACTGGAAATGCAAAAGATAGTAAGTGATATTCCTAATGTAATTTCAATCTTCTAAATTTAATGATGCGTATATTATAATTTAGTGAAATAAATTATCTTTAAGTCATTTCTGGATTGGCAAAAGAACTGCATTTGCATCCTCCATGTTTTCATGCTGTTGCACTTAACCAATCATGCATGCTGAGTCATAATTTGTGTACAAGGAAGGTGAAGCAAGCAATTTGAGAATGTGAGAAGCAAGTAAATTAAGATTTTAGTATGAAATCAAAGTCAAGGAAGAAGTTACAGGTTACAAGTAAAAGCTATATACATATAAACACACACACACACACACACACACACACACACATGTACGAAGTGCCTAGAGCCAGTGTGACGAAAGTGCCAAAAATTTTAAATGGAGAAAAACGCTTTCAAAGTTTCATGAATTTCAAAATATATCTCTTCAATGAATTGAAGTAGAAAGCAATGACTATCAAAATATTCAGTAACTTATGCCCTTTACAGTTACAATTAATTTACATTATTAAAAGTAAACAGGTGACCTTTTTCTTTGATATGATTTTGTAAAGAATATCACACGGCTTTATTAAAATTGTATTAGTACCCACACATTGTTTATTTCCTTTATTCTATCAAGTTGTTTATTTCCTATATACTAATAGGGGAATCACAGCCACTAAGAAGTCTTCTTTTTAGTAAACTTATCAATCTTAGGAAGCAAAAATGTAAGCAACATACAAGTACTTCCTGAAATAAACACAAGGAGTATGATATAAGCTTCAAGAATGAAACTGGAAGAAACTAAAATAAAAGAACTAATAAATGTTATGAATATACTGGTATAAAGGATAATAGAATACAGAGAAATAATAAAATCATACAATGCTTCCAAAGCTCATGCAAGCTTCGCTCCTGCTTCTTCATATTTTTGCAATATTTTTCTTCCTCTAGAAGGTCCTGGATCCTCAGGGGTATGCTGTTGTACGCCATAATAATGAAAGGCTTATGTGCTGTATAAAAGCAAAGTTAAGACAGCAGTCTGTTATTTAAGGGTGGTAAGCAGTCTGGAGGGAAGGAGACTGTAAAGCGTGTGTATGTGGTTGTGGTGAGGTGTCTTAGAGTGACATGTGACTCGCAGTATGAGATGTCATTGGCTGGTTTTTCCTGTGTTGCTGTGGTGAGGGAGTTACTTCTCTCTGGCCTCAGCAACTGACAGCTATCACTCAAGCGCAATAAGAGGGTTCCGTGGATAATTTCACTAGGGTGGATTTTTTACCAGGGGAGTCATTCTATACTCCAGTTACAAAAACAATGAACTTAAAATTTTATGCAAAATACCATTGTAAATAAACAACAATCTTATATAACGACTCGGGGAAGTCACACAAAGTAAAATAGGAATCCATTTTGAGAAAATAAGCAGAAACGTATTCCCATTCAAAAGAGTGTAAACAAAATTTAATGTCGTAGGACTACAAACCTCTGCTAGCATTGTAAATGAATGGATAAAGTAGGAGGCTGTGTGAATATTCCTCAGTTTTTCCCGAAGCTGAAAGAGGAGTTACATAAAGGCTTTCAAGACATGGAAGCTCAAGCTAAGTGGTAAAGGAAAGCAAACTGGGTAGGAGGAGGTAGTAGGCACCTGCCAAAATGATAATTACTCCCAGTGAGGTCTAAAGCACTGGATCAAGGGGTGCTGTGAACTTATTAAACCCAGCTGTGACCTCACTGAACATTCCCCTTTGTGTCTCACAACACAAGGGGGGCAGTCACAGCCTGCCCTCTAAAGACAACTCTTCCTTCACACAAAACTACAAGCACCTAATAACACACACCCTTCACTCAAAATTTCAAAATTCATGGCAACTCCTACACCAGCCTCAGAGTCCCCATCTGGGGAGGGGACCACAAATTTCCCCAGGTCGGACTGCCCTTCTGACGATGACCCTAAGTGTCTTGACACCCCCTTCAACTTTTTCTTCATTAACTTCTGCAACATTCATGGTCTAAGATCTAATTTTCAACTTTTTCTTTATTTTCAACTTTTTCCTCATTAACTTCTGCAACATTCATGGTTAAGATCTAATTTTCAATCTGTGGAACACCACCTCTCCTCTTCTAAACCTCATCTCTTTTCCTCACTGAAACTCAGGTGTCAGGCAACTGACAGTAGCCCCTTTTCTGTTCCCTCCTACTTTCTCTATCCTCATTTTCAATCCAAAGTTGGATGTTGCATTTATGTGTGCAATGATTTAACCTGCTCTCATGCCGACGCTCTTGAATCTTCCAAGTTTTCCACCATCTGGCTACAACTAGAGTCACTCTCAAACAAAATTTGTCTGTGCTGTATATCTCTCACCCAACTCCTCTGACTATAAAAAATTCTTTGACTACTTAACTTCCAAAGTGGAGCACATTCTCACTCTCTTCTTGGAAGAGAGTCAGAATATGCAGAGATCTCCATTCTTGGAGACTTCAATGTTCACCACCAGCTTTGGCTTTCCTCTCCCTTCACTGACCATCCTGGTGAACTAGCCTTCAACTTTGCTATCCTCCATGACCTAGAGCAATTGGTGCAGCACCCTACTCATATTCCTGAGCATCTTGGAGATATGCCCAACATTCTTGACCTTTTCCTGACCTCTAATCCTTCTGCTTATGCTGTCACCCTCTCTTCTCCGTTGGGCTCCTCCGACCATGATCTCACATCTGTATCTTGTCCTATTGCTCCAATCCCTCCTCAGGATTCCCCTAAGCGAAGGTGCCTCTGGCGTTTTGCCTCTGCTAGTTGGGGGGACCTGAGGAGGTATTTTGCTGATTTTCCTTGGAATGACAACTGCTTCCGTGTCAGGGACCCATCTTTGTGTGTTGAGTGCATAACAGAGGTGATAGTGTCTGGCATGGAGGCGTACATTCCTCACTCTTTTTCTTGACCTAAACTTTCCAAACCTTGGTTCAACACAGCTTGTTCTCATGCTATACATGATAGAGAGGTGGCCCACAAAAGGTACTTAAGCCTTCCATCACCAGAATCTCATGCACTTTATATTTCTACCCAGAACCATGCCAAGTCTGTTCTCCAACTAGCCAAAAACTCCTTCATTAACAGAAAGTGTCAAAATCTTTCAAGATCTAACTCCCCTTGTGACTTCTGGCATCAAGCCAAAAATATCTCCAATAACTTTGCTTCTTCTTTCCTTCCTTTATTTCAACCAGATGACACCACTGCTATCACATCTATTTCTAAAGCTGAACTCTTTGCTCAAATCTTTGCTAAAAACTCTATCTTGGACGATTCTGGGCTTGTTCCTCCCTCTCCTCCACCCTCTGACTACTTCATGCTACCTATTAAAATTTCTTCATAATGATGTTTTCTATGCCCTTGCTGCCCTAAACCCTCGGAAGGCTTATGGACCTCCTATTGTCCTCCGAAACTGTGCCTCCATGCTTGCACCTTGCCTAGTCAAACTCTTTCAGCTCTGTCTGTCAGCATCTACCTTTCCTTCTTGCTGGAAGTTTGCCTACATTCAGCCTGTTCCTAAAAAGGGTGACCGTTCTAATCCCTCAAACTACCGTCCTATTGCTTTAATTTCCTGCCTATCTAAAGTTTTTGAATCTATCCTCAACAGGAAGATTCTTAAACATCTATCACTTCACAACCTTCTATCTGATTGCCAGTATGGGCTCTGTCAAAGCTGCTCTACTGCTGATCTTCTGGCTTTCCTTACTGAGTCTTGGTCATCCTCTTTTAGAGATTCTGGTGAAACTTTTGCTGTTGCCTTGGACATATCAAAAGCTTTTGATAGAGTCTGGCACAAAGCTTTGATTTCCAAACTATCATCCTACAGCTTCTATCCTTCTCTTTGTAACTTCATCTCAAGTTTCCTTTCCGACTGTTCTATTGCTGCTGTGGTAGACGGTCACTGTTCTTCTCCTAAATCTATTAACAGTGGTGTTCCTCAGAGTTCTGTCCTGTCACCCTCTCTCTTCTTATTATTCATCAATGACCTTCTAAACCAAACTTCTTGTCCTATCCACTCATACGCTGATGATTACTACCCTGCACTTTTCCATGTCTTTTCATACACATCCAACCCTTCAGGAAGTAAACATTTCGTGCAGGGAAGCCAGACTTCTGATCTTTCTAAAATTTCAGATTGGGGCAGAGCAAATTTGGTATTGTTCAATGCCTCAAAAACTCAATTCCTCCATCTATCAACTTGACAACAACCTTCCAGACAACTATTCCCTCTTCTTCAATGACACTCAACTGTCCCCCTCTTCTACACTGAACATCCTCAGTCTGTCCTTTACTTGTAATCTGAACTGGAAACTTCACATCTCATCTCTAGCTAAAACAGCTTCTATGAAGTTAGGCATTCTGAGACATCTCTGCCAGTTTTTCTCACTCCCCCAGCTGCTAACTCTGCACAAGGGCCTTATCTGATAAATCCATGTATGGAGTATGCTTCACATGTCTGGGGGGGTTCCACTCATACCGCTTCTAGACAGGATGGAATCAAAAGCTTTTTGTCTCATCAACTCCTCTCCTCTGACTGACTGTCTTCAATGTCTCCCTCATCACTGCAATGTTGCATCTCTAGCTGTCTTCTACCACTATTTTCATGCTAACTGCTCTTCTGATCTTGCTAACTGCATGCCTCCCCTCCTCCCGGGGCCTCGCTGTACAAGACTTTCTTCTTTCTCTCACCCCTATTCTGTCCACCTCTCTAATGCAAGAGTTAACCAGTATTCTCAATCATTCATTCCTTTCTCTGGTAAACTCTGGAACTCCCTGCCTGCTTCTGTATTTCCACCTTCCTATGACTTGAATTCCTTCAAGAGGGAGGTTTCAAGACACTTATCCTTCAATTTTTGACTACCGCTTTGGACCCTTTTTATGGGATTGGCATCTCAGTGGGCTTTTTTTTTTAATTGGATTTTTGTTGTTCTACATATAAAAAAAAAACTCCAGCTTGCAATGTTGTATAAGGATGAAGTCAATATACTGAGAAAAAAATTCAAGAATGACAGTGTATCTAATCAAAAGAAACATATGTAGAACATTATGGCCGACAGCCCAACAAACGTAGGCGGCACAAGGCAAGGGTTTGTTTATGTTTAGAAAAACTGATTGTACCGCACATAATTTTATAGCCCCTTCCAGCCATCCATTTTCATGAAAATGTACAAAAACGACTGGTGGGAATTTTATTCTAGGTTTACTTTTGCGCTTGAAGATGATGATACCTTATTACTGGTAATACATTTAAGATAATTTATTCATTGTACTGGTATATCACCATCATATCAGTAAAATCACTGAATTCTGATTGAAATTTGGGGGTCATCTTATCTGAAAGTATAGTGCACACACACACACACACACACACACACACACACACACACACACACACACACACACACACACACACACACACACACACACACACACACACACACACACACACACACACACAAAGTTTTAGATGCAATGGTGCTGCACCACCTCACTGCCAAATGTGAGGACAAAGCAGTCATGCAGTTTTAGATGTGATAGTGCTGCATATGTACATATTTAACTTACAAGGCTATATATATGGTCACTTGATTTGTCTTCATTGTTTATTTTATTTCACTGATTCACTGATCATTCAGCATGTCATTTCTTAGAAAATTACTTTTATTTTGCACAGATCAGCAAATTAATTGACTTTTATATTAACATTTTTGGGAATATGGAATATATTAACAGGATTTCTCCATAGAAAATTTTGTCTTGGCTTACAAATGGCCTTTTGGAATGAATTAAACTAAGAACCCAAGTTTGGAGTGTATAAGAAAAATGTACAATTAAATTTGTTGAAAAGTTCAGATGCCAAATGAAACATGAATTCAGTCAACATATGGAGACTTGTGACAATGGAGGCTCACCTGCCAGCACTTGCTGCAGTAGCGGACAAATGGCTTGTTCTTCAGGCCACACGTCAGGCAGTCCCAGCGATCTGACACACACTCTGGGTCGTTGTCCTCCTCGTCGGAACGTCCTGAGTCTGTGACTGAGTCGTCGTCAGCCCAGAAGCCTTCCTCCAGTTCGTCCTGGACCAAGGTGTACGCCAGCACTGCTATTTCCACGTCCTAAGATATTTTTAGCATCATCAGTAAAGAAAGTGATGAGATACACATCTTTGGGTGTTTTATGATTATCTTGGAGTGAAAAGTCAGGCTTTGATGCTTACACTCACCCAAGAACACCATTAATATTATCTATTTATTCAATATTTACTTTTGTATTCTTGGCCACGTATTACTTCCAGTGCAGAAAGCATAATTTATATGATAGATAGACAGATATCAATAAAGTACAAACTAATAAAATTACATTCCCCTACCTTAGATTATTACCCTAGACTGAACCTTTTACTAAAACAGGAATGAAGGTGACTACTCACATCAATAGAGGAGTCACTGTCACTACATTGCTCCTTCTCGTCCTTGGCATCGTCTGAGGGCAGCTCATATTCTTCATAAGTATCACTGTTCACTTCCATTAAGTCTTCCTCTTCACTGCTCTCATATTCAGTATTATGACAATATTCTGGTAAAGAGAATGAAAAGGTTAAGTAAATTGGACATCACATCTCACAAAATGAGAAAGCCTTTCATTACCTCTGGTGAACAAAGTACAGCATAAATCAAGTGTCTTATAGTATGAAAACCTTCATTACAAGCTATTTTGCATAGGTCAACTGGCCTTCTGTGATCTTATTTTCTGATATTCTTAGGTTTTTATTTTGGCATAAATAGCACATAGGACTGGAAGAGCAATGACAGCATACATATAAGGTTTGGCATGTTGAATATTGACACAACTAACTATGGATCTGTTTAACACATCAGGATGGTTTTGCTACCCAGGGTCCAGAGAACACAGAAGTGAACTATAAGACTACAGGTTACTTGAAAGTAAAATGGATACAGTTGGAAAGAGAAGCCCTGATACAGTAAGGTGGAGTATTAAAGGGACTTGATGATGAGAAGGAAAGAGAATGACATGACTGAAGTGGCCAAAGAGCAACTGAGAACACTTCTACTATGGAACTCAAGAGAATTCTAAAGAGGACACATTAGAATAAAAACATAGAGAGGGCAAAATACATACAGTAATACATAGTGCATAAATGGCATCATAAAAGCTACAAGTTGCATGACTTACCAGTTTCATAGTCCTGGACACTATATATAGTTTCAGCATCAGAGCAGCTGTCAGGAATGTCTGGGCAGGTGATGTCCGGAGGTGGGTTGCTTGGTCCCGGCAGTGACCGTTGCCTACCACAAACTCTTGAAACTCCTGCCTCAGAACTTGGTGTAGCTACATTCTCAAGGTTTGGAACACCATCAGATACTACAATTGCATCTCCAGGTATGCTAGGCGTAGCACCAACTGGTACTGACAACCTGCACGTGCTATCATTGCTTCCACCAGCGCACACACTCGAACTAATGTTATCAGGTACAGGTGTGGGTACTTGGGGGCAGGGAGGGCCCCTCACAGGACGCACTTTAATGATATTCTGACTGATCAATGACCTAAAATGTGTAAAACAGCATTAGTCACAATTCTACTGTGATGATTAGCAAAGCATACTTTAAAAGGAATGTTAAGTCAAGATAATAAGAACTGTTAACATAAGAATATGTATTAAAATAGATAAATAAATAACAAAAAAAAATTCCTTGCCTAGCAAAACCTGAAGACTATGCACTAAGCAAAATATTCTAAATAAGAAAAAAATCCCTATACAGTGGGGTATTTGGCATACTATGTATCTGACTTATGACCAATGTGCTATTCGACAAAAGAAAAAACTCAATTCCTAATTTTGCTTACAATGGCTAACTTGTCATATCAACAACTAGTCACTTTGGTGATTTTTTTTTTTTTTTTGTAACTTTGCTGGTACATTTGCTAACTGTAAACACTTTGCTATGCATTCTAAGCTCAAATGCATTGTTTATATGCATTTTATTACACTTTCCAGTGTATAAATTTTTATCGTTTTTAATAAATTCTTGTCATCTTATAATTTTTTTTGCTTATGATGATTTAGGAATGGATTATGGTTGTAAGCCAAGTACACTAGTGTGTGTGTGTGTGTGTGTGTGTGTGTGTGTGTGTGTATATATATATATATATATATATATATATATATATATATATATATATATATATATATATATATATATATATATATATATATATATATATATATATATATATATATATATATATATATATATATATATATATATATATATATATATATATATATATATATTACATACAGAGTTAAATGTTGACAACTACAGTGCCCCAGAAATGTCTGCAGAAGGGGAGTGTGTAGGTCCTCCCTGGCAGCAAGGCCTGACTGTGAATCACTCACCTAACATCATTGAAGTGAAACCTTTTCACGCCAAGAGCCTTCCCGAGAGGGTCAGACTCACAGTTGATATACAATTTGTCATCCGGGTCAAACAGGCTAACATTTGAAAAAAGATAATTTTTCAACAGCAACAATACCTGCCAAGAGAAAGAGGGAGCTGTAAGTGTCACAAATACCATGAAGCTTTTGTGTTTCAAGTCAATATAACATTTCTTTTTTTTCATGATGATAATGAATGATGAAAAATATGAAAACAGATCCCAAATTTTCTGAACATGAATGATTAAGATTAAGCAAAGAGGTCCCAATACATGAAACCGTTCTACAAGTAAACACGTATGTCAATGTATGATGAAGGATGATTATCATGATCTTGAAGTGATAACAGAACTATTGAATAGCTTGTTTGAGATAGAATAAATACCAGATACAATTCAGTCAAAATGAAAGACAAGGGAGTGACTGACAATAAGTTTGATGTCTGGTCTGAGGACCATTTATTTGTATGTGGAGACTTATGTCATCTCAGTACAAGTACAACTACTTGTAAAGTACATTAGTATCCAATACTTGAGCAGCAAATAGCTGTTAAAGTAGTACACCAGTGAAAAGTAGTAGCAGTGGCACCTGACATAACACAGTGAGTGATGCAAAGCAGATTCCAAACTGCTTTGTCTTATAAGTGTATTCAGCTGATCGTTTCAGGCACTTGGCCACTTAATGATGTGGATTATACTTTACTGAGACATTTTAATAGCTCATTAAAGCTTCATCAAGCTACAACAATTCAAGAACACAAGAGTGTCAGAATTCAATGGAAGATAAAATGGCTCTAATCCTTATATTTTGCAGTCTGGAGTAAAAAAAATTATTGCTCCAGATTTTTTTCTAAAAAGAAACTGAATGAACATAAAAGATGAGCTGAGTTATCAGTTACACTGACTTCTCAATTGTATTCAAGAACATATTTGGGAAAATGTACTTCACAAAAATAAAATGGTTTTCATTTGTGCAAACACAAAAACACATCAGTACACACACACACAAACAGCAAAATAAAAGTCAGTACAAACAAGATTTCAAGAGTTCAACACCCAAAATCCTAAAATCCAATAAGATGAAGAAGTATCAAGGATCCTGACTGATGATGTATGGTGCTGCCCAGCAAGGGCTGATAAATACCTCTCTGAATGAGTACGCACTGTCGGTCGCTCCTACTGAGACAAAGGCGGCTCTAAGCTCAGGAGAGAGGCGGTAGGTGTTAACGACCGGGGAAGCAGACGGAGCTGCTCCCCTGGTCCCCACACCAGCCTCCGTCCCGGTCCCACAGCCCACCTGTCCCACTCTCCAAGTATTTGAGGGAGATGGTGTTGAGGCAGGACTCTCCTGGGGCAGCTGCAGCCCCCCACCATTGCTGCTGCTGGAGTGGTCAGCAGTGCCAGGGAGAGGTGGGGGGCTGCGGGTGTCATCTTCACAGCTCCTAAGGGGGTTTTCAGCGAGTGGGCGCGTTTCGGGGGTCAGGTCAGGTGGCATAGTCACACCTCCTCCTCCTCTCCACCCTGAAACACCACCAGTCATGCCCTGATCACACCATCACTCAACTATTTCATGGGATATGTATTATTCTTGCTGCTGCTGCTATTCATGGCAAATTTCATCATTCCTATGGCAGATAGAATTACTTTATCATATGAATTATATAGGAGTTTTGTTTTTTCTTCATTGTCTTAAAGTTTTAATGGTTTCTTTAAAGAGAATTCATAACATTTTTACTTTATCATAAGGCTTTTAATCTCATTAAGAATATGACTAATACTTCAGCTTTAATCAGTTAAGTGTATTCACATTTGTAAAACTGCACTTTATGTGGAATGCTTTGGCTCATTGAGGCTTTTGAAAAATAAATGCATAAATCAATGAATAAATAATAATTCCTGTATGAAGCATTCAAATACTCATCATGAATAACCATCTGAAAATTGAGGCATTAGTAGGTCTGGTCAGGGTGACAGATGCACAGCTTTTTGGTCTCTTTCATCAACATACAACTCTCTCCACTCCTGCCATTGGTACTTTCCCTCAGTTATCTCTCACTTGCCCTCATGTCACAGATGCTTCAAGCCACACTTTATCACTGGCTTTAGCTGAGGGGTGAACCTTATCTGAGTATTGTGAGTACCATCTCTAAATACAATATATACTCATATAAAACACTCTATTTTAGGACACCCCAAAGCACACATTTGGCCAAGGAAAATGAAGTGAGAAAGACTAATCCTCACTTGGGACTGGATGGCAGCATCCTTTGATCATTACTGAGGAGTGACCCTATAGACCTGGAGTGAGTGCAGCAGTAATCCGTCACCTCTGATCCCAGCCACTACAAGCCTCTCATAGAACTCTAACAAGTCAACCCATGATACCTCAGCATACTATGGGATGCCTATATCATTGCAGCTTCCAAGGCACAGTGCATCTACTTCATGCATCTCCCAATCAAGTCAAAATTCAATGACGAGAAAAGAAAAAAAAAAATCAAATGGATTTAAAAAAAATATAAATATATATATCACAAAACTGTAAACTCCATTTAATCATCTTGTTCATGAAAATTTCAAAATCATGTAACCAAGAACAGTTTTTTATTTCATATTTCTTGCCCTATACTATTTATTGTAGCCCATTACACAGAAGTACACTTTTTACCAACTTCATACCACCTTCTGTAGTTATTCCTTCTTCAAAGCACCCAAACCATTAATATTGCTTGCCACTTCAACATGAGACATTAGTGAGTCTGGTCAGAGTTACAGATGCACCACATTTTTCTATCAGATCCACAAACACTCAGATTCCCTTGCTCTTGTCAGTGTGCCTTACTTCAGTTCTCTTCAGTTTGCCCTCATGTCACATTCAGCCAAAATCCCATATTGTCTTTAGCTAAGAGGTGTATATACCATTTTTATGCAACACTTTCAGTACACCTCAAAGCTATTTGGGCAAAGTATTTCACCCAAGAGGAAGCCTCATCCTGACACTGTTATGGAGCAAACACTTGGGATCTTGAGTTACTATATGTGGGACCAATCTGTTAACTCTTAGTCCAGCCACTAAAGACCATTATGAAGTGGTATGAAAATCCATGATACAAATTGGTAATGCAGTTCCCAAAGTGCACTATGTATTCACTTCATGGATTTTTCAGTCGTCACTATGTACTACCTACAAAACATTAATTTTTTAATAAACTTTACTTTAGCCATTAAAGTTTCAACATTACAACTATTCTATCATACTGTTTTAGATACAAATAGGTAAATACTATTATCCATTACATTACATTTTTGCTACACATATCTGAATTACTTCATTATGTGAGTTCAAGAACACTGCAGTACATTAGTAAGTCAATTACTTTTGTTAGTGAACTCCACACTATAAGTTCAAATAATCTGAGCAGCATATAAAGATTCTTTCCAGTATTATTTTGCAGCCACAGTTCTTTATCCAGCCATGTGATTAAAAATTATAAAAATAAATAAATATATAAATTCACCTCTTTATTTCAGTTATAGCCACCTCCATATCACCAAAACTGCCAGGTGTGTTCAAACATTCTGGTTTGGCATGGCTGGCAAGTGCTGAGCCTTGCCTGATGGTTGTGATCCAGGGACACATGAGTACTCAGGGACGGGGGAGCAGCCCATACCACTTCTCTACCCCACAGGGAGAGCCAGGCGTGGGCTAAGGACCTTCTCACCACCACAGCAGCCATCGTTCACATGCACTACTCTGTTCATCCCTGTTAGGCAAAATGACCTCAAACTGTTTCACCTGATGACCTGGCACTGATAAAAATATGTATCTATACAAACTTGAAGTATTTGTTTAAGCATTTATACCTATTATTTTATCTAATTAAAAAAAAATCACATCAACTTCAACAACATTACATTACATTAATGAAGAAGTGAGATGCATTCCCAAATAAGTTGTTGAGGGTGAAAGTTATTTAAAAACTGTTTACACTCTTAGCAGGTCAGTACTTCTTGAACATGAGGCTTTTTATGCCTAACAAGAACAAACCAGATGTACTCAATAAAGAATGGGAAAACTAACTTCAAAATTAAGATCAAACTAATTTTGCAAGTGCAAGACCACAGTAAATCGGGGAAGGTTTTGATGGAACTGAAATTTACATTCACATGTTCACAAACCTGACCCCTAATTAATCACATCAATAAGGAAACCACTGCTAGACAACGTAGGTGTAAAAGGAATCCAAGAACCAAACTGTTTTCATTCAGGCACCAAGGCAGTGATTTCCACAGCACACCTGATGGGTAATAAATGCAAGGAAGTTTGCTTTCACTTTAGTTCAGAAAACAAAAGTTACTAGCAAGTTACAGAGGTCAGTCCGTAAACATGATCATACAGTATGTATTAATAAATTTTCAAGGTCTTTGCACAAATACTGAAGAAAATTACTTACCTTGATCTTTCCCTATGAACTAATAGCTACATGCCTTCATTGGAAAATTTGAGAGGAAGACCAAACACACTCCTCAACTACTGAAATCATCAATTTACTTAAGGTATACAAAACATGCATGTTATAGCATGAGGAAAACAATAAAACACACACACCTACTTTATTATTAAGCTACACCAATTCACAATATTACTTCACCAACATAATCACTAAAAGATGCACAGCTGTGGATATTCTTAAGAGAAGGTGATTGAGTTATGCTACTGAGGTGCTGGGTAGAATTACAAGAACATTATCTTTCCCACTGAGGAACTGGTGAGTTTGGATGAGGCTCAAGACCTTTGGGCTGCAAGTTAAAACAATAACAGAGCCACTCAGGCCACAGATATTCAAACATGTCTCCAGGAGGATGTCACCGAGTATTCTGTATGTGGCACAGGTTTTAGTTTACTTTCTTTTATCTATTTATTCATTGTTCTTTATCTATATGAATGTTGAACTGACATTTCTAACTGACATAAATGGCAAATGTTTTACTTTATTTATCAGTTCATTACTTTTTTATATATGAATGTTGAATTAATATTTCTGAGAGAAAACTATGCATGTAATACTTCAGTCAGTGCTCATCACAAATGCCACATACAATCAAGAGCTGATAACAAGAAGTCCACAACTATTCTCAGGGTAGTAAACTGAAGGCTTGTGACAGAATAAATGACACAACTTCATACAAAAATATGACACCTGGAAAACTTGTCTGTCATCATTCATTAAGCATTAGTATATGCTGTGAATGTTAACAAACGTACTAATGTTACAAAGCATACCAAGGCAATCTACAATCTTTGTCAATTATGGTGACTGTAAATAGCTCCTTATTATTCAAGGTCACAATCTACAAATTAAATATCATACTACTTGATATCATGCAATAATTATCTATCTATATACAATGCTGATATCCCAAAGACATTGCATATACATCAGGGTTTGGGGAGAACTAAATATCTCTTACTGATCTGCCCCTTTTAGTCATCTTTTTCCAACAAACATACATGAAATATGAGACAATTACTTATTTTACTACACGTCAAAGCTAGCTGCACTACAAGCTGTACAGATCACACAGTGGTGGGCAGTGGGGTTGCCACATCCCTACACCACAAGCAAGTTATGGGAGAAATTAATAAATAGCGCATGCAGATTGGTAAGCCTCATAAATCTCAACACTACTCATGAGAAAAAATACTAATACTTCTACTAAGGGAATTCTATGACTACTTTTCATAACAGTAATATCACAGGCTAATTGTGGTGCAGAGACATGCAGGTTGGGGCCTCACTCAGTTAGACTGGAGTGTAGTATTGAACTACAAAGATTTAACACTTTGTAAGAAGGCAAGTAAATTTAAATAACATTTGATATCAAGCTTCTCCTCAATTAATGTTAGACTGTCCACACAAATATCAAGGTGTCTATGCTCTCAAAAGAAGAAATGATTGGCTTTGAAGCAACAGCACTAAAGTGCATGGAATAAATTACCTTTTAATGAAAGCAACACAAGCATTAAGTGACATTTCCCTTGTATTTCAACAACTATCCAAATAATACATGCAAGCATGGCCAAAGAACACAATAAGGAATACGTACAATAATACAACCCTTAAGCATTAATCTATCAAATTGCATAACAAAATTTTTCTCTTCTGTCCACACCATCACTCACAGGCTCAAAGGGATAAGAATATGACATTAAAAACGATTACAATACCAAAATCAAACGCATCATCTTGAAAGAGTCATCCCTTGCAGCCTCCGTCTTCCCAGTCTCACCCCGTCCCACCCTCACACAAGGAGATAATTCAAATGCTGCCCCGTAGTAACTTTTTAACCTTGACACCAACACACCACTAAACACCACAAAACACACACAACCTGGAGGCGAACAGAGCCACCACCAGGACACACACCAAGCAGAAGGAACATGAATATCTCACCTTCCAACAAATAACACCTAGACACACCCATGGCGGCGATAAAATTCACTTTAATAAGAATTCTGGGCTGAGGGAGACAGTGGTGATGTTGGTGCTCGGCTGGTAAATGTCCTTTGACTCCTGTTTTCGTCTTTCAGGCCTCAATACACGGATCTGCTTACCTCTTCAGCACCACTCCTGTCAGATCATGAGGCTGCGGTGATGGTGTCGGACTCTGTGGCAGTAAGCGCGTCGCGTCGGAACAGGATAGAGGGAAGTCTTGCGCCACCAACACGAATTCCTCTTCAGGCTCCAGCATGTACGAGCCGCAGTGCTGCCAACGCGAGTCGCACATCCTCTTGTCTTCCTTTTCTATTTCTCATACTATACTTTCTCTTCCAGTTTTCCACATTGGTTATTGTGTATTTCTCGTGTTCACGTTAAGTTATTATTGAGGTTTGGTCTTGTTTTGTTATCTGAAATGTGTTAGAATAGCATAACTGGAGTTAAGCTGGGATACACCACCTCTTTCTTTTACAAGACTGTTTTTTTTTTTTTCATTGATTCTAGGATTTTATAAGTTTTTTATGCCGTTATATTTTATAAAATATCATATTATTGTTACAGGAAATGCATTAGCATTATATAAAAGGTGTAGATAACCTAAAATAATTAATAATATACTAGACTCCTCTTTCACAGTTTCATCTTATATCCTTCTGTGGATCTGAAAATTCTTGACTTATTTTAACACATTCCCTGCCTCGCAGATGAGTTTATATTATCAAGATGGAAGATGTATGCAGTAAGACCACTCCCAGTGTTACCAAGTCTACTGCCTCACGTTCCCTACCAATTCTCTCTCTCTCTCTCTCTCTCTCTCTCTCTCTCTCTCATTTTCCTCCTATAAGTGATTAATAACGTGCCCATGTGAACATATTTAAATAAAGAATTGTGATTCATGCCAAAAATGTCTTTTAGCTAGAGTACCGGAAACAAATGGCAACGGTTTCTTATTTCCTGTTTGTTTATTTGCTTTGTTTCATTCATAAGTGCATAACAAAGCCTGTGTTTGTCTCTTTTGTTCTGCTTGCTTGTTTTACATTATTTGAACTGCTGTGGAATGAAATGGGAGCACACTGTTCGTCTTAAAACAGTTACATGAAGTTTAAGGGACTTATCAGATAAAAATGGCTACGTATATTATACAAAAATACCTTTGATTAATGTCTATTATGGAAAGAACAAACTAATATCAATTTCTACTGATCAGTTTTCTTTCTGAAGGCGCAAAACATCAGGTAATAAAGAAGGAAGTGGCGTAGTAAGAGGGATAGTAGAGAGAGGTTGACCAGGTCATTCACGGGGATTAAAATGGGGGAAGGAGAGGAAAAAGGGTGAGGCAGGGTGATTATTGCCATATGATGATAAAGCTTGATAAATATATCCGTGAATAAAGCATAAAACATTTCCAGGTTCCATTTCGCAAGGTGGAGCTGGTGACGTGGTAGTTGAGAGCCGCCTGCAAGCTACAACTTGTGTGTAACTGACTGAAGGCCAACGCCCCATCGTGCTCCGCCCACACCCCGCCTCACGCCTCGCCGCCCGTCCTACAAGGCCCTCCCTTCTCCGACTTCTTGTCTGTTGACGTAAAACTCTGGTAAAAATCAGGTAACTTGGGCACCTGATCAATGTGTAGCTTACTAGGGAACGCACATAGTTTATAGTGATTATATACAAAGATAAACGTTTGAAAGCTATACTCATTATTATAACTACTACTACTACTACTACTACTACTACTACTACGTCAAAACAAGCATAATCACGTCCAGATTTATATCATTATCAAGGCGCATGTTATCAGTACAAGGAGGCTATTTCTCGTCCATGTCATCGCTGATAGCTTGGATGTACTTGCATAACTGTATCCAGCTGACGCGGGTACGGTAAATTATTCTTGCACAGACACGTTTTATCGATGTGTAAGTTTCACCATGGTAGTGTGTGTGTGTGTGTGTGTGTGTGTGTGTGTACTCTTCCTCCTCTTCCTTCTTTTTCCTTTTTCCCTCCTTCCTTAATCATAGTTGCTGGTAAATTAACAACAAAAACTACTTCTACCACTACTAGTACTTCTACTTAACTACTACTGTACCAACACCCTGGCTTAACTCTAGCCGGCAAATTAAACTAGTTTTACGATAGCAACCATCGTCAGCTGTATAACAATAAAACAACATTTCTGTAGGTTTTTCTTCATAAACGTAATTTAACCTTATGCGCGAAACTTGGTACTGTATTGCTATCGACGCACTGCATATATTCTCAGACAAATAGACCTTTGGTATTATTATCATCTTAACAGTCATGTGATGAGATAGAGCGTTTAAGTTTGGTTCGGACTGATCGCGCACGGTGGCTGGGGTCATCATATCGTCTTGGGAGAGACAATATGGGTCTGTCCCTAAAGACCTTGGGAGGAATGGAGTCCCACACCCCCTATTCTCTCTCTCTCTCTCTCTCTCTCTCTCTCTCTCTCTCTCTCTCTCTGAATAAAAATAGGAAATATGATAGATGGTTTTAAACGTGAAACTTCCAAAAAGGACAAAACCAGTAAAACTCGTTAGAGAGAGAGAGAGAGAGAGAGAGAGAGAGAGAGAGAGAGAGAGAGAGAGAGAGAGAGAGAGAGAGAGAGAGAGAGAGAGAGGTCAGTTTCGCAAGTCAGGTCACCTCCATTACTTCCTTAAAGTTCCTTTGTCATTCATACATTCATACATACATACGAGTAGAGGTATCGCATTCTCTCTCTCTCTCTCTCTCTCTCTCTCTCTCTCTCTCTCTCTCTCTCTCTCCTCTCTCTCTCTCTCTCTGTGTGTGTGTGTGTGTGTGTCGAGGAACTTATGCTAGAATCCTTGGTGTGTTTGTGTGTGTGTGTGTGTGTGTGTGTATGTGTGTGTGGGTTTTGAGGCGTGGCGGAGGGACCGAGCTGCTGACGCGAGTATCAGCACGTCTAGTTGTAACGAATGTTGGAAAGGGCGTTATGTACACCTTCCACTACCCAGCTGGGCCCCCACTCGCAGCGCCTATTACGACCCCCACTCTCTCTCTCTCTCTCTCTCTCTCTCTCTCTCTCTCTCTCTCTCTCTCTCTCTCT
>NC_087174.1:9488327-9513327 GCF_035594125.1 Scylla paramamosain
TCCCCTTGCCTTGAGGAAAGTGAAGGATAAGATGCCTTGCCCTGAGGCTCTATGTTAATGTATCATACTATTATAGTTACATTTCAGCATTCTAAGGATTCACCAGGTACTCACCTATTTACTGAATGATCAGCAGGGAAAGATTGAATGAACATGTCGATGGGTTGTGTGGTGTCTGCTGACTACAACTTTTATCACCACCGTCACTATTCTTTCTCATTTATTCTTGTTTGTTGACCTCTTTCCTAATCCAGCTACCTCAGTCTGTCATGCAAAACATCAAAAGTACCAAGAAAATGTACACAGGTTTAATTATTGGTAGATTTTATACCACATAGAGCACTTTTACAAGTACAGTGATGTTTAGTTCTGAAGATTGGCCCACTAGGGGAGCCCAAAATAAAGTGTTGCTGAGAATAATAAATGGCTCCATCTGACAGTGTAACAAACAAATATATTCCTTTTTATTAAAGTAACACATGAAATTTAAAAGAATTTCAAGCAGTCATAAAATCTTTGAGCATTTAATAATATATAAATGATAAGTCTACCCAAGACAGAGGGCTCAGCTAGTGTGAAAACTTCAATAAACCTCAATGTGCACCAGGGTAAATGCAACACAAATGTAAAAAAAACTTTAAACTACATAAATAAAATAAGTTTTGGGGAACATGACTTATTCAGGATCTATGATCTAAAATATAAGAGTTACTTTATACATAATATCTATAGAAGTAAATTATTTAAAAGCATGTCACAAAGTAGAAGAATGGCAGAGCTGGTAATTATAGTATTATTGGTGATTATTAACAAGGCTAGATTACACGTTACTATAACATGTGATTAGCGCCATGGAGCCGAGAGTCCGGCACCAGTGAGGCACCGGGCCCCCTTCAGCCCTGGGACAGAGCTGTTACCGTCTTCATATCAAATACATATAATACTCAATACCCTCAACATCATTGTTAATAGTCATCTATGTACAAGAAATATATCAAGTAAATAGATTAATAATCATAACATTCTTCCCTAGAATAGCCCCAAACACATCCTCAAAAAGTAGGCTGTTCTGAGAACCATTGCTCACCCTGACTCTTGGCATGACCCCCTTGCTGAACCTCATAGCCGCTGCTTTGCTAGCACCGATCAACTGTGTGATGCGTCCTGCACACTGACTGAAATGCAGATCTTGCTCAACCTTGGTACTACATACAGTGATGTCTCCCTCCAGGGAAGTCAAGGCAACACCTACTTGGGCCTTCATGGGATAAATGATGGACTTTTATTAAAGCAGTATTAACAAGAATATCAGAGTTGTTCTAGGTATTTAGCTTACTGTCAGGATGAGAGGATGTCATTCAGTTAGCTGATCCATTATGCTGAGGTTTCTAAACATTATCATAATAGTCTTCATCACTGTTAGTATGTTCATATGCTGCAATTCACAAGAGGGATCCAGACTCAAAAAGAAGAGAGAAAAATGATACTAGTAAGAGTTAGGTATAACAGATTTCTCAGAGAAATGGGTCACATGTCTATTTACACACCATTCAAGCTATGAGACATTCTTACCACACAGCTACACAGCCTGTTTAGACTTTCCTGGGCCCTGGCAGGCACAAGGTCATCATACGAGGGAAAACTTAATCTAAAGCTTTTGAGATAATGACTCATCCATTTTCTCGAAGGGAGACAACACTATACATATAAATGAACAGCCCTTTAATAATATACATAATGCAATTGTAATTTTCTATGAAGCAGAGTTATAAGAGTAACCTATCAACTCTGAGTCTAAACACAGCTGGGCCACATCGCTGCCAGCACCCATCTCTCCTTCCCGCACTGAGTCTGGCTCCCAATCTAATATTTGCAGCAAGAGACTTTACTAGGTTACAGTCTTGCATAACTAAGATACAGATACAAGCTGACAGATCTTGGCTGGGGAGAGCAAGTACCGACGCCACTGTTTGCAGCAGCTGGGGCAGAGGCTGAGTTGGCGGGGCTGGAGGGAGGGTGGCCGCTCTATGGCCACGCGCTCCTTGTGTCTTGGGGAATTTATCACATTCGCAGTTTCTGACAATCATAATCAACACTTGCAGAGTAACATTAACTATTAACATTGGGAGTCTACAGTAGCAGATCTGCAAGAAAGGAAAGGAGAAAAGTTAATTTTCTGTAACAGAAGCATCAGTGTTTTCAAAAACTTATTAACTACTAATTTCAATGGCCACTGCCCTAGTCTAATGATCCAAAAATACACTATATTGAAGCAGAGACTAAATGATAAACTACCTAAACTGACACTCCTACTATATCTATTGCAAGTGGCATCACATGATGCAGTGGTGTGGCAGGAGGAACACAGCAGTTCCCCTTACCTGGCACAGTGCTTGCATTCTCCTGGTTTGGCTTCTTGTTCAAATTTTGTTCAAAGGCTATAAATGGAGATGGTGGATTGCTATTGACAGCATCTTCATTGCTGAGTTTAGTTTGGCCCAAGTCAATGATTTGCTCAAAATTAGATGCTGCAGGTGTGGTGGTGGTAGTGGTGGTGGAAGTGGAGGTGGTGGTGGAAGTGGAGAGGGACGAGCTGAGGGGGTCTAATGAGTCTAGAAGGTTGTCTGTCCTGCTGTTGGGGCAAAAATGAAATTCTTTAGAAAAGTGGTCACGCGAAGTGGCTTGGTGAAAACACTTCTGCTACATATTGCAAAATTCAAATTCCTGTACAGAAGCAATGAGAAAATGAAGTAAACACAGAATGACAAAGCTCAAGTCAAGCTGACTGACTATACGTCTGGGAAGTATGTTAGTCAAAAAAGAAAAATGGTTGGCCAAGGACTTTGGACGGTAAATTATAAAGTATTAACACACACAAAGACATTAAATAAAACAATATTAAGATACACAAAAACAATAAATAAAAGAGTATTAACACACGGAAAAACTATTGTCTTAGAAATGGAATGAGATGGAACAATGGGAAAACAGGTGGACAAATGGGCTGACTATTCTGGGCTTTTATTTGTGACTTCCATGTTATTTGGACATATAAATGGTTTCACAAAAAGACTCACCCTTGACTGGTTTGAGGCGGTGTGCTGTTGTCTACGCCATTAAGATTTACACTATTTACATCACTAATAGTCCCCAGCAGATCCACAGTGTGTGTGGGAGTTGTTTCCATGGGAACTGGGGAATCTCCATTCACATGTGGTTCCTCAATTTTCACTGAGGCAACACCACTGACAATGTCTTCCACCACACTGCTCTGAGTCACCTCAATGAGGCTCACATCCTGATTCTTAGTGGAGGTAGAGTCTATGGCAGTAACTGTCTGAGAGACTGCTGGGGGCTGAGGCTGGCTGGACTCAGGAGCACTGGGCTGAGAGTCGTCCTGCTGCTTATCAGTGGCAGCTGCAGCAGTTTCTGCTTGAATCTCTGCTATCATAGAGTTGGTCATGGATTCAGTCATGCTGGTGGACATGAGACCATCACCAAAATTCTTGCCTTCCTCAGAGGGAGTTTTGGACTCATTCTGTGGGAGAGAAGTTGATATGTAGCAGGGCAATGGAAAGTGTACTTTTGCTTGTCATTCCTATTCTGCAGAAACCTCTCCCATGCATTAACCACTAATGATTCTAAAAGCTACCAACAGATGTCAAGGCAGCTACAGATGATATCTGACTTATTCATATTGATATTTAATTTCTGACTGAGTGAGTCTTAATTTGTGGTTAATATAACTCTACACCTTACAGAGAGAGAGAGAGAGAGAGAGAGAGAGAGAGAGAGAGAGAGAGAGAGAGAGAGAGAGAGAGAGAGAGAGAGAGAGAGAGAGAGAGAGAGAGAGAGAGAGAGAGAGAGAGAGAGAGAGAGAGAGAGAGAGAGAGAGAGAGAGAGAGAGAGAGAGAGAGAGAGAGAGAGAGAGAGAGAGAGAGAGAGAGAGAGAGAGAGAGAGAGAGAGAGAGAGAGAGAGAGAGAGAGAGAGAGAGAGAGAGAGAGAGCACTTCCTTACCTTAGTTGGGGTGTTTGAGCCCCCCTTGCCTCGGGTCCTGGCCATGATGGCAGCCACTCGACTCTTGCGGGCTTGTCGCTCTTCCTCCTCTTTCTTCAGCCGCACTTCAGCTTCCAGACGCTTCTGTTGTTCAATACGCTCAGCCTGAAAATTAATTGCCCTTTGTAAGTTTTGAGTTGGTGGGGATTGATATAATTTGTAAAAACTGGTTTAAACATAAGGCAGTCAATGGATGTCATACTAAAGAAACTTTACATACGTATTTTGATCCCAGAACATATGATGATCAAAATAAATGCCATTATCAAATTAATGATAATGTAAATTTCTGGCTGTTATAGTTTATTTTCAATCACATAGTCTTTAAGCTTAAGGGATTAGATTCAAATCTTATCTTTAGCTGGTATCAGTAACTACATACCTCCTTATAAGATACCATTAGTAGCACTTGTATGTAAATCACTAACAAAGTAATTTTCCTTTTCCAGTCAATAAATTACCTCTAGCCTCTGCTTCTCCTCCTCTTCTCTCTTTTTTGCCTCCTCAACACGGTTACGCTCAGCCTCCTCAATGGCCTTCCTGAGCCGCTCTTCCTCTGCCTTACGCTGCTCCTCCATCAACCTTAGGTATTCCTCTTCCTCTCTCCGCTCTCGCTCCTCCTCTTCAAGCTGCAGAGTTGGGATGTGACTTTAATTTGGGAAAGACTATCACAAGAATTGAAAGGAAATGATGCATTTACTAGTAAAAAGCCAAAAGGATAATCCACAATGCATATGACCAACATCTGATCACTGTAATTAGTGATTTTAGACTGCAATATTTCTTACAGAGTAAAACTGAGAATGAAAGCTTAAATTGAGTGGCAAAACCTACATCTTTACAAGAACGTATCTCTGTGTTTCTATGTAGCCAAGTAAAATCATTGGTGTCATATGAATTAACTAAAGGAAAGGAAGATAAACAGGGATGGAATCAGGATCCCAAATACCCACCTGCCTTTGGCGCTCTAGTTCCATTTCCCTCTCCTTTGCCTCCCTAGCCTGCCTTCGCTTCTCTGCCAGGGCTGCCTTGTATTCCTCCTCAGTGGCATATCCTGTAACTGGCTTTTCAGAAGCTTTCTGTGCTAAGGACTTCTCAGCCTCAGCTTTGGCCTCTGCACTATCCTGGGTAATATTATCCTTTTCTATTTTGGTATCCTGTGGGACGCTGGTGGCATCTTTGCTCTCACTGGGTACTTCCTTTTTCTCTTTTTCTTGGCTGGGTGGTGCAATTGGCTCAGCTGTGGGTGGAACAGCCTGAACCTCAGCCGGGGCAATGGGTTCCTCTGTGGCTGGCTTGTCAGCTTCTTGTTTGACTTCCTCCTGTACCTTCTGTTCTTCACTCAATGGTTTCTCTTCTACCTTAATGGCTTCGCTCAATGGTTCCTCTTCCACCTTGGCAACGTCATCAGCTGGTTTCTCTTCCACCTTGATAGCTTCTGTTTCACCCTTGTCCTCCACTGTGCTGCCTTCCCTGGGGGAGGATGACTTCTTGGACTTTGCAACAACCAGAGGCTTACTTTCTACTGATGGTGACTGCAGAGGAGTTGTTTTAGGAGTAACTTTAGCTTTAGGAGTTGACTTGCTCTTCTCAACAGCCTTTTTAGCAGCACTTTCAGCTTTGACTTGTGCTGGAGTCTTCTTTGGAGTGGCGACCTTGACTGGGGTGCGTGCTGGAGTGGAGGGCGTGCTTCTCTCAGACCCTGCACTCTTGGCTCGGGTAGGCTTGGTGAAGGAGGAGGCTGACCCAGCTGACACTGAAAGAAAAAAATAATAAATAGTGCACAGGAAAAAAATGACAAGTGTCAAGCTAGTGCAATTTATGACAAAACAAGCAAAGCATTTAGACATTCACTGCAGGTATGCAGTTTGGCTTATGATAGCAAGCAAAAGGGAAGCAGAATCAAGTTTAAAGCCCACAATTTGATCATACACATACATTTTCTCTCCATAGGCCTGCCTTCCCTTGACTCTGAGGCAGCAACATCTCTGGGTTTATCAGCAGAGGACAGAGAGGAGCCTGCAATGCTGAGAGGACGTGGCTTGCGGGGAGAAGTTCTTGGCCGGTACGACACCTGGCTGCTGTTGGTGGATCCCTGACTCAAGGCGGAGGTGGGGCGGGAAGGAGAATTCGGGGTCACTGTCCCACTACGCATGCCTGTGGGGGCAGAGCAGGCCGGCACGCACAGTTAAGCATGGCTCCCACACATTTACATAAGCCAGCATGAAGCTGAAGAGAGAAACTGGAGTCTTTTGAAAGTTTTGGAAGATAACATCAATTATACACCAAAAAAATATACATGTGACACTGCAAGGTCTTTGGAGTCTCTATTGACAAAATGATGGACAGGTAACAAGATTTGGAATTTATGATGACACTGATCCCTGATGTTTGATATTAAGGGAGGGTAACTCATGCACACTGAGACACCAGGAACACAACTACAATACTGAAGTAGTATACACAGACAGGTAAGTGAAGTATTAATCAACAGACTAAGAAGAGGATGGAAGTTTGTCAAGGGTGAGAGTTTAGTGAAGATCTGTGTACTAGGACATGTGCATCTAATGTCCTTAATCACATCAATGCAAATACAAACAAACTGTATCAATTTATACAATGGAGGATATGCCAAGCCAAAATAAAATAACCCAAATTCAAGCCAATACATTTGTTAGATGGTTGGTGAGTGAGCCAAGCTATGACATACCTTGCTGGGAGAGGGTCTGACTCACACTTACCTCAGCTTGGTGAGGTACTGACTTGTACTTTGGCAAACACTCAATGCCAAGCAAAGAAACTCCTACACCTGCACAGGCAATAGCTAAGGGTGCTAAGTGTGCCTGATGGGTTCTGCACAGATTCAACAAAACAGTTTTAGCCAGTAGATCACTCCATACCTCAAAATAGGCCTTTTTGCTAAGTAACATAAAGGAAGGCAACAAGTGTGCTTACTTTATGAAAGGGTGGTAACAGGAAGATGACTGTGGAGGCATTGAGTCCCTACACAAACCTGTTTCCTCTGGTGAATGGTTTGTATCTTATCTTCCCACTGCCAATTGTACTGGAGTGTTCAATGTGTTGGTGTGTCAAGAAGAGTGTGAAGGACAGCATGGCCCTGTGTGATGCAGGGGCTTTCATATACTGCTTCAAGGTTCTGCCTTGTGTCTAGAATTGAATTTACATCTTGTGGTGTGTAAACAGTAGATAAAACAAAAAGACTAGTAAATCTATCCATTACTGCTTCATCTGGCCATTAACTGCCTATCTATAGTATGCTGCTATGGACTAAAAATGCAGGTGGCAAAACAACAACTATTCTATTTTGGGGCTTTAAATAATGGTACTTAAGGATCCTCTCTTTGATATATACAGGGTGTCTCAAAAAAATGTACTCACTCTTAGAATTATGAGAAAACCTTTATTTATGGACATAGAGTGAAATGAAATAGCATCGAATACATGAGACAAATGTGTTTGAAGAATCATGTTTGCGAATGTTCAAATTGATGACCATTATTGTCCAGATAACGCTGATAACGCGCACCAAGGGATTCGCAAACGTCGCGAAACATGTCATTAGGAATATCACGACATTGTCTTTCAATTTCTAATTTCAATGCATCAATTGTCCTTGGTTTGTTGGCATAAATGTTGTCTTTTAAGTATCCCCATAAAAAAAAGTCCATGGGTGTTAGGTCTGGGGAACGCGCAGGGTATTCAATGGGGCCCCTTCGTCCAATCCATGCGTCAGGAAACACTGCATCAAGGTAAGCTCGTACATCGCGATGGTAGTGGGGAGGTGCTCCATCTTGCTGAAAGTAAATATCGCTGTCTTCACCAAACATCTCTGTAATTTGTGGACCAACAAATTCCTGAAGCAAGTTGAGGTAGCTCTCACCATTGACAGTTTCGTTGAAAAAGAAAGGTCCTATGATGCCCAATGCGGATATTCCACACCACACTGTTACTCCTGGTAAGTTTACATGGCATTCAATTGTTACGTGAGGATTTGCAGGACACCATTTAGACAACATTTATGCCAACAAACCAAGGACAATTGATGCATTGAAATTAGAAATTGAAAGACAATGTCGTGATATTCCTAATGACATGTTTCGCGACGTTTGCGAATCCCTTGGTGCGCGTTATCAGCGTTATCTGGACAATAATGGTCATCAATTTGAACATTCGCAAACATGATTCTTCAAACACATTTGTCTCATGTATTCGATGCTATTTCATTTCACTCTATGTCCATAAATAAAGGTTTTCTCATAATTCTAAGAGTGAGTACATTTTTTTGAGACACCCTGTAGAATAATTACCTCTAACTTGAAAAATGAGCAACACTGCATCAGTACATCACATGAGCATGTCCTTTTTATATTATGTTCAATGAATTATATATCATTTCAACTTACGAAGTGACGGTTATCCTCAAAATGTCAATTGCAATATAATTTTGGAAATAACAGTAGTGAAAACATACACATGTGATTCAGCTTTGAATGTTGGTGGTGTGGTGAGAAGGATAACCAAGGGTAACCAAGGGTAACCAACACCCTGATCAGAAAGACACAACAAGGAATTTCTGAAGGAAGAAGTGAATACATTAGGGTGTGAAAACCTCTTCCACCAGTTCACTACTTGGTGAGTGTGTGCAGAGATGCAGCTGTGTGCTTCAATAATTTGCATGCTAAACCTTCCTTTTTATTGCATTCTTATCTTTTTTGCATATTCTAATGACTATCTTTTCATTATGTGTTCCTTAACTTCATGTCTTCCAACTGGCTGAGCCATGATATTTGCGGGTCATTCAGTGGAAGGAGACAATAGTATAGTAGGGTATTGATTAAAGCCTGGCAGCTGTCATTTCAGATGCTGCCTTTGATTTGTTATGTAATGTTTGCATTTTATAGCCACCATCAGTTATGGGCTTTTGGTTTGTTCAACACTGATCAAGAAAGAAAGAAAGAAAGAAACACACACACACACACACACACACACACACACACACACACACACACACACACACACAGAGACGGGATACTATAAGATTACTCCCCTCCCATAAACCATAACTAGGTAAATACACCCTACAAACCACCCTACATTAATAAGTTAGCTCCCCCATAACGTCCCATTACTGTTATTGTTGTTGTTGTTTTAAACATTTAGTGAAGATTTGCTCCCATTTCCATGATAATAGAAGATCCAACTCCTCAAAAGAAAGAAATCAATCCAGCCACACCAAAGATCTTCATTAACTAAGGCTGGACTGGTAAATCATGAGCCAGTGATGTTAATTATCTGTCATACATTGGAATTCACCAATATATTATAGTGTTTTTAACAAAACAAAATCTTATAAGAGTCAAGATCATGAAAACTATGAATATAAGGACATAATATAGTTGAAGAATTTTACAACACAACATGATGCTGATTTCAAGACAGATAATTAGCATTGTACTGCTTTCACAACTTTGTTAGAAATCCATTAAGTAATCATAGCATTGTAATGCTTTCACAGCTTTGTAAGAAATCCATTAAGTAATCATTTGAAAGAGATTTTTCTTAATGCGAGACCAATTTTGAGAAAATACAGGTTAATACTGTCCAACAAGATTGCTGCCACCAGATGAAGGGACACAATAAATCACCATTCAAGATCAGGTTTGCCCATCCTTATTGCCCAAGAATTAGAGGCATGTCAAGAGTGCCACATCAACATAACTTCTTTGGTAAATGTTTTTGTACTGTGTATTCAGTGTACAGTTAAGGGCTTCCACCACAGAGGACTGCCAGAGTTATGGGGTTACTGGCTGCTGCCATGAGAAGTGAAAGAATGTGTACTGTGTGTGGTGTTGTGTCTTTGTGTGGCTGGCTGTGCACCTCACCTTGGGCCCGCTGGCTGCTCTTGGTGCTGAGGCTGTTGGTGTCCTCTGCAGCTCCTCGTAGCTTTTTCTGTCTAAGCATTTCAGCACGCGTCAGGCGAGGCTGCGCCAATGAGACAGAGCTGCGTGACACCCCCCTGTCCAGCGCACTGGAGGCCGCCTCCGGGCCGGGTGGCCTCGGGGGTCGTGGCCCCAGGTGACTCATGCTCTTGGACATGGTGCGGGTGGGCGGGGTCATGCGGTCACAGGAGGGGCTACTTTCATGCAGGGGTGCAAGAGGGGGGTTGCGGTGGCGTGGGCGGGCCAGCTCGTCAAGCCGGCCGAGAGACAGCGCCCTACCTGGTGAGCGATGGCGGGGGCTGCTGCGGCTGCCCGTGCTGTCGCGCAGGGAAGGCATGGCTGGCATCAGGTCGGTGCGGCGCCGGGCGGCCGTGGTGGGAATCGCTGCCGTCATTGATCTTGTCATTAGATCTTCTCCTGATAACCATTCAGAGTGGAAATGGTGGTCAGCAAAACTGTTCATTGCATTAGTGGTGTGCTTATCTTACATGTTTGCAAAACATTTTATAACTCTTGGACTCCGGTCTGCATATCTTCACAATATAGATAATTCTTCAGTAATTAGGAAGAAATTCTATTTCCTCAATTCCTGTGTAGTCTATCCTCATCCTCCTATCTCTGCATCATTATGAGTAATTAATGCTGCTGCCACTGCTGCTGCTGCTATCACTGCTGCACAAAATGCTCTATATTAAGTCATAAACATGAGCATCACTTCTATCCTGAATTACATGTCACTTCTCAATGTCAATATCTATGTACTGATGAAAGCATCAATCTAAGTCAGGTCAAAGTATGTTTTTGTCTAAGAGAATGATTACACTTCCTTCCAAGACTGTCATTACAACCCCCAGAATCTATTCCTTCTCTGATGTCTGACAATGCCTGGTGCTGGCACAGGGGTTAAAGATCCATTACCTATGCATGATCCCAGCCCATGTTATGAAATTGTAAATTGGAGAAATATTATGTAGTCAACCTTTGCAACTGTAAATTTAACAAAGCAGATGAACACTTGTAATGACATTTCATGGCCACTGTGGACGAAAAGCTTCAGCCGATAACTGGATCCCTGTTGTGTGCAAGCCACTAAATCAGTCATCACCATAATGCATACTCTGGTGAACCTTTTGTAATGGAAATATGAAATATGCTGAATTTAGGAATGATATCAATGACTGCCCAGATTGTATCAATTGTGAAGAAACACAAATCAGCTGAAGAGCTGAATAAGATGAGCACCAAGGTGACACACCAAGACAGTGTGCACAAGGCAACAGTGAGCACTCATCTTGGAGCCTTGGCCTCCACTCAAAATCTGTCAGATTACTGACTTTAAAGCTAACAAATCTAAAATCATAAGCTTACACTAAATAAATTAAGTTTTACAATGATCAGACAAAAACTTGATACTGTAATATCATACAGCAAATAATGATACAAAAGGAACATCAACAAAATCCAAGGACATGCAAACACATGCTCCACTGAACAGGCAAAAAACCCAACAAACCCATGCACTAAATAAAGTGTTCATCAGTACACACACAATTATTTCAGGGACAACACACAGATGGGTCAATGCCAACTTTAGGATGAAGATGTAATGTAGATTTCTTAATGAACATAAAAAGGTTTTCACAAACGAAAGTGAAATATTAATAACAATACATAAATTCTACCACTAATTATACAACCTAGAACTCATAAGCTTAGCTTTTGAGTGATGTGAGACTGCATTCCTGCAAACTATTTGTATTCATGCCACAGATGTCTAAGACTGCCATTTTCAGAACTGGTCTGAGATAAATTACAGTACTGCATATTTTCAAGCATATGTCTGTGACCAGTGCCATAAGAAAACACTATAAATTATTAAGGGAAGAAAAGCCAGGAAAGGAAAGTAAGATATTTCTCTTTTCTTGCTTTTAAACAAACATCTACTAGAAGACAATCTTTTAAGAAGCATCCTTTGGTTACTCAGCTTGCAGACTCACCACCAACAGTGCACCCAGCCCCAGTAAATACAGAAGCAGTTCTATGAGAATAGCGCGTGGAAGATGTGGGTGTTGAAGCCGGTGAGGAAGAAGCCGGTTGGCCGTTACCGCCGCTACTTTGATTTGTGGGACCCAGTGCAGTGAAGTTATCCCCAAACTCCCACACGCAGAAACGGGACTGTGAAGTGTTTGTTGGGGTTTTGTCTGAGGATGAGGATGAGGTGGAGGATGGAGGATGAGGATCACCAGCAGAGACTGGGGTGGATGATTGAGGATTAGGTTGGGGTGTGTAGGATCTGACCCAGGTGAGGGCAGAGGGTGGGGTCTTGCGCTCCAGTGACGAGTCACGAGACTTGGTCAGCCGGGTACCTTGGGTGGTAGGGGGATGGTGAGGGTGAATGGAGCTGCCCTCGTCCCAGTGAAACACTTCATACATCGAGCTTGACATACGCAGGTCTGTAACAACAATGTGACACTGTTGAACAGACAAGCCAAGTTCATTTTAGCTGGATGTCATTGATGTCTGTGGGCTGTGTACAGATAAAGCCATATGCTTATAACCCTGCATTGCAATATTTTACTGGTGACAAGAACAGCATGTGCTACCACTGCATGTCAAATGTGCTGTGACAATATCATTGTGCAAAGTATCCAAAAGAATACATTCCTTAGTGAATCTAATTCAAGTCGTTCTATTGTTAAAAGTTTCAAAACTAAAAAGAATTGATCTGGAAACATAGGAAGACTGAAGCTTGTTCAATAAAGTTATACCATAAACCAAGCCTTAACATCTATGCTTGAGGTTTTACAAGCTTGTTAGTACAGATGAAAAGACATTAATGCCACCACCATGTTATCCACTGATCCCACAAAACATCAGTGCAACCTTGCTATTTCCCTTCCACTGAACAATTCAAGGCAGTCTTGCATCACACAAACCTGGACAACCACCACCATGAATCTAGAGTTCAACAAGGAACGGACAGCTTACATTTCCTCTAAAGCACAGTGGCCACATACCACTTACTGCCATCACTGTCATCATGCTTCCTTGGCACAATCACTTCCAGCATACACTCCAATGCATTACCTCACAGGCTGATTTTTCCTTCTCATCACACAATATCCTCAGCCATACAATTCACTTGGATTTTGAACATACATACACCTTTTTCATGTTCAATACTGATGTGAGAAGTGTTCACAGTTGTAGGTTATCATACTGCTCACCACCAAACATATGTATGCTTCACTGATTTTAAACTAGATTTTCATGCCTAAAAATTCCTTTCCTTACAGAGCACATAATATTACAACAGTTTTGAAATATGAAGAATCAAGTAAAACATACTTAAGATACTTAAAATTTCATAATACTACTCATGATTCGGCCTCTATGTAAGGACTCAACTCTAAGCAAGATAGATATACAAAAAGCTTTTCAGCAAAATGCAGGAGCTTCACTGATATTTAAGAGATCAACTCGTACACAAAAAATGCATATGAAATTTCCAAGAGAGAAAATGTCATGGTGTTAGATTACTATATCCATTTACTTGCTTCACATTCACCACATACTAACATGTTACAAGACTCCATTTATTGTATGATGGTTATAAGACATTTTAGAATACACTGAATGTATATCACTTCTGGAGCTCACATGTTTCTTATCTAATGGGTAAGTGCATGTGGTGATGTGTAGTAAACCTGCAGGTTCTTCAACAAATGACTTGATATACCAAGAAGCTATTGCACTGCTTTATATGAGAAAGTTTTGCAAGGCACCAGAATACACTCCTTTAGCTCTGACCAAAGAAGTGATAAGTCCTGCCTGCCTTAGGGAAGTTTTACCATAAGGGAAGCAAACAAATTTAAGAGATCTGCCCTTCTAGTTCAGCTATGATAAACTACTAGATGAAAAGTACCATTTGATGGAGGGACATTATAATAATACTGAGTAATATGAGGGAGTCTGTAAAAAAGAAATTGCCTTAAAGGAAAAAACTCCATTGAGCAGATTCTAAAGTTCTACAGAACAAAATAATGAACAGTCACTTAAGGCAACAAAATATATTAGGACATGATACCTCCTGTTTCAGACCAAGGCACATGGATCTGTGTAGCTGAAACATGACTACTCACCAATTCCACAACTTGCATATTGAGTCATTCATTTATATAAATTAACATAATAAACAAAATAGTACATGTAACAGATAAATAAATGTACATCTAACAAAAAAGAAACTGCAAACAATTGATGCACAGCATGTAAGCATGATGCAATCTGGGACATTTCTGGAGGTTCTGAATGTAGTGAAATATTGTGACACCCACCAACACTAAGATGACCACATGGCATCACCTAAGCATAAAAAAAGTTGAAATTTATGAAAATTCAAGTGACAGCTCATTTCTTCTCATAACTTCCAATGGGGAGGGAGGGTGTCAGCTCAAAGTCTAGTACATGGGTCTTCTATGTAAATGAATCTTTGACACATATTTTTTTCTCTGGAGTGAAAACCTTGGTTGTAGGTTGAATTGCTTCAATGAATGGAACTCAACAATGTTACCTTGGATGATGACCCTACTGCCTCTACACTGAAACACTGAGGTCCTTGTGAGGAATTGATCTATTAGTGCTGCTGGACTGAGGAGCCAAGATATTAGCAAGGCAATTTTCAAGGAAACTATTGTCAATCTCATAAGGTAAATCACCTCAGGGAAAAAGAGAGAAGGCAACAGTCACTACTGGAGAGAAAACACCCCAAAAAATATTTCCTAAAAAAAAAAAAACATGTTGTTGTCAAAAAGTAAAAATTTTGTTGGGAGAAAATGGTGTGAAATCTTTTGTATGTATATTAAAAATCATATATAAAGAAAATAAAAATAAATAAAAAAATAATCCCACCTACAACACGGAACATGATGGGGATTGTGGGAATTTTACTCAAAATACAAAAATGACATCTCTATCAAGAAGAAAACTGAAAAAAAAGAAAAAAAGGAAAAGCCAGTAAAGGATCTAAAGTAATAGTAATAATAATAATAATAACAATAATAATAACAATAATAACTAATAATAATAATAATAACAATAACAATAACAATAATAATAATAATAATAATAATAATAATAATAATAATAATAATAATAATAATAATAACCCCCGAGAGAGGGCTCCTTCTGGCCTACCTTCAGGCTTCCTGTCGAGGCCATGGGCTGATGTAGCACGCTTCCGGCTGAGGTCTGTCTCGCCACACTCTGAGGCGCGGCGGGCAAGGGAGCCATCTACCATGTGCACATTGGTGGTGGAAGTGGCCCTGGGGGAGGCAGTGAAAGACAGAGGGAGGGAAGGAAGGAAGGATGGAAGGGCTGTCAGTTTTTTTACAGAATACATACCCTTAATATCAACATAACACCTCTTTTTATATGTGTTATTACATTCAGAATGTAGTGTTACAGTTGTTAACAAATTACATAATCAGCTTGTGGTTTTATATCTTATCAGATTTAGTAAATAACACATTTCAAAAAAAAAAAAAAGATGTGAGAAGCCACACAATGTTTTATCAACTGATTTCAACCAAATGGAAGATACTTCTTATTATTTACACTGAAGCAAGAACATGAACTGTGATAACCATGAAAAGTGTGTTGAGCTGAATGGATTGGAGTGTGGGTTTATAATCTCTTTATTCATTGTGTACAGTCCACCTCATGATATAATATATTTATTAAAGTTAATTCTTCCATCTCCATACATCTTTTTGAATGCCTAATGGGATCAATGTTTTTGACAGCTCTCCTCCACCAGGCCTGATTGTACACATTGTCCTGACAGTTGTTCTCTCTTAAATTCTGCAATCAACATTACATAACAAAAATACTGAGGGAAGGGGGGTGGGGGAGAAGGGAGCAATTCTGTCATCAACACTACACAACACAAAAACACTGTGGGAAGGTGTAGGGGGTCACCTGCGGGAGGCCCAGTAGGAGGAGTTGGAGTTGTCCTTGGGATCCAGCATGCGTGGGGTGGAGCTGCCAAATGCAAACACAATGTTGCTCCTCTCATTGCGCCGTTTGGACTCAAGCCGTTGCTCTCTCTCCTGGTGAGGGAAGCAAGGGTCATGTTGGGTTAGGTTGGGTTATTTGTGTGTGGTTTCTGAAGAGAAAAGCACTACAAAATTTGTAGAATATTTTGGACCACACTAGAGGATGCCACAGTCTTAGGTGAAGAGAATATTTCCAGCCAGTGGTTTTTAGAAGGAACAGGATACATGTAGAGAAGATGAAATGTATAAATATTGCTGGTATGAATACATGCAAATAAAAACAAATTAATCAAGACATTTCTGTCACGATGCTTTTTCTTGAATGTCATCTTTTAATTGTTCTTTGATAATGTGAGACTGGCAAAATTAACTTGTATTATTCATATGTTTTTCCTTTCTTAATGCTGCATCAAGATCCTGTATTGTCATAAAGTTTACACAAACAAATTACATTCTTAGTCAACCACTCAACCTTGGACAAGGATCCTTTAACACTTTCCCTGCTATCTGGCATGTCTTCCCTAATTACTAATCATTCAGACATTTCTTCTTGCTCTACAGCCACCTCCAAGCTTTATATTGGCTAGAAATTACTAAATCTATTCTTTAATTCCTTTTTTCTTCCTTGTCAATCTGTTTAAAGATTTAATTGCTTTTATTGCTGTGAACTGTTGCATATTGCAGTGAAAAGGTTAAAATTGTAAGGACTGCAAGTATTTTCATGTATAAAATATTCCTCACTCTCATCCTTGCCAGCACAATTAATCCAAAAACTAGCCACAAGGTGTATGTGTGTCAGTAACTCACAATATTCTTCCTAATGACGGCCTCCCTTCTGTCTTGCTCTGCCTGCTGGATGATCTTCTTGCGCTCCTCCACCTGCTGGCGCCGGTCTGCATCACGCATCCTCATCTCCTCCAGCCGCTTCCGTCGCTCATTTTCCTGCTGCTCCCGGAAGCGCTGGGCTGCTGCTGCCTGTTGAGGTAGGTGGCAGTGAAAGAATCTTCAGCAGAGACTTGTGTTCAGCTTGATGGAGCACAAGATGAAGATGTGCCATAGGATAAAGTACATCAATGTGTCAATGCTCATGATGAGCCTGCTAACTTCAGCCAACCACACTAAATTCTTAAGTATGATAATAATTATTGTGCATATTTCTCTCTACCATACTACTGTGAAATGAAATGTATACCTGGAGCATAAATTTAACTACCTGATAAGGAAAACAAACAGCACAAAACTAATAACCAAAAAAAGTTAGACTGTGGCTCTCGAAAGTTATTCTTCAAATAAACTGGAAGACACTGGAAAATGGCTGAAGTTAGCAGAGGGTGACTTAAAGCATGAGGTGGCTGGTGTCATCACTCACATGCTCCTTGAGTTCTTCCAGCTTCTGTTGCTTCTCCAGTTGCTGTCGGTCCCTCAGCTGACGCAGCCGCTCCTCTCTGTCTTTGAGAGAGGAGCCAGAGGACTTGTCATCTGAGGACAGGATCACATTTTTAATAGTTAATTTGAGACAAAAGTGAAGCTAATAATAATGGCTTAGCAGGTAGCATTTCTTAATGTCTGCAGCGTCAGCATGTGGAGTGTCATGAGGGATGTTCACTTACTGAAGCTCCAGCAACCCAGCATCCACCAAAGTAAGGACTGCAGGTGGATTTTATGGATGGCATAATAGTGAACACAGTGACTACAAGGCCAATGTATCAAACCCAGAAGCATCTATAGCTATGCCTGCTTTAAGATCACCCTTGTCACTATGTACAGCTTATTATAAAGAACTGCTATTTGTAAGCCTGGATACAATTTTTTTTTCTAAATGCACAAGAGTAAAGGCACAATGCAATTTGCAAATAAAATGTACAAACAGGAAATAATAAAATACATACATATAACATCCCCTTTCACACACAAATACTTACTACTGCTGTTGTTTTACATAAGCCATTAAGAAATAAAAAAATACAAGTCAAATGGTAGAAGTTCAAGAACAAAATCCAGAGCCATCCAAGAGTAGCAAATGTTCTCAACTGATTCACTGGAGAGTTTCTGAACTTTAGTGATTATTTGCTTGGTGTGTTCTTCTAACATCTGAAAGCCATTCCCATGCTGCTCAGCCACAGACTACACACAACAAGTAAACTGTCATGTAACCCTAACTTGACTGAGGGTGTAAAAAATTAGTGTCTCATTTAAGGATAATGTAATATGTGTTGGGAAAGACTGGGAGTGTGATGAGTTGGGGAGAGTGTGGTTAAGTGTTGTGTGTGTGTGTGTGTGTGTGTGTGTGTGTGTGTGTGTGTGTGTGTGTGTGTGTGTGTGTGTGTGTGTGTGTGTGTGTGTGTGTGTGTGTGTGTGTGTGTGTGTGTGTGGAGAGAGAGAGAGAGAGAGAGAGAGAGAGAGAGAGAGAGAGAGAGAGAGAGAGAGAGAGAGAGAGAGAGAGAGAGAGAGAGAGAGAGAGAGAGAGAGAGAGAGAGAGAGAGAGAGAGAGAGAGAGAGAGAGAGAGAGAGAGAGAGAGAGAGAGAGAGAGAGAGAGAGAGAGAGAGAGATTCACATGAAAGGAAAAACTGCATCTATATCATATATTTAGTATGAAAACTCCAACATGAATAACTTTACTGAAAAGGTAACAACACTTTTGCATTCTTTGTGCTCTGAAAGATACAAGCTGCAACACTACCAGTCAAGATAACAGACAAGACTACACACACCACGATGCAGCACATGGTTACCACACTGGTCAGGCAACATGAGCACTGACAGCACACCTGGAGGGAAACTTGCTTCATGCAAATCTGAGAGCTACTTGTCCTCCACAAGACAACACAACACTAATGGAGAAGAACAGAGTGCATCATGCAGGTGTTAGTCTCAGGGCTTTCCCATCATGAGTCACATCAACTCCAATGCAAGTGATTTGTTAATGTATAAGCTCTGTTGATTTGTCTCAGCCTTCAGTTTCACTCCTCCAGGGGCCGGCAGTTCCCGTGCCCCTGACTACAAACTACACAGCACTCCCTGATGGTCTCACTTTCATTCTCAAGACACTTAATTGATATTTCCTTAAAATAGAATTTTTCCCTGTAAGACCAAAACAGGTTTAGCCTTATTCTGGTTCAGGACGATCACAATACCTCCTTCTCCAAAAAAGAGGTCATTAGGGCCTGCCATTGAAGCCCTTTGTGGTTTACTTGGCTCCAAGTTATCCCCTTGAGTAAGCCAATAAGCATCTGAGGAAGACATAAGTAAGCATGAGGCCAGTGGCCAATGAGCACCACCACCATCACCTACCCCACACTGGGGTGGCCAGCCAGCCGCACCCTAGATGACACACAGGCACTGGTGGGCTGGTGGCACAGTGTTAGTGATCAGTGCCAGGCTGTCTGGCACTAGGCCAGCAATGGCCCATTGCATTTACATTCACCTTGACCTACAGCCCCTGCTAATGAATTACATGTACTTGCAGCACTAGTTAGTGTTAGCCTCTACCCACCTCCTGAGGTTATGGGGTCAATAGGTTATTCATATCTCCCTTGATGGTGATTAATTACTGCAAGCTCTCCTGGGAAATTTAGAAGCCGAGGAAATTACCTTGCTTTTAGTTTAATAAAGAATATTAACTAATTTAAAGCATTTTCAAGACATTTCTAGTTGAGGAGCATATAGAGGAATAACTCTTGCAGTATAAACGATAATTCTTAGATCTGAGTCTCATTCGCAGTGACACTAACTTCTGTAAATTCACAAACAATAACTCTAAATAAACCAATCCAGGAATTCCAAAGATTTATGGTATTTATTGCTTATACTGGGGATTGATTTGAAATTCATATTCCTAAACTGTGCACATTCCAGAGTGTGAGACGACTACCCTCAGGCAACGGACCAGCGGCCATGCAGGCTGTGGGTGTGACACAAAGTCACTGACTGGTGACTGATGGAGTCGGTAGGCACAGCACACCACTGCCACTGACGACACAAACTATAAACACCAAGCACCATTAATCTCATCTTTGTCTGTCATGACAGAGTGGTCTCATGCAAGTGAGGTGATATGATGTGTTGAGATGTCTAGACTTTCCTTAATGCTCAGCAAGTTTTGCATCCATGGGAAAAATATTCTTAGTCTACCAAGAAAGCTGCCATCTTGGATATTTTCAACCCATAATTATCATGAAGCTACATTTAAAACTAAAAGGAAGTTGCCAATTGCAACAAAAAAATCATTAGCTGTTTAGGAGCCTAAAAATTCAGACAAGAAATAAAGGGTAAGAGAGTAAGATAATCACTTAACTAACATGGATCAACATGTAAAGAAAAAAAACTTGACAGGTGAATTGCAATTTGAGTGTTTGAAAGCAAGAGCAAGATGCAGAATTATATCCATCACCAGACATGACAGGGAATCCTTAGTCATAAAGACACTGTGGCTTTCATAACTAAATTCACTGGAGCTGCTTGCTTATATGTGGCTGCACTTCTACATTTATAAGTGGTGTAAGCAATGCTGTAAAGAGTGACACAGTAGGAAGACACCAAAACTTAGCTGTAAAGCAACACATATACTGATGCCAACTTGCCTCTCACATTACAAATGGCATGACTTGGGAAGAACTTAGGTGGATTAGAGAAAGGACAGAAAATGTTATGTTTAAGGGATGAGAGTCAAGTCCTGCTAAACAATGTTAAAATTATGATGCGTCGCTTTATGAATATAACACTGTACTTTAATGGCAACAGCACTGACTGGCACTCTCTCTCTCTGTTTCTCTCACACGCAAACACACACACACACACACACACACACACACACACACACACACACACACACACAGAACTAATCATAATTTAACAACTAAAGCTTAAGCCATAACTAAGCACTATTGATCAAATCCTCCAAGTTGTTAAAGCTGCAACCAAATATCTATCTTCACAAACCAAAACTGTCACAGAAGAGAGAGAAATTATCTCAAACCAACTAGTATTAAAAGTAATCAAAGCAGAGTTAGGGAAAAAAAAAACTCTTTAGGATATCAATGGAGGCTGCTGCTGCTTCTGCTGGTGCTGCTGGTCAGTCATTAGTGGTGTTGGGTTGTTTTCACACACAGAGAGGTGGGGCACAGGAGCACACACTGGGGCTACCTGTGTCAGCACCACAAGGCCCTGCACTGGGGTGGGGCACCGGGGGCAGGGAGGGACAGCCCCGGCCCCATCCCGTAGTTCACCTCCGCTGCTGGTTGTGGTGGTGCTGGCAGTGATGGTCCCAGGGCCGGACTAGCTCCTGCTGGACCTTCGTCTCGGGTGATTTCGGTCGTCAGTAATGCAAATGAGACTTGCCCTGAGCCGTGAGCCAAGGGTGTTAGGCGGCACTACTCAACACACTCCACTGCATATGTGTGTTCCTCACCTCATCAAGCTTAATGACACACACGCTCCTCCTTGCATCCTGATATTTTTATAATAGCAGCTAATCCACTTTGAGCCTGCCATCCATTACAACCCTCACATGCCATCAAGGGGCCCATTAAGCTCGACACCTGTCCTGAGTCCCTGCTATTATGGTTCTTGCTGGCCATCACAGGCTTCATTATGCCCCCACCTACCTTCAACCTCTCACAATGCCCTTCCTGCCTGTCTCAACTCAATACTCTTTGCCCTCTTTGACATGCCACACCTTATAATATTGCTTAGCAGTAATTAATAGACAAAAAAAAAAAAAAAAAAAAAAAAAAAAAAAAAAAAAACTTTCCCTTCCAATGTTTGAATATGGCTTCCAAATACTGATGCACACACACACTCTCTTATGAGGTGTAGCACTTTGAGCCTGCCCTGTCCTGCCATGGCTGTCTTAGGCAACATCTTGCACCCAAGGTTAATTAATCTAAGATTTTTGTATAGAAATCAAATAAATCTCAAAAATTATTCTACTCCAATAATGAGAAAACATTATGTAAGCAAGGAAAGGTTCATTAATGAGGGACATTTATCACCAGCAAATGGCAGAGTAATTTAGGATGTGTGCTTCTCATTACTGTCTGTCCCACACCAAGATGATTGATGTGACCCCTGAAAGAGTCTTTCTCTACTTTAGGGAGTCATCATGGCTACAGGCTGTTACACTTCTGTAAGCTAAATGGTTCATCTCAAAGATCTATGAGAGATTCCTCCTGTCAAGGTACACCACCCATGTCTCCTCTCCTTTGCCAAAGGGGATCCCCTCTCCCCTCACACTTTTTTAAATGATTTCCCTCATGATTAGTATCTCATTCTCACCACACACACACACACACACACACACAGCACAAGGCAGCCACTTTCCAAGACAAAGCTTCCCAAAGACTTGTGCTCAGCCTCCTTCACCAGCTCCAAATATTGACTTCTTCTTCACAGCCACACAACTACACACATTTCATCTCATGTTCCTGTCATTTTTATTAAACATTCTTTCCTCTTAACCTTATATTGGTTCCTAGAATGCCATTTTTCCTTCCCCCTTCCCCACAGCCACAGAAGCTGGCTTAGCTGCAATCTATTCCTCCACTACATTCAATAAAACCTTCTCCTCTCTGCCAATCTTCCTATTTCTTTCCAGCTGAGGCAGTACTCCTACAGGCCAGTGCTTCCTAGACTCCCACGTCCACTAAGACACATGAGAGCAGAGAGCCGTGCTAAAGACCAGTGAATAGAGAGTGTGGTTCTGAGAGGTCCACACTGTGAGGAGACTGATCAATAAGGAGGGAGAAGCAGCCCAAGGAGAGGCTCATTGAATGGGATGAATGGATTGGGGGGAACATTTTGAAGGAACGAGAATAAGAGTCGTGGGTTCACATCCGGGGAAGACAGAAGGGAGGTGGCCATCCTGATATTGAGTATTGGCTTGTGGGGTCATTACCTATGTACCTAAAGGGGTCAAGAGTCACCTCACTCTGACTCAAGGCTCAGAAATCATTTACTAAAGTATGTATGGTCTGAAAGACGTCCCTGCATTAATATAGAAAGGAAGGAGCTGTAGGTAAAAACAGGTACATACATAGATGATTAAATTACCAAAGCATAAAGAGTGTGACAAACCCTGATGAGTTTCACATGTAATTAAAACACAGTAAATGTCACAAATACTGCTATACTGCACTTCTTAATGAAAAGCAATAATCTTGGAATCTCAGACAAGCTCTGGACACCTGAGGTGCAGGAATGTGTGACAGGCAGGTGTGTGAGGGTCAGCAGATCCACCTGTCACCCAAGACTTCCCTCCTGACAAATGGTTCCTGACTGGGCTGTTCATTGAGACTGGTAACAGGGCCACTTGGCACCTGGAGGTCATTAACTGTACCTCTGTGAGACAATGGATTAAGGACATGGCACCTCACACCTCCCTCTTGGGCCTCCTCCCTGATATCCATTGCCACTCCCCTGACACACACCTCACTAGGTCTTGCTCCTTCAGCTACCAAGAGACTAGGATTCTATACTGATAATCAAGACTAATATAATATAAAAGTGCATTAAAGAAGACTAAGAGCTGAAACACTGAAGGATATTCCCATCTAGGAGCATGCTGAGTGTGCACTTGGTAGAGAAGGTCAAGAACAGCACAAAAAGTTCTGGCACTGGGAATAAATCTGTTCCACTCTTGCCAGTTATCTTTATTTTGGCAATGGGAATATGGCATAAAGGTTTATTCTTAAATTGTTTATAAAGGGAATGTTGAGAAACCATAGTATCTTTCAAGACCTTTGGTTTTCCATGCTGCAATTAGGTTAAAACTTGCTGTGATATTGGGAACATTAAAAGATTTTTCAACTCATGTTTCAGTGCAGTCTAAGAACTTATTCTTAAAGACTTGAGTTTCTGAGGAGACCACCAATTACTGTACTTTATATGGATGGAGGGGAAAGGAATTTTCCTTATTCATATGATCTGGGAAGAATATAAAGTAAATTTACAAAAATAACTGAGTGAAATTCAATTGGTTTGAGTGTACATCAGTAAAGCTCTAATGGAGGGAAATACAGTAATGAAGCACTGTTCCTGACCTCACCACACCTCCCCTGCAGGAGAGCAACAGGCAAGGTGGTGTGCTCTTCACTCCCCTCTACCAAGATTCCCTGAGGACCACCACAACAGTGGACCAATGGTTCTGTGCAGAACATGAATAAACCTCTGTGTAATGCACACGATGCAAGCACTGCTACTTTGGTGATGCTCCACAGACCACCACCACCACCACCCCTCCAGTGTGCTGTGACACTGGAGGAGGGATGTGATGGGCTGAGGAATGGAAACAACCCAGCTTTTGTAATGCCTGGAAGGAATTTTCAGGAACAGTAACACCCTCACCACCAACACCTCTGCCAGAATTGACACCAGACATTGATATGGAGGGTGATGACATTAATTAAAAGGGGTCAGCTTATGGTGGTGGTGGTGGTGGGGAAGAGTTCTGTAGGTCAGGAGAAACAGAGAGGCAAGGTTAGGGAATGAGGGAAGTGTAGGTGTTGGCGAGGAGTCTTGGAGAAGGCTGGAAGAACAGGGAGGAGGGAGGAGAGAATAAGTGATGGTGGGGAGGAGTCTTGAAGAAAGGGCTGGAAGAACAGGGAGGTTAGGGAAAGAAGAGAGAATAAGTAATGGTGGGGAAGAGTCCTGAAGAGAGGGCTGGAAGGATAGGGAGGAGGCAAGGCATGATGGGCTTACCCTTCTGGGCGGGGCTCTTCTTTGTGGTGGCTGGGTTGGGCTGCCGCTCCTTCTGCTGTTGCTGCTGCTGCTGCTGGCCTGTCTGACTGGCATGGCCGTTGGCAGCAGGTGGCATGCTGCCCCCCGACCCCCCACTGTTGTCTCGGCCATCACCTCCCCCGCCTGAAACACGACAAACACCCTTCATTAATGCTTGGCTAACACCACTCCAACAATCCCTCACTTCCTCCTA
>NC_087174.1:9515827-9565827 GCF_035594125.1 Scylla paramamosain
CTTCGCCTACATAAATTGAACGTAATGTCTCCCCAACCTTTTCAAGCCGAACTTATCTGGAGGGCGGTGTTGACGGGGGTGGAGGCACGGGCGGCGGGCGCGGCTCAGCTGTCTGGCTCTCCCTGTGGTGGCCGCCCGCCGCCTGACACCCTGCTCGCTCTCCTGACGGCGCACTATGCTCCCCTCCATCGCCGCGGGCATGACCTGGTTCACACACTTCACTACTCGCCTACATTTTTCACAACCGCCCCTGGCATCGGATTGGTCCACCAGTGCAGGGGTCCCTCGCCTCAAGACGCCCGCACCTGGCCAGCCTCCAGGGCCCGCGTCCCGCCTCGCTGCCCCGTCATCAGGGGATCGACCCCTCACCCTAACACCTTCGTCGTCAGGAATTTTAATGGTGTCTTTCGTCCACTCGCAATCCCGCTGACGTCACACGGACCCCGGCGACCCAGGCGCGGCACCGTCTGGGGCCTGCCGCCCCCCCCCTGATCTGTAATCCACGGGATGGAACGTGACATTCAAAGTTTAAGAATAATTTTCTCTGTGGGGGTTCGACCTCAGCGCGGAGTGTGACGGAACCCTTTTTGAACCCTCCTGAACCTCATCCACCGCCGCGCCGCGAGCCCCAACCCTTGCCTACCTCGCTCCCTCATGACCGCTTGGCTCACTGACACAAGTGCGCCCCGAGTCTTTGCTCCGCGGCAGGAGCGACGCGTCTGCCACCAGGGGCTCCGAAGCTGCTGTGAACGGGGGCTCAACACATCGGAATATTGAGAACTGCATAATGGAGCGCTGGAGGCACGCCACCATCGCCATCACCTACTACAGGCATCAAAGACTGCCACTACAAGCGCCATCTTTTATCCCCTCATCCCTTCCCCACCACCGCCGAAAAACAAAGCACTTCCACCCCTCCTCCTACAGACTCGACTTCCTCCTCCCGACCAGAAAAAGAGGCTTCTACACGGCCATCACGAGGCTAACAGAAAGCCGCCCGTCCCCCCTTCCGCCCCCCTCCCTTCTACATCCCTGTGCTCCTTCCCTCTATTTCCCTTCTTCCCTTCCTCCCTCCCTTCGGTCCCTCCTGATCCTTGTCGCGCCGGGAGGGACATTGTCGAGGCACACAACGACGTGGACGACGAGGAATGAGGCGAAAAAAGCTTCTGTGTACGACGGCGCGAGAAGACGAGGAGGAGGAGGAGGAGGAGGAGGAGGAGGAGGAGGAGGAGGAGGAGGAGGAGGAGGAGGAGGAGGAGGAGGAGGAGGAGGAGGAGGAGGAAGAGGTTCAGAAGGCAAAGGAGAAAGGTAAGTAAAGAGTGTGAATCGCATAGAAAACAGTACAGGTAATCAGGAAGGAAAAGAAGAAAGTAGGAAAGAGGTGCATAATTAAGAAACTAGAGAAGCAAGGAAGAAAAAAAGATATGGGGAAAAAAGTAAACATTAAAGTAATCCCTGTACGCGTGGACGGGACGACGAGGAAAAGAGAGCGGAAAGAAGATAGGAGAGAGAGAGAGAGAGAGAGAGAGAGAGAGAGAGAGAGAGAGAGAGAGAGAGAGAGAGAGAGAGAGAGAGAGAGAGAGAGAGAGAGAGAGAGAGAGAGAGAGAGAATGGGGGCGGAAGAAGTGGGGTAGGTGCGTAGGCAGACAGACAGGTAGGGAGGGAGGAGCGACAGGAGACAATAGAGTGAAAGAAATAAGTAGGTTGGCACGGTGGCACAGAGAGAGAGAGAGAGAGAGAGAGAGAGAGAGAGAGAGAGAGAGAGAGAGAGAGAGAGAGAGAGAGAGAGAGAGAGAGAGAGAGAGAGAGAGAGAGAGAGAGAGAGAGAGAGAGAGAGAGAGAGAGAGAGAGAGGACCAGGGAATCAGGCACTTATGTTACGAAACCAACCGCGCACACACACACACACACACACACACACACACACACACGACACACACACACACACACAGAACATCAAACCCCTTCCCAGCTTTCCCTCTCAGCGCGCACCATATCTCGCGAGACACACACTGATCTCGTCTTGCTATGAAACCCCGAACGAGAACACTTACTAACGGCCTTTTCTGGTGAGTGGTAATTGGCGAAAGGAGGAGGAGGAGGAGGAGGAGGAGGAGGAGGAGGAGGAGGGATCAGCTTAGTAGTGACAACGTGTGTGTGTGTGTGTGTGTGTGTGTGTGTGTGTGTGTGTGTGTGTGTGTGTGTGTGTGTGTGTGTGTGTGTGTGTGTGTGTATAAGGGATATAAGAGTGTGTGGGTGAGACTTAGGAGTGAGAGGGTGGGAGAGTAAAGTGAGGATTGTGTAGTGTGGTGATGACAAAGGTGAATAAGGGAGGGTGAGAGCGAGAACATTAAAGGTAAGGGGTGAGGAGGAGGAGGAGGAGGAGGAGGAGGAGGAGGAGGAGGAGGAGGAGGAGGAGGAGGAGGAGGAGGAGGAGGAGGAGGCGTAATGGGTTCTTGACCGTGGCAGAGGAAGAGCAGTGTTTGCAGAGAGGATGACGTCTGTCGCCTCCTCTTCCTACTCACCCTCGTCCTCTTCCTCCCTCTTCTTTTCCCTCTCCTTCCCTTCAACTGTCACTTCTCTTCCCTTCTTTCTCTATGCAGCCATTTTCTCTCCCTCTATTCTTCTTCCCTTTTTTTTTTTTCCCGTAATCTTACCCAATCACTGTTCATTGTCACCTACTTTCTATTTCATCTTCTTCCATTTTCTTTAACTGGTTTCCCTTTCATTCTTTTCTTCATCTGTCTCTCCTCTTTACTTCAATGTATGTTTCTTTTCTCTCCGTTCTTTCTCTCTCTCTCTCTCTCTCTCTCTCTCTCTCTCTCTTCTCTCTCATCTCTCTCTCTCTCTCTCTCTCTCTCTCTCTCTCTCTCTCTCTCTCTCTTCTTTCCTCATCATCATATAACCTCTCTTCCTTTCTTTCATGTCTCCTATCTTTCGTTTTGTTCTCCTCTTTCTTCATCAACGCCTACTTCAGCTTTTCCTTCTTCACTTCTCCTCCTCCTCCTCCTCCTTCTTTCATGTCTTCTCTTCTTTCATCACTTTCCACTTCAGTTGAATTCTTTTTTCACCTCCCCTCTTTTTTCATTCTCTTTTCTTCTTTCATGACCTTTTACTCCAGTTTTCTTCTTATCTTTTCTTCTCTTCCTTTATCAATGTTTACTTAAGTTTTCCTCTACTTTTCCTTCTCTTCCTCTCCACTTCTTTTATTTCATCATCTTCCTCGCCAGTTTTCCTTTATCTCTCCTTTGTTATCTTCATCCCTTCTCTTTCATCAGCTCCCATCTCAATATCTCATCTTCTCTATCTCTCTTCTTTCACAAGTGTTCATATCTTCCCTATTTTTCTTCTTCTTTCTCCTTCTCCCGTATGTTTTCTTTTTTCATCATCTCCTACTCTAACTTTTCCCTCAATCGTCTCTATCTCTCTTCTTTCACCAGCGTTCATATCTTCCCTATTTTTCCTCCACTTCTCTTCTTTCCCTTTCTCCTCTATTTCCTCCACTTCTCTTCTTTCCCTTTCTCCTCTCTGTTTTCTTCTTTCATCAGCTTCTACTCCAGTTTTTTCCCTCCATCGTCGCTATCTCTCTTCTTTCATCAGCGTTCACTTCTTCCCTTTTTTTTTTTCCCCTCCATTTTTTCTTCTTCTTTCCTCTTCCTCCTCCCCTCCAGGTTCATCTTCTCCTTGGAACAAACGTGTCACACAAAAGTGATATAAAACAAATACTGAAGCTTCATATTGAAACTCGACTGCTCTCTCTCTCTCTCTCTCTCTCTCTCTCTCTCTCTCTCTCTCTCTCTCTCTCTCTCTCTCTCTCTCTCTCTCTCTCTGACGTCACAGAATTATTGTCCTTTGAGAGACGCAAAGCTGACGTTGTTCTGTCTAATGCATGTCTGTCCACGCCTTTGTCTGTCTAGCTAACTGGCTGTGTGTAAATCCGTTTGTGTACGTGTTTGTGTATTGTCTGTCTGTTTGTTTGTATGAAGTGTGTGTGTGTGTGTGTGTGTGTGTGTGTGTGTGTGTGTGTGTGTGTGTGTGTGTGTGTGTGTGTGTGTGTGTGTGTGTGTGTGTGTTAACCTATGTATGTTAAGAGTTTTCCTAATGTACGGTGTCTATTGATATTCATACAAGCCAGAAACACAGTATTTTTATCCATATGCATATCTATCAGTCAATTAGTCTACTCATTCATCCACACACCTCTTCACTCAATCATCCACTTATCCATTTTACCTGACAATCAATCAATCCTACATCAATTCAGACACCACCACCACCAGCACCACCACTCGATTACCTCATTTCGCATCAACCAATTAAATTACACACACAGGATTACAACACGAGTACATATATTTTTCGCTGCTCCGTCTGCCAGCGTCTATCAGTCTATCTATCGGAGAGTGCGCTGTGTCAGGGCCATCACTCAGCCTCCTGCCGCCCGCTAAACTCAGTCCAGCAAGTTTTAAGGATGAAAAAGTTACCAGAAGAGCGAGAGGAAAAGGGGAGAGGGAAAGGAGTCGAGAGGATAAAGGGAAAATGGGGAAGGACAGACAGTCGCAGGGGATACATTCTCTTTGGTAAAATGTCCCTTTAGGTCCCGGTATGGCTCCCCACTCAGCTCCAGTTATGAGTACCTTCCTCAGTGTCTCCCTCACCACATTCCTGATTTCACCTCTCTCTTTCTCTCTCTCTCTCTCTCTCTCTCTCTCTCTCTCTCTCTCTCTCTCTCTCTCTCTCTCTCTCTCTCCAGTTGTTGTATAAATGTAAAGGAAGAAATATTCTCCACAATCCAGATAAACAGGTGTTGTATTACTGTATAAGAGGAAACACGTGCCCACTCTCCCATCCAAGTGTTGTATTACTCTTTACAAGGGGACGGTGAAGAGGTACGAGTTAACCCTTTCACTGGTAGGTTTTTTTTTTTTTCAGGACAGAAAGAAAAGTGGAATAAGAGGTTAATTGTGTCTTTTTTTTCCCAGCTACAGAACTACTTAAGAAACTGTAGCACAAAAAGAATGGTATAAAAAAGTTGAGGGTTCTTTTTAGATACTTCTTTTTTGTGGCTAGTCTCTCTTAAATAGTTGTGGCCTATAAAAGACAAAATGAACTTTCTCTCTCTCTCTCTCTCTCTCTCTCTCCTCTCGTCTCTCTCTCTCTCTCTCTCTCCAATACTCTCAAGGCTAACAAAAGACGACCACAGGAGTAAATAGACTTAATTACTGATGAGGTAAATATCTGTTTCACTTCTCACCCCTAGTCTCAAATCTAGTACCAACCAATCCCGCCCCTCTCCGCCCCCGCCCCGCCTTGCCCCCGCCCCGTTCTCGTCCCCATCAGACACGAAATCCTGCAGTCCACACGTGCGTCCCTCATTGCACACACACCTGCCCTCGGTCTTGCCATATCTCCAGACTTTCCACATTGGACTTGCAAAACACCTGTGTGTGTGTTTGTGTTTGTGTTTGTGTTTGTAAGTGTGTGTGTGTGTGTGTGTGTGTGTGTGTGTGTGTGTGTGTGTGTGTGTGTGTGTGTGTGTGTGTGTGTGTGTGTGTGTGTGTGTGTGTGTGTGTGTTTTGCTCGTTATTGCCAATGCCTCTGTCTCTGCTTGTCTGTCTCTGTCTGTTCTTCTCTCTCTTCTGCCTCCCCCCCCCCCCCCTCTCTCTCTCTCTCTCTCTCTCTCTCTCTCTCTCTCTCTCTCTCTCTCTCTCTGGACCCTCAATCAATCTGGTTAGTCGTATGCAAATTAACTGACATTGTGAGATGCCTCGTCTGCCTGACCACAACACCACCATCACCCCCACCATCACCTCCACCATACTTCTCCTTACCCCATCACCACCCATCACCACCTCCCTTATTACAGCCAATTCAGCAGTTAACAGCAGCAGTAAAAAACAACAGCAATGACATCAGTAACAACAATATTGGGCAGGGCGGATTATAGAACGGCTGGCTTAGAGTAGAGGGAGAGAGGGAGGGGTGGATGGGGAGAGGGAAAAGAAGGGGAAAGAAAAAGGGGACGAATGGCTTGAAGTAGAGGAAAGAAGGGAGAAGGAAAAAAAGGGAGAAATGGAGAAGGTAACGGTAAGGTGGAGTAGAGGAAAGGAGGAAAAGGGAAAAATGCGAGGGGAAAGAGGGGAGAAAAGAAGGTAATGTTTGGCTTGAAGTGGGGAGGAAAAGAGAGGAGGAAATGTGAAGGGTGCTTTATCTTGGGGACTGGAAAGGAAGGGGAGAGAGGGGAGAACAGAAAAAAATGTAAGGCACAGTATATAAAAATGTTTGGAGGGGAAAAAGAGGGGAGTTGGGAACAGAAAGGGGAAGGGTACTGGTATGAAGGGGAGGATAAATGGGAATGTAGGGGAGAGAAGAGGGGAAAAGAATGATGGAGACAGAGTGGAAGGGAGAGGAAGTGATTGGAGATGGAGAATACTGTGGAAAAGGTGGAGGGAGAGAGGGAAGAGAAGGAAGGGGAAGTGTAGTCAAGTGAGGGGAGAGGGGAGGAGAGGAGGAAATGGAAGGAGAAGTAAAGTGTGGAGGAGGAGAGAGGTGAGTTGGAGGTACACAGACGAGAGGAGAGGAGGAGGGGGAGGAGGAAGAGGGGAGGGGAGGGGGAGGGAAGGGGGGGAGAGGAGGACATTGAGTGGTGTGAGCGATCCAAAAGGGAACACCTCAATATTCAACAATGCACATTAAAGTTGACTATGTATTCCCCGCCACCCCCACCCCCCTCCACTCCAGTACTCCACTAACCCCCCACGCACCTGCCCCACCTCCACTGTCCTCTCCACCTCTCACCTTCGACCCATCTCTCACACATGCACTCACCTCCACTAACCAATTCCAGTCTCTCTCTCTCTCTCTCTCTCTCTCTCTCTCTCTCTCTCTCTCTCTCTCTCTCTCTCTCTCATCTCATCACCTCGTCCACCACGCCCTCCGCTAAGCAAACACGCCCTTCTGTTGACAATGTACACCCATTTACTCCACCACTCCGACCTTATTCCACCTCCTCCATCCACTCACACTCAACCACTCGAAGCGCCAAAATCACCCAGTCTGGCCCCATTCTCCTTACCCTTGCTTCACTCCCCCTCGCCGCCCCGTACTCACTTCATTCTCCCCTCTCACTCCCGCCCCGTCTCATAGCCAGTCATCGCGCGGGGTGTCTGCTTAGCGCCCCGCCTGTTTCCTCTATTTCAGGTGATCAAGTTGAACAGCTTTCCCGCAGCCGCCACTGGCATACCTAAGTGCGGCTACGTAAGGATGGAAGGATAGAGGGAAGGTGGATAGGATGGGAGGAAGGGAGGAATGAATGAATAAGGGAAGGCAGAAAGGGAGACGAAAATAGGAAAGGAGGAAGGATGATAGGGAAAAAACGAAGGGAGGGAGTAAGGAAGGATTAGGAAGAAGGAAATGGATGAATAAGGGAAGGCAGGCAGGCAGGAAGGAATGAAGGGGAAAATGGGACAGGAGGAAAGGGAGAAATAAGAAGAGAAAGGAAGGGAGGAAGATGGGAAGAAAAGAAAGAAAGACGGAAGGAAAAGAAAATGAATGAATGAATGAATGAATGAATGAATGAACGAATGAATGAACGAATGAATGAATGAACGAGGGAAAGGAAGGAAAAACATTAAAAATAAAAATGGAGGAAGGAAAACAATGAAAGAAACAGGTGAACGAAATGAAAGAAAAAGGAAAAAAAGGAAGAAAGAAGGAAGAACAGAAGGACGAGGAAAAAAGGAAGAACGGAATAACAGAAGGAGGAGAAAGGAAGGAGAAAGGAAGGAAAGAAGGAAGACAGGAAGGAAGGAAGGTAACTAGCATATAGTGAGTTACGTAAGAGAAGGAAGGAGAGGGGAAAGGCAGTGAGGGAAGGAGGGTGGGAGAGAGGGTGAAGGGCTAGACAGAACGGATATAGGTGGGACACAGAGGGGGTGGGGAGGGAGGGAGGGAGGGAGAGATGGAGAGGTGGTGTAAGGACGCATCAGAATGGAAGGAAGGCAAGTCTGAAGGTGTACAGAGAGAGAGAGAGAGAGAGAGAGAGAGAGAGAGAGAGAGAGAGAGAGAGAGAGAGAGAGAGAGAGAGAGAGAGAGAGAGAGAGAGAGAGAGAGAGAGAGAGAGAGAGAGAGAGAGAGAGAGAGAGAGAGAGGATAGCCACGTCGTATGAAGGGTAAGAACGTGGGGAAAAGCCTGGGGAGGAGGAGAGGAGAGACGAGGGGAGAGAAAGGGAGAGACAAGGGGAATGAACTTATGTGAGGAAGGGAAAGGGGAAAGAAGGGGAATGTCCAGCGAGGGGAAGTTAAGGAATGAGAGAGAGAGAGAGAGAGAGAGAGAGAGAGAGAGAGAGAGAGAGAGAGAGAGAGAGAGAGAGAGAGAGAGAGAGAGAGAGAGAGAGAGAGAGAGAGAGAGAGAGAGAGAGAGAGAGAGAGATACTGGAGAAGGAATAGCATCATTGCCGAAAATTAAAACTGTGTGTGTGTGTGTGTGTGTGTGTGTGTGTGTGTGTGTGTGTGTGTGTGTGTGTGTGTGTGTGTGTGTGTGTGTGTGTGTGTGTGTGTGTTGTCGGGACACTAAAACAAGTGAACCAGAATGTGTTTCCGGCCGAGCTGAGGTCTGGGGGAGGAAACAAGTGGGAAGAAAGGCTGGGGAGGAGAGGGGAAGGAATGGGAGGCGAGAGGAGGGAGGGGAAGGCTGTTAGGAGAAGAGGGAGACGAGATGAGGAGAGAAGAGGGGAAACAAGAGAAGAGGTGGGAAAGGGGATAGGACGGGATGGATGTAAGAGGAGGATGGGGAGGAGAAGGATGAGGGGAAGGAAGGGGAAGGAAGGAGAGGGGAGACGGGCCTGGGACAAAGATCAATAGCCGTTATGCGATGAAGACACTGAACACGAGAGAGAGAGAGAGAGAGAGAGAGAGAGAGAGAGAGAGAGAGAGAGAGAGAGAGAGAGAGAGAGAGAGAGAGAGAGAGAGAGAGAAATAGCTCTCTCTCTCTCTCTCTCTCTCTCTCTCTCTCTCTCTCTCTCTCTCTCTCTCACACACACACACACACACACACACACACACACACACACACCAACGATATTGAACATTGAGAAAACTTCAAGTGAGAAAAATGTTCCTCTTAACATTTTTTATGAAGAATTCCAGAACACATTTTATATTTCAATGTCCGACCGCCGGGACAAGTTGAGGAAGAGGAGGAGGAGGAGGAGGAGGAGGAGGAGGAGGAGGAGGTCAGTGATGATGAAGGGAAGTGACTGGTGGTGAGTAGAGATAGGGATGCCAACACCGCCACCACCACCATAAGCGTCATCACAAGTAGTGTCAATGCCCTCACCACCACTACCACCACCACCACCACCACCACCACCACCACCACCAGGAAGAGTCGCAGTAAGAAAGAGACTCAACAGGCGAACTTTACCTATAGTTTGTAATTGGGTTTGCGCGATGCTGTGTGCCCCGCCCTCCCCTCTCTCACTCCCCTCACTCCCCTCTCCCTCCTGTCTCATAATGCACGGTAACACCAACTATAACCTGTCCGTGGTGGTGGATATTGATGAAGACATGATGGTGTTGAAGGCACAAGATGGTGGTGATAGTGGTGGTGATGGTGGTGATGATGGTGGTATAGTAGTGGTGATGATGGTGGTGGTTCAGTAAGGGATTTTTGTGGTGGTGGTGGTGATGGTATTTCAGTGTGTTCCAGTGGCGAGGTTCCAAAATCCACCTCATCCACACTACACGTTCATGAGTGGTGCAGCTGTAGGTGTGGAAGAAATGGACAAACAAATTCTTAGCAAGCTTCGTTATAAAACCTTTTCACTCTCCTCTCCACGCGCGCACACACACAAGCACACGTACTCTCACTCTCACACTCCACTCTCACACCACGCTCACTCACTCATTCGCGCCTCGGCCTCAGTCCTTCCCTCACTCACCCTCCCTTACTCATTTACATTCCCTCCGACGCTCGCATTTACGGCCCTGCCACCCCTCTCTTACTCTCACACTCTTCTCCCTCGCTCATTCACACCCCGTAAACGACCCCAAAAAGGCCCTCTGACCCTGAACTGCAGACTAACTCGTATTACAGGGACTACTACTACTACTACTACTACTACTACTACTACTACTACTACTACTACTACTACTACTACTATCATAATTACTAGTACTACAGTTCCTACTAAGATATTATGCATTTTGGCAAAATTCAAACTTTTCTGAATGACTGCGTGTGATTTTCTCTCTCAGCGTTTGCTATTACGCTCAGGAATTTGTTGTAGTGGTAATAGTAGTAGTAATAGTAATAGTAGTAATAGTTGTACTTTTTACATCGTTTCTATTAAAATTTCTATACATCTTTCTTATGTTTTATGGTGTCTTTCTTTCCCGCCAGTCACGGATAGAAGGAACGGTGGGTGGGTGGGGAGGAGCCTTCACCCTTATTATCTCTTTTGATTATACAGTATAGCAAATCCCGAATGGTCTTTTAAGGAGCAATGAATCTGTTGCTGTTTGGTCTTCCTTATTATTTTCATCTTTTTACATCAATGTCAACAATACCAGTGGTTGTAGAAGTATAATAATAATAATAATAATAATAATAATAATAATAATAATAATAATAATAATAATAATAATAATAATAATAATAATGATAATAATAATAATAAAAATAATAATAATAATAACCCACTTCAAAGATTTTAATTCATTCAAACATAACATCTTCGACATTCCCTTGTCTTGTAATCTGTCAAACATGCAGGAAAGCCGAGGAGGAGGAGGAGGAGGAGGAGGAGGAGGAGGAGGAGGAGGAGGAGGAGGAGGAGGAGGAGGAGGTAAGAGAAGAAAAAGACGAGAGGAAGAGAGACCCTGAAAAAAATAAATAAAAGACGGAGGAGGAAGAGAAAGGGAAGAGAAGATGAAGGAGGAGGAAGGAAAGGAGGAAGAGGAGAGAAGAAAGGCTTATCAGAGAATAACGCAAAGCTGGGAGAGGAAGAGAAAGAGAAGGGAGGAGGGATAGTGAGGAGAGGCAGATTCTTCACTCCCCCTCTCCCCCACTACCACCACCACCACCACCATCATCACCAGACGCAGGCATTAACTTAATTCAAAATAAACCCCAAGAGAAAGTGGAGAGGGAGAGAAGGGAGAGGAGGGAGAGGAGGGGAGGAAAGAGAGAAAGAGAGAGAGAGGGGAGGATACGCTTCGTGACACGCCAAGCTGAATTTAGGAGGAGGAGGAGGAGGAGGAGGAGGAGGAGGAGGAGGAAGATGTATGGAAGGGCTAAGTTGGTGATGAGGGATGCCTACCACCCGTGTACTGCCGGAGGCCACGAGGGGAGAAGGAAGAGGGGAGAGTGGGTGAGAGGTGGAAGAGGGGAGAGTGAGAGGAAGGATCTGAAGTCAATCTGGAAGCAGTCTTATTTTCCAGGAGCCCTTGAACTTTTGGGAAACGGCAAGTTTATGGCGACGCGGAGGAGGAGGAGGAGGAGGAGGAGGAGGAGGAGGAGGAGGAGGAGGAGGAGGAGGAGGAGGAGGAGGAGGAGGACTGTGAGAAGTGAGATGGTATAGGAGGGCGACGTGGAGGAAGAGGAGAAGAGGACTGGGTGTCATGCTGTGGAGGAAAGAGAAAGTGAGAAGAAGGAAGGAGGAGGAGGAGGATCAAGAAGAGTAAGAGGAAGAGGAGAAGGAAGTGGAGGAGGTCCGGCTGGGCGTGAGAGATCAATATCACTTGCATAAGATAAGAGAAGGAAAATAGTGACCACGTGGTACCAGATGCTGTAGTCCTCCTCCTCCTCCTCCTCCAATACCTCGACCTCTTCTCCCTCAGTGATGTCCAGCAGAGAGAGAGAGAGAGAGAGAGAGAGAGAGAGAGAGAGAGAGAGAGAGAGAGAGAGAGAGAGAGAGAGAGAGAGAGAGAGAGAGAGAGAGAGAGAGAGAGAGAGAGAGAGAGAGAGAGAGAGAGAGAGAGAGAGAGAGAGAGAGAGAGAGAGAGAGAGAGACTTCAGCGCCAACACACCAGCCGCTGCCGAGATCAAATCGATGCCTCTTGATGGTGTGCTGGGAGAGGTGACGTACGTACACACACACACACACACACACACACACACACACACACACACACACACACACACACACACACACACACACACACACACACACACACACACACAATATTAGAGCGAGAGCGAGAGAGAGAGAGAGAGAGAGAGAGAGAGAGAGAGAGAGAGAGAGAGAGAGAGAGAGAGAGAGAGAGAGAGAGAGAGAGAGCGCACGCATATAGAGATACAAGGTGGATCCTGGCGGGCTACAAGTCTACAGGGAATACAAGTAATTTAAATAAGCATATATTAACCCAACTTAGTTCAAGGAGAATGCGAGATGGAGTTATGGTGAGGGGAAACTTGGAAGCGAGGGAAGGCGAGACGAGGGGAAGGAAACAAGGTGACGGGCTGTATGGTGAGGGGGGAGAAAGACACGAGGAGTGAAGGGAGAGGATATAAGGGAAATGGAAGGAATGGAGGTGAGGGGTGTGGATGAGGGAAAGAGTGAGAGGGTAAGAGTGGATAGCAAGGTCACGGTAAGCTGTATAGTAAGGGGAGAGGGATGGGAGAGGTGTGAAGGGAGAGGATGTAAGGAAAATGGAAGGAACGGAGGTGAGGGGAGTGGATGAGGGAGAGAGTGAGAGGGTACGAGTGGAAAGAGACATATACAGAAGAGGGGAAAAAAGGAGGAAAAAGGAGATGGAAGAAGAGAGGGAATGGAATGGAAGGGATGGGATGGGGAAGGGCGAGAGACCAGAATATGAGATGGGATGAGAGGGAAATGAGATGAAAGACAGGAATAAAAGACAAGACGAAAGGAGAAAGAGAAAAAGAAAGAAAGAGAAAGAATGAGACGAAAGGAGAGAGCGAAAGAAAAAAGTGGAATTTCAAAAAAAAAAAAAAAAAAAAAAAGTAAAAAAAAAATGGAAGGAAGAGATGAGACGAAATGGAGAGACATGAAACCTAAGAATACGAGGAAAAAGAGGAAAGAAAGAGGAAAAGAAGAAAAATAGAATAAAAAGAGGCATTAACATAGGACACTATTTCAAGCCGCGACATTTTAAAGATCAGATCATATGGCTGTGTGTGTGTGTGTGTGTGTGTGTGTGTGTGTGTGTGTGTGTGTGTGTGTGTGTGTGTGTGTGTGTGTGTGTGTGTGTTCATCCTTGCGTGTACCCACAGCCTCCCTTTGTCTGCCGCGGGAAACAATGCTTGATAATGATAATAATAATGGTAATGCTGAGGAGGAGGAGGAGGAGGAGGAGGAGGAGGAGGAGGAGGAGGAGGAGGAGGAGGAGGAGGAGGATAGTGCGAAGGAAAATGAAAACGATGACAAAAATAAAGAAAATGAGAAAACCATCGCCATCACTACCACATTCTCTCTCTCTCTCTCTCTCTCTCTCTCTCTCTCTCTCTCTCTCTCTCTCTCTCTCTCTCTCTCTCGAGGCGTAACAGCCTTACTACTCCATCTTCACGAATGATGCCCTGGAGGCTGAGAGAGAGAGAGAGAGAGAGAGAGAGAGAGAGAGAGAGAGAGAGAGAGAGAGAGAGAGAGAGAGAGAGAGAGAGAGAGAGAGAGAGAGAGAGAGAGAGAGAGAGAGAGAGAGAGAGATGGCGGAACAAAGCTGATTATTGACTGACAGGGAGACAGAAAGAGACAGAGGTAAAAACACAGGGTACACACACACACACACACACACACACACACACACACACACACACACACACACACACACACACACACACACACACACACACACACACACACGAATAAGAAAAAAGGGCACCCGCAGGCAGATGAGATAAAATGAGACGTAATGGAGAGAGAGAGAGAGAGAGAGAGAGAGAGAGAGAGAGAGAGAGAGAGAGAGAGAGAGAGAGAGAGAGAGAGAGAGAGAGAGAGAGAGAGAGAGAGAGAGAGAGAGAGAGAGAGAGAGAGAGAGAGAGAGAGAGAGAGAGAGAGAGAGAGAGAGAGAGAGAGAGAGAGAGAGAGAGAGAGAGAGAGAGAGAGAGAGAGAGAGAGAGAGAGAGAGAGAGAGAGAGAGAGAGAGAGAGAGAGAGAGAGCATGGTGGGGAAAATGGAAGGAAAGGAGGAAGGAATGAAGGGAAACTGGACCACACCGACTCTCCTGGAATGCTGGAAATATTCTCTCCGATAGTGTTACTGTGCTATGGAGGAGGAGGAGGAGGAGGAGGAGGAGGAGGAGGAGGAGGAGGAGGAGGAGGAGGAGGAGGAGGAGGAAGGGAGGAAATATAAAAAAAAGTAAGACAGGAAGGAGAGAAAAAAGGCAACGAGCAGTGTTATTGTGGGATGATGAAGGGAGAGAGAGAGAGAGAGAGAGAGAGAGAGAGAGAGAGAGAGAGAGAGAGAGAGAGAGAGAGAGAGAGAGAGAGAGAGAGAGAGAGAGAGAGAGAGAGAGAGAGAGAGAGAGAGAGAGAGAGAGAATGGTAGAAGTAAGTTTAGTCTTTATTGTGTTTAGTGTTTCTTCTTTTTTACCTCCTCCTCCTCCGCCTCCTCCTCCCCCTCCTTCTTCTTCTCCTCCTCTTCCTTCCTCTTCCTCCTCCTCTTCCTCTCCTCCTTCTCCCTCAAGACAATGCCACGGACCCACAGCTGGAGGGACAAAGAGACGCCGGCAGCACCCCTACTGTGTGTGTGTGTGTGTGTGTGTGTGTGTGTGTGTGTGTGTGTGTGTGTGTGTGTGTGTGTGTGTGTGTGTGTGTGTGTGTGTGTGTGTGTGTGTGTGTGTGTGTGTGTGTGTGTGTGTGTGTGTGTGTGTGTGTGTGTGTGTGTGTGAGTGTCAGTGTAACGTGGCACGAATACAATTTAATAGATTAACAACTGCACGCACGGTCACACACACACACACACACACACACACACACACACACACACACACACACACACACACACACACACACACACACACACACAGATAACCAAATGTTGATTAACCACATTTTAAAACATGTATGTAACAAGATTCTATTAATAGGCTGTTATTCTGTTATTTGATTTCACTGGTATGTATTAACGGCGAACACACACACACACACACACACACACACACACACACACACACACACACACACACACACACACACACACACACGAGTTATTTTCACCACGGCAGCAGTAGGAGCCAGCCCCTTTAAGCACGCCTCAGGTATTTTCAGACAAGGCTGAGGTGTGTGGCTCAGGTGAGGGGACGGCCAGGTGAGGAGGAGGAGGAGGAGGAGGAGGAGGAGGAGGAGGAGGAGGAGGAGGAGGAGGGAGATTCGCACGTTCAGAATATGAAACTTACTTTCCGGAACACGTGCCGAAAGAAATAATGCTTCTCTCTCTCTCTCTCTCTCTCTCTCTCTCTCTCTCTCTGTGTGTGTGTGTCTCTCTCTGGTGTCATCCGCAAACCAGTAATTCACACAAGCAAACGTTCCCCTTTTAAACACCAACCCAACACACACCCACACCTTTCCTGGTTAAACCGTTTTTTTTCGGGTGTGGCAAAAGTGCTTTTTTTTCTCTTTTTTATGCTATTGGTCAGCCTCTGGTGCACGTAAAACATAAGGTAACAAATATAGCGCGTCTACCACATTCACATGACACACCCCAGACCCAACCCAGCTAGCCACACCCTGCCAGCCACATCCGCCTAGCTAACAACACGAGGAAGTTACAAATTGCCAGCTTGTTATGAGTACAGCCACATCTAGTCCACGGTTACTCCAGTCCAGCCACTCCCAGTCACTCTGTTGTCCCTCCAGTCCAGTTACATACCAATCACTCTAATTTCCTTACTACAGTTATTTCGATTATTCTAGTCACATCCAGGCGTTCCACATTTCCCTCAGTCTAGTCACTCCACAGTTACTACATTCCACCCAGGTCCAGTCACCTCTAGTCACATCCAGTCACTCCGCAATCATTCCAGCCTCCTCAGTCCAGTCACTCTCCAGTTAGGCATTCACTCCAGTACAGCCACACACAGTTATCTCATAGTTACTTCGGTCCAGTCAGATTCAACCACCCTACAGTCTTTCCAGTCGAGCCACACCCAGTCTTCCAGTCCAGTCAGCAAGGTACTCTCATTCCTTCCTCTCACTCCCCTCTCCCCACGTTCTTGTAATCCTCTCTGCTGGTAATTCTTTACAACGAGCCTGCACCGACACCGCACTGGGAAGCTGAATGACTCTCTCTCTCTCTCTCTCTCTCTCTCTCTCTCTCTCTCTCTCTCTCTCTCTCTCTCTTCCGTAACTTCTTCCCCTTTTCCTCCCCCTTCGTCCTGCCCACAACCCAGAAAACAGAAACAAAATCGAGCCACGCGGTCTAAAATCTAATTAAAGTAATACACAACTTCAAAATTGGATTAAGTTTAGGAAAGGTTCTGTTTTATGAACTTTTTGAAATGTCAACATCTCAGCTTTTCTCTCTCTCTCTCTCTCTCTCTCTCTCTCTCTCTCTCTCTCTCTCTCTCTCTCTCTCTCTCTCTCTCTCTCTCTCTCTCTCTCTCTCAGGATATGTGGTTAGTGGAAGTGCACAGTGAGGTGTGCTGGATGGTGCAAAGAGAGTGAGAGAGTGAGTGACTGAGTAAGAGTAAGAGGATGTGTGAGAGGTGCTTGGCCCAGGCAAGGTTAAGTGAGGGTACTTGCAGGGTGGCTGGAGGAGATGGCTGAAGGGGAAAGCGAGAACGGGTGAAGAAGGTGTGTGATAGAGAGGAGGAAAGGAAAAAACAACAAACAAAAAAAAAAAAAAAAAATGCTTGCAGGCTGGAGAGAGCTGAGGCAGGCAGGCTGGCTCGCAGGCTGGAGGCTAAAGCCTAAGGCGGCTGCTGGTAGGTTGTCGGGTGCTCTTTAATGCCAAAGAGGCTGCCGCTGTGGCATCCAGACCGTAGCGGGCCTCTCCCTGCCTCCCAGGACCGGCTGTCACTCCCTACAAGTGACAGACTCACTCCCTCATTAGGCACAGGAAGTGGCTGTCAAGCTGTCGCCCGCCCTGGCCCGTCCCGCCCGCCCCGGCCTGCCCCGCCCTGCACGAAGCGGCTAATTGTCGCTGCTGGAATGTGGCTGGAATTGACCCACACATTCCTGGTCCGGATTTCTATGCGCTGCTGTTCTACTTTTGAATAAAACCTCGCAAATATGATAATAGTTCGCGGCACGCGGCTCTGGGGAGGGACTCCGGGCCTCAACACCTCAGCTTCTCCGCGCCTGACGGCTCGCACCGCCGTGATCGGGCCTCGAGAAATCCGCGAGACTTCATAGAAATAAAATGGTGTTCCAAATTAGCGAGCCGTGAAACGCAGCCTCCGATGTGGAGGGCCGCAGGCTCCCTCTTCTCCCCTCCGTCCTTTTGTCTCAAGCCGCCGCGCCCGCCGCCTTGGACCGCGGCGTGAGGCAGCGCTATTTGCCGGCGGTTTTAATGCTTCGTAATAAATTCGCGAGTTTCTTGACACCCCAATGATGTGCGAGGTGTTTTGGTAGGGGAGATGAGGCCGTTTGTCTGAGTGGTGAAGAGGGCGCCCTTACCGCGGCCAGGCAGACGCAGGCGGTGGAGGGGCGGGTCGGGACGGGGCGGAGCCGCTGCAGTAATTAGGCCAGGGCACAGGTGGGGAGGCGCATCCAGCACAACAAAAGTGTGGCTCCCGCTACACGATCACGTTACACCTGGCCACTGCCTCCCTCAACCTCACCTGCCGCTGCCTCCTTAGCGATGCCTCTTCCCTGCCCCTACACGGCGCCATCTCCCTGCCCCAGGGCCTCACAATTGTCCCTGACAACCTCCCAAAATACCACTCTTGCCCCGCCACGCACCCTGGTCCCCCTTGTCCTGCTGTCTTCCTCCATCTCGCCCTTCGCCACACGCCCATACTTGTCTCCTTCCCTCCATCCCACAACTCAAGCTGTTTCCCCTTCTTTCCTTCCTCTCCCTCCCTTCCTCTCCGCCCCTCCTATCCCAGTGAACCGCCAGACACGCCCTGCTGCCGCGGTGGGGTGGGCGTGGGCACCGGACGGCCGGCGCTTCCTCCCCTACGTCCCATCAGACTCTTCTCTAATCTCATCTACTTTCTGGTCTGTTTATCTCTCCTACTTTCCTCTACCGCCGAATTCTCTCTCTCTCTCTCTCTCTCTCTCTCTCTCTCTCTCTCTCTCTCTCTCTCTCTCTCTCTCTCTCTCTCTCTCTCTCTCTTCTCCCTCCAAGGCAATGTGGCTGCCTCGGCCCACTACATTTGACGACCAACACGCCCCACAATACTCTCTCTCTCTCTCTCTCTCTCTCTCTCTCTCTCTCTCTCTCTCTCTCTCTCTCTCTCTCTCCCGCAACACATTTTATTTGCTGCCACAACACACGCAAGGCCACGGCACTAACAGCCAGCGTCGCTCTCTCTCTCTCTCTCTCTCTCTCTCTCTCTCTCTCTCTCTCTCTCTCTCTCTCTCTCTCTCTCTCTTCCGCTATTACAGTTCAGCATTTTCAGGAACATCTCGGCCCTAAACTATTTCATTCCAGAGAGAGAGAGAGAGAGAGAGAGAGAGAGAGAGAGAGAGAGAGAGAGAGAGAGAGAGAGAGAGAGAGAGAGAGAGAGAGAGAGAGAGAGAGAGAGAGAGAGAATCATTAGGAGGCCCGACGCTAGGCTTCCGGCATCAGGTGTTCTTTCTCTAGGATACAAAAGCGGTCTGGTGGTGGTGGTGGTGGTGGTGGTGGTGGTGGTGGTGGTGGTGGTGGCGGCGGCGGTCTTCCAGGTTTTCCAGGTACTAATCCATCCCCACCATCAACCCCCAACATCTCCCCTCACTCCCCCACTCTCACCAACACACCTCTTTTCCCTTACCCAAGTCCCCATCTCTCTCTCTCTCTCTCTCTCTCTCTCTCTCTCTCTCTCTCTCTCTCTCTCTCTCTCTCTCTCTCTCTCTCTGAAAAAAACTCTGCAGCGATATTCAAGGGAGAGGGTTACGTGTGTGTATGTGTGTGTGTGTGTGTGTGTGTGTGTGTGTGTGTGTGTGTGTGTGTGTGTGTGTGTGTGTGTGTGTGTGTGTGTGTGTGTGTGTGTGTGTGTATACGAGGCCATGTCTGAGTCCTGTCGTGTTGAAGCGTGACTATCTGTTCCCCGCAGCTGAGGTAAGAGGGAGGGGAGAGGGAGAGGCAGGGATAGAAGAGAGAAGAGAGGAGGGAAGGGAGAGAAAGGTAGGTGGCAACATGGTATGAGAGAGAGAGAGAGAGAGAGAGAGAGAGAGAGAGAGAGAGAGAGAGAGAGAGAGAGAGAGAGAGAGAGAGAGAGAGAGAGAGAGAGAGAGAGAGAGAGAGAGAGAGAGAGAGAGAGAGAGAGAGCAAAAAAAAATTCTTAAACCCATCTTAACACAAGAAAAGAATAAAAAAAAAAAAACAAGACAAAAATAAAGACAAATACTCATACCTTAAGCAAATATGACTTACAAAATTAGGATAGCAATAGAAAAACACCCTAATCCCTCCAGCCTCTGCTACTGACACTACCATTAAGACATTAGGAGGAGGTAGCGCAGAGAGAGAGAGAGAGAGAGAGAGAGAGAGAGAGAGAGAGAGAGAGAGAGAGAGAGAGAGAGAGAGAGAGAGAGAGAGAGAGAGAGAGAGAGAGAGAGAGAGAGAGAGAGAGAGAGAGAGAGAGAGAATCTTACACTGGTTCTCGTGGTAAATTCCATCTCGCTCCTCCCCAAGGCGAACGCATTAGCCGTAGAGACAATAGGAAGAATCAAGCTGAAGGGAGTGCAGGAAACTAATGAAAAGGAGGGAGGGAAGCTGGAGGGAGGCTGAGGGAAGGCTGGAGGGACGAGGGTCAAGAAGAAGAGGAAACGTGGTGGTCAGTGGGAAGGAAGGAAGGAAAGAAGGGATAGAATACGGAGGAATGAAGAAAAAGAAAGAAAGCGACGGAGGGTTAGGGGATACGAGAGTAATTACGTGGATAAAAGGGAAGGGGAGAAGAAAGGGAGAAGAGGAGGAGGCGGGAAGGGTGCGAGTAAATTTATTTGTAGTGACGGATTCTGGTGTGATGAGCCAGATCAAGGAAAGAAGGGAAGAAAGAAAGGAAGGAAGAGGGGGAGAAGAAAATGAGTAGAATACGAGAAATAGGGAGAGACAGGAGGGAGGAAAGTGGAGAAATCTTGGCTTTCTCCTTCCTCCTTTGCCTAAGTTATTCGTTTAATGAAAAAAAAAAGTTGACAGCTCAATCAGTTCACGACGACTTGGACTGAGCTGTAGGAGGGGCGGGAGGAGGGAAGGGAAGAGGAAAGGGAGGAAGGGAAGACGGGAGGGAGATAAGATTGTGTGTCCCCCTATGGCTGTAGAGACTCTAGAGGATAGATGGAGGGAAATAAGAGGGTTGTCTGCCTACGCTCAAAGCTGGAGAGGCCTGAAGGGCGGGAGGGCGACGAGGTGGTGGAGCTGTCACGTTTGGGAAAATGTGGACGAGGGGGAGTGAGGAGGAGTACTGGAGGTATTGTGGTGAGAGGGGAGGGGGAGGGGGGGAGGGGGAGGGAATACTCACGGGTCTTAGAGTGCAGCAGGTCCTGGAATGCCTGGATGCCCTCGATGACGGAGCGCTTCAGGGTCTCCCGACACAGCTCGCTAAACATGGTCCTGCTACCGCGCGCGACACCCACATGGTCCGCGCACCCCACCACGCCCACCGCCGCCGCCGCCGCCGCCGCCGCCGTCGCCACCACCACCTCGACCACCGTCCCAGCCCACGCCGCCGCCGCAGGTCCTGAGGCACCGTGGGCTGGCCGCCTCACCACTCGCCGGCATGGGGGAGGCGCGGCATGGCAGGCGGCAGACACTCACACACTCACACTCACGCCCGAGTCACCTCAAGCTTCATCCGGCGAGGTTTCATCTTTTTCCTCACATAGTGTCATAAAATAAGCGTCACCAGGTTAATGGCTCCGCCGCACCAGGGGCCTCGCGCTCACACCGAGCCTACCCCGCCGCCGCCGCCGCCACGAGGAGACATGACCCGCGAAGCCGCAGTCAAGGCACAATTTTCCGCGTCCCTAACCTGGAGGAGGACGGAAAGCGTCGGACGCGTGGGTCAGCAAGGACGTGTGTCCGTACACGCAAAGAACAGCAGCAACAGCAGCAGCAGCAGCAGCAACAGCGGGCAGTGACGGCTAGCGAACATAAATTTAGGTTCATGTCACTCTGGACTTCGGTCAACACGAAACCCGCGTCAACACCATGTTGTGAGGCGGCGGTGAGGCTTTCCTGCGGCCTTGAAAACAACGTGAGGCAGGAAGGGAGGACGGAAGGCAACGATGGAGAGAAAGAGGGAATAAGAACACTCAACAGCGAAAGGGGAAGAGGAGAAGTGCCACAAAAGAGGAAGCGAGGAAAACAACATCTGGGTCGCAAGCGTACAGCAGCTGCCGCCCACAGTGCCAGCGACCCGCACTGCGCACCGACCATCCACCTGCCCATCACCATGACTACATCACGTGTGTGTGTGTGTGTGTGTGTGTGTGTGTGTGTGTGTGTGTGTGTGTGTGTGTGTGTGTGTGTGTGTGTGTGTGTGTGTGTAGGCGAAGGAAATAAGAAAGACGGGTCAAGGTGGGGGCCTGAGGGAGGAGGAGCGCAGACAAGCCACGGAGGGAGAAGGGGACGGATGAGAGGAGAGACGGATAAGAGGGACGGCAGATGTGTGGGCGAGAGAGGGAGGGAGGGAGGGAGGGAGGGAGGGAGGGAGGGAGGGATGGAGGGAGAGGAGAGCGCCATCCGGTCACCAAGCAGAAACTCCAAGTCATTAACATTTTCCAGACTTCATAAGATGCAAAACTACACACACACACACACACACACACACACACACACACACACACACACACACACACACACACACACACACACACACACACAAACAAGTCCAGAAGAATAAGAAGAAAGTTCAAACCGAAGAAAAAGGCGTAACAAACCAGCGCTATATTTACATAATTACACCAACCTTCCTTTCAGAGGCGTGGGATCTAACTCGAAAAATCTACGGATTCGCCCACTCACGTTTCACTATATGTCCCGGATAAGAGGAGAGCTGAGTGGAGCGGCACTGAAGAGGAGGAGGAGGAGGAGGAGGAGGAGGAGGAGGAGGAGGAGGAGGAGGAGGAGGAGGAGGAGGAGGAGGAGGAGGAGGAGGAGGAGGAGGAGGAGGAGGAGGAGTCTTATAATGAAGAGATAGCGAAACGTGGAGGAAGGGAGAGAGGGAGGGAGTGAAAAGTGATATGGAAGGGAGGGGAAGGAAAGGGCGAGATAGCGTGGAGTGGGTGAGGGTGATGTATTGAGAACGTTGTTATGGTAACGGTGAGAGATGGCGGCACAATGAGGGGAAAGGAGGGGAGCTCTGGATAAGTAAACGTTGCAAATGTAAGGGAAAAAACAAGTAATACGCAACAGGACCTGGATGGAAGGTGAAAGTAGAAAAGGAGAGGAAAGGAGGGAAATTAGAAGGGTAAGGGGAAGGGGAAGAAGAAGGAGAAAGAGGACAGCAGTGTGCCAAGAGGGTAAAGGAAGGAATCGTACGAGTCTACGGGGACCCAGCCTAGGTTGTTAGAGGAAGGAAGGCAGAAAGAAAGAAAGAAAGAAAGAAAGAAAGAAAGAAAAGTCGGAGAAGCTCCCTGACAGCTGCCTTTTGGATAGAGTTTCATAGATAAGGTTAACTCCCTCTCCCTCTCTCTCTCTCTCTCTCTCTCTCTCTCTCTCTCTCTCTCTCTCTCTCTCTCTCTCTTTCCCTCTCTGGATGACCTTGGATAACCCTTAGAAATAAAACTCAGGTAAAATATAATCCTGTACATACCTGGCCGCATACCTGACTACCTGCATATATACACTTATACACACGTACATTCATACATATACATACATACATACACACGCGCACAGCATACTTGGAATTGCTGGGAAAACGTGGCCGCAGGATACAGCTGTGAAATGAGTGAAAGAGAGCGAGAAAAATGAGTGTGAGGACATGATTGCGTGAGCGAGCGAGGGAATAGCGAGTAAGTGTGAGTGTGAGTGTGCGAGTGAACGAGTTAGTGAGTGTAAATTAGTGAGAGCAGACAACCGTAGGGATGAAGTTAGCTGCTGCTGGGACTACATGAACACATAAACGCACGCACACACACGCACATGCACACGTCTATTACATTTAGCAAGCATTCCTGATTACATTTAAACTCTCTCTCTCTCTCTCTCTCTCTCTCTCTCTCTCTCTCTCTCTCTCTCTCTCTCTCTCTCTCTCTCTCTCTCTCTCTCTTAAACACAGCACGCCCCGAGGAAGCCGAGCGAAGTCCCCCAGCAAGTGTTCCAGTGAAAAAAAAAGTTCAAGTATTTTCTGAAACTTTGCAAACAATAAACTGGAGAACAGCAGTTACTGTTTGCAGGGGAAGGGGAGGGGATGGGAGGGGAAGGGAGGGGAGGGGTCATGACGAGATAGTAGTGATGGGAGGCCAAAACGAAGCTGATAACGGAGGCTTGGAAGCAGACAATGAGGAGGAGGAGGAGGAGGAGGAGGAGGAGGAGGAGGAGGAGGAGGAGGAGGAGGAGGAGGAGGAGGAGGAGGAGGAGGAGGAGGAGGAGGAGGAGGAGGAGGAGGAGGAGACGTGTTTATTACCCAAAGTACATCAAAACAGGTAACTTTTCCCTCATGAATTCAAATGATCCACTTCTTCCACCACGAAACTTGCTTAACCTTCCCTTCCTTTTCCTTCCCTTTTACCTCCACATTTCCTCCACGCACCTCCCATATATCCTCCTTTACCCTACCATACCCACACTCCTTCCATCTTAACACTCCCACACCACCACCACTACCACCATCACCAAAAACAACCTTACGTAAACAACCCCCATCCAAACAAGCTACTCCACCCCCCTTTACCCCTTTCCTTCTTTCAGGTGATCCACGTGGGGGGAGGGCGGAGAGGGGGGAGGCATTAAGGCGCCCTAGGGAACCATCCATCATTTCCGCCAGGCTGTAGCCGCACGCTTATTTTGCAGAGAAAGACACCCTCTGTTATATCACCCTGCCTCTCCCTCTCCCTATTCCTCCTGACGATGGTATGGTGCGTAGATGGGAGAGTGGATGCTGAGAGGGCGTAGATGGGAAGTGGATGCTGAGAGGGAGTGGATGGGGAAATGGATGCTGAGAATGCGTTGATGAAGCCATAAAGTAAGTGGCTACTGCGGGAGGCGCTGAAGGTGACGGCTACTAGGGAGATAAGGAGGAAGAAGAGGAGGAGGAGTGGAGGAGAAAGGGGAGGAGAGAAAAGGAAGTGCCTACCTCTATTAAGGAGACACTGCTCACTCTCTACAACGCTGGCCGATTCTCCCCCCCCCCTACTCAAAACCACTAGCAGTCTCCTCCTCCTCCTCCTCCTCCTCCTCTTCCGCCTCTGAAGTCCCCTCCCCATTTATTACCGCGCCAGACACCGCCATCCATTCCCCGTCACTTCTCTTGGGGACTAATTTTCAGATTCGGGTGAGAGAGTATCAGATAAAAATTCCTGAGATCGGGAAGGAGTTATGGCGGCGTGAGGATATGACGTGTGTGTGTGTGTGTGTGTGTGTGTGTGTGTGTGTGTGTGTGTGTGTGTGTGTGTGTGTGTGTGTGTGTGTGTGTGTGTGTGTGTGTGTGTGTGTGTGTGTGTGTGTGTGTTTACAAGGAGGAGTATTTGCTTAATATTATTAGTATTTGTGCGCACACACTTTCATGCGTGTGTGAGTACGTATGTGTATTTGCAAGGCATCAAGCTTAGTGGAAAGAGATGGGAAAAGGAGGGGAAGGGAGGGGAAGTACAGGAAGAGATGGGGAAGACGGGAGAACTGAGGGGAAGGGAAGGAGTGGGGAGAAGTACAGGAAGAGATGAGGAAGGCGGAAGAAGGGAATGGAAGGAAGGGGAAATACAGAAAGAACAGGGAAGGGAAGGGAAGGGAAGGGAAGGGAAGGGAAGGGAAGGAAAGGAGGCAGAGAATATAGTCTGAGGAGGCTTGAGGAAGGATGCTGGGATGAGGGGAGGAGGAGGGGTCAGTTTAAAGCCTGGGTACACCTGGGCGTGACGCGGACAGGTGAGACTCCCCCTACACAGTCCCTTTAAATCCTCCCCCGCTGCCCCCTCCCCCTTCCTCTCTCCCCTTCCCATCTCCCCTCTCCCGGCATGCAATACTAATGACCGGCAACACACCAACGGTCAGCTGAGCACATGGGAGAGGCGGGAGAGTGAGGGAGAGTGCGGGAGAGTACGGGAGAGGAGACAAGGCAACAGGCTGTGGAACGTTGGTGGGAAGGAGGGAGAAGAGGAAGAAAACGGGAGATAGTTGGGTAAAAGAGGAAGAGGAAACACGCATGGTAAAGAGGATGAAGAAGAAGGACAATGGAGGAAGGGGAGCGGAGGGAAGGAGGAAGGGAAAGGAAGGAGAGAAAGGAAGGGGAGAGTATACGGTAAGGATAATAGAAAATCCTTAGAGAAAACAAACACGGGGACGAGGAGGAATATCAGGTGAGAGAGAGAGAGAGAGAGAGAGAGAGAGAGAGAGAGAGAGAGAGAGAGAGAGAGAGAGAGAGAGAGAGAGAGAGAGAGAGAGAGAGAGAGAGAGAGAGAGAGAGAGAGAGAGAGAGAGAGAGAGAGAGAGAGAGAGAGTACCTATGATGATCTCCCTAACATCACCTTGTGTATTATTTCACCCTAAAACTCACTCTAAAACAAAGGTGACTGTTTATACTCCCTAGATTTCCCCAGGTACCCATTTATCGACCAGGAAGAGAGAGAGAGAGAGGGAGAGAGACCGAGAGAGAAAGAGAGAGAGCACAAGGATACGTCAACCAGGACTCAAACCCAAGTACAGCAGGTTCTTGGGTAAGGGAAGCGACCACTGAGCTACCGGAGGGGAGGTAATGAAGTGAGGGAGGGAAGAGAGGAAGAGAGGGACGGTGATGAAATTGTGGAGGAAGGGATTGAGTGGTAGTTAAGGAAGGGGAAGAAAATTGACGAAGGATGGAGAGAGTAATGGAGAGAGAGGGGGAGCAAGGCAACAGGCAGTTATAGAGAGAGAGAGAGAGAGAGAGAGAGAGAGAGAGAGAGAGAGAGAGAGAGAGAGAGAGAGAGAGAGAGAGAGAGAGAGAGAGAGAGAGAGAGAGAGAGAGAGAGAGAGAGAGAGAGAACCACGCTGATTACCTAGACGCTTCTTTTTTTATTCAATTACTCGTTAGTCTCCCTTTCCTCTTTCTTTCTCCTCTCCTCCTCAGCATCTTTTATTCATTTTACTCCTTTTCCTCTTTTCTCTCCACGTTCTCTCTCCTTCCTCCACCTCAACAATACTTCCCTACTTCCATCCACATCTACAGTACATCCTCCTCCACTTTCCCGTTCCCCTTCCCTCCACATTATTCCTCCCCATCACTTCCACATACTACTCCTCTTCCACATACAGTTTTCATCAGCTCCACGCCACACTTCCCTCCCCATCTACATACCCTCAATCCCTCCCCTCCACACCTGACGGTCACTCCAATCACCTCACTTCGTCTCTCCACAGGTCAGGTCGAGGGGCGTCACAGGGTCACCCACGGCACACAGCAGGAGAGAGTGTGAAGGGAATGGAAGTCCAGGCCCCGCTGTCCTTCCCAGCCACGCCAGCACCACCACCGCCACCGCCACCACCACCGCAGCCTCAGATCTATCTCCTTTAGTGGGTGTTTGGCGACGCCCTCACTGTCACGGCCATGCTGCTGCCTCCACACACACACACGCACGCAAACACATACACACACGCACACACACATATATACAGGTACACGCACACACGCAAGTCCCATCACACCAGGACACACACGTAGACACGCACGCACGCCATCTGCTAACACACGGCCGTTCACGTCACGCACGTTTCGGTAACAAGTCCGTCACGCCGCCACGCTCACTCGTCACCGGAATGCGTCACCACCCTCAGGAAGGTAACGCCCGCCGCTGTGCCTACTAGGGAGGGCACGCCGGGCCTCGATGGGCGCAGGGAGGTGTGGGAGGCAAGACGGGTGAGTGACGCGTGTGGAGGCGCGGCAGGTGGGTCGCTACCTCCTGCCCCCACGCCACGGTCTCCCAGACTAACTGAGCGCTGGCTAACGCACCCGCGCCCGCCGCTTGCCTCCCTCCCTCCCTCACTTCCAGAATCAGCGCAACTCCCTCACCATCTCTCCTCTACACTGCTCCACATTTTTCACCCAGGCCTACATAATGGATCATCCACTCCTGCCGCCCCATACTCCACCATACCATCCACCCCCTACCTTGCCTGGCCTCACCCCACCTACTCCTTCACTCCTACCGGCGTCTCTCCCCCCAACCTGCCTCCTCCTCCCCCTCTTTCCCCTGTACTTTCGTTCATGCTTCTCTGTCTGGCTCTGTGCCGTATCCCACCACCACCGCAACCACCACCGCACCAGCCACATAAACAACAGAGCACATCACCACCGCTAACACCACCTTACACCACCACCACCACCACCACCACCACCACCACCTAACACCATCTGCCACAGTTTTTAATTATGCAAATTAACCCACTGCCCTAAAAAATATGGCCGAATACCAACAAACAAGCAAGCACATACACATACACATACACACACACACACACACACGAAAGAGGGGGAATGAAGAGGATTAAGAGGCCCAGCGGATTTAGACTCCCGCCACACATCCCCGTCATGCCAGCGGCCCCCCCTTTGCGTCCCCCCCACCTCCACAAAGCCACCCCTCCCCTCAGAATTTGTGTGTCCCGCGAGGCCGATCCAAAATGGCCGACCTCTCACGCCGCGATAATTATTCCGACACTTGACCCTCGAAGCGCCGCGTCGAGCCTCCGGCGGGAGAGTGAAGACCCCATGACTGCGGCTTTTTAGGGGACAAAGGGCAGGAGGAGGGACGGGAGGATGGCTGGCAGGGTGAGCGAGGGACGGTAAGTGGCAGGAGACAGGAAGGAAGAGGAAGGGTGGGAGGATCTGTGGCAGGGTGGCAGAGCTAGGAACATGGCAGGGGACGTGGAGGGGATGCATGAAGGCAGGGATGAAGCACAGAGGGAGATGAGTGAGGGATATGTGACAGGGTGACAAGGAGAGGAAGGGTGAGAGGACGGGCGACAAGGTGAGATAGGAGTGCAAGGTGACAGGGTAACAGGAAGAGGCACAAGAAGGCAGGGATGACACAGGTAGGGAGGATGCAGGGAGGAACCAGTACTAGGACAGAGAAAGACAGGGAGATTGAGAGAGGACAGGGAGGGACAGGAAAGCAAGGATACAAGGAAGAGACGGTAATAGGAGAGATACGGATGGAGAGACGAGAGAAGACAAAAATAGGAAAAAAAAAGAAAAAAAAGGAAAGAGAATGGGAGGAAATGATGCCAAAGGATAAGGACTGAGAATGAGAGAATGAGAGGAAAGAGGAAAACATGAATAGGATGGAACAATGAAGGAAATGGCAGGAAAAACAAGAAGAAAAAAAAGGGAGAGATACAAGACACAACAGAGGTATAGAGTGGTGAGAGAGAGGAGAAAGGAGGAGGTGAGGAGGGGTAGAGGACAGTGAGACAGAGGAACAAGGGGAGGTAAGGAGCGACAAAGGGGTAAAGAGGAGGGAGGCAGGGAGGCAGAGGGGGTGCGGGGGGTAGAAAGTAGCCACCTACACCCCCGTCCTACCAAACCATGCCTCTCCGACCCCTGCCTGTAGTTAAAAAGTTTAGCAAAGGCTGAAAACAAGGAAACAAAATAGAACAAGACAGGAAAAAACGAGAGAGAGAGAGAGAGAGAGAGAGAGAGAGAGAGAGAGAGAGAGAGAGAGAGAGAGAGAGAGAGAGAGAGAGAGAGAGAGATAATGAGGGTAATGATATATGATTTTCACCATGTTATATTTTTACCTGTTTGTCTGCCTTATCTACCGGCCTGTGCGTGTGTGCGTGTGTGTGTGTGTGTGTGTGTGTGTGTGTGTGTGTGTGTGTGTGTGTGTGTGTGTGTGTGTGTGTGTGTGTGTGTCCACCTCTCCTAACGGCCGCTTGGCATTCTTCACTTTCCGGTTCATAACGCCTAAAAATGCAATGTAATTAACGGTGAAATAGGACAGTGGTGAGGCGGGGAGGAGGAGGAGGAGGAGGAGGAGGAGGAGGAGGAGGAGGAGGAGGAGGAGGAGGAGGAGGAGGAGGAGGAGGAAGGGAGTAAAAGGGAGTTAAGGACAAGGGAAGATAGGATGCAGGAGAAACATGAGGAAGGGAAAGAAAGATAAAGAAGGAAAGAGAGATTAGGATAAAATGGAGGAAAGGACACTGAAAATTGGAGGAGGAGGAGGAGGAGGAGGAGGAGGAGGAGGAGGAGGTTAGGTTAGGTAAAGTGAATTAACTGGTGTCCTAAATCAGGCAATAAAGTGCTCCATTAAAGTGTCACCGGCGACTGCTGGCTACAAGGTGCATATCAATCTTTATCGCCAGGGGAATCACGCCCGATTGACGCCCCTTCTGTATGAGTTTGGATTGCTGAGGGGAGGGGCAGGGGAGGACGCGGGGGGTGATGGAAAAAGGGTTGGGGAGGAGAGGAGGGAGGGGAGGGAGGTTTTGGGGTTCAATTGAATGGATGGAGGTGAAGGTTGAGGAAGTGATAAGAAAGAGAGGTAGGTGAAGGGAAAAAAAAGATGCATGTACAATGGATATGCGGGGGAAAAAAATGTGAAAGGTAGTTTTGGTGTGAATAGAAAAATTTGAATGAAGATGTGATAAGGAGTGAGAGTGGCGGGAAGGTGAGGCAGGTAAAAGGAGGATGAGGAATGGTGAAGAGGACGTGAGGGTGGGTATGGAATGGTGGTGCTGGTGGTGGTAGTGGTAGTAGTGGTGGTGGTGGTGGTGGTGGTGGAGGCATCCTGGCCCTCCCCTCCCCAGCAGTGTTTATCTGGGCAACACACTGGCCACATTAACGGGCACGGCGTGGGGGGCGCCGCGCCGTGCCTCAGTGGTATTGACAGCCGCGGAGATTGTCTGGCGCGGCAAAGAGCACAGTATCAGGTCGTGCCTCCTGCCGCCGCCTCTTTACGGGAAACAAAGCGTGTTCCCTCCTCCCTCCACCACCACCACCACCACCACCTACAGCACCAAGGAACAAAAAAAATGCCAGCGATAAGACCAGTAGCTCACCCCGGATCCTCCTCGCCCCGCACACCCCGCCCCGCCCCACCCCGCCGTGCCTCCAACACGGCCAAAATTCCCACAGCGGACGGCCGAGTCGTGGATACATTGTGTAGATGCATACGTGAGGAATGTCCAGGAGCGGCGCTGCGGTCGTCGGCATGCTGAGGACACGACACACGTCCACCGCGGGTCAGAGGACACTGGTACGCGCCGTGTGTGTGTGTGTGTGTGTGTGTGTGTGTGTGTGTGTGTGTGTGTGTGTGTGTGTGTGTGTGTGTGTGTGTGTGTGTGTGTGTGTGAGTGAGTTAGGGCAACGGGCAACGGCGTAGGGGGGTGGGGTGCGGCTGGTAATCTGGCGGAGTGGTGCTCGTTTGCATTACGACGGCCGTAGCGAGGGTCTGACACGCAGCCACCAGTTAGCGAGGCCATACGTCAAGCAGCCGCTGACGGCCCTCCCTGGCCCCCCGTAAAGGCTGTCCTTCTGATGTAAAGGCCGGGGTGCATGTAGGGAGGGGCAGCGAGGGCATGGGGCTGCGGGGAAGCTGCAGGATTATAGCTGGCTAACGCTGAACACTTGGGCACGACACTGGCTCTGGGGAAGGATGTTAATTGCCTCCTGACGGCGAGAAGCACCGGTCTGAGGTCGTCGCCACCCATCCGAAGGGCGCGGCGGCCTTACAACCTCACGCCAACCTGCCGTCACAACAACACACCTGAACAGACGCGCGTCACGCCCCCTCCCCCCATGCCAGTCAATTTATGCATAAGAAAATTTCCGGGACAAGAGGAGTGGTGGGCGTCGCCTTGATTCCCCTATTACCGCCGCTCCCCTTTCCAGGAAAAAGGGGCACGCGGAGGGGGGTGGGGGCGGACTCCAGATGCCATTCACCAATTTCCATAAGAAATGCTTCACGAAATATTGGTTCTGAGCCTGAAGGTGAACGAGAGGCCGCGATGAACGAGCTTCCCTACCCATAGCTGCCCCGCCCCGTCCCGCCCCAGACTATAGAATACAAAACAGGAAGGCCGCAGCGAGCATAGCGCCTCCACTCCTCTGCCTCGCCTCAGTTCACGTAGCAGTGAGCGAGGCGGGAGGTCGGCGCGCTGTCTAGGGAAAACTTGCTTACAGCGATGTCTCAGATCAAATAAAAGGACAATCTAATTCTTTTCCCAACAACAAGAAGGGAACCGCTGATGGAAGTCCCCCTGCGTCCCTCACTATACAAGAGGAAGAGGGGTCGACCACTGTACCCTCACCACACACTGCCATCGTATACCCGCACACACCACCGCCGCCACACACAGGACCATTCTGAAACGCTTCTACGCCACAACCCGACTTCATTTAAAAGGGTCTATCGGTGAAGTTATATGTGGAGGTTTTCAAGGGTGTTTTTTACGGTTTTAGTAACAGATTATCAAGAATTCTACACTATTAACCCGGCTGATCACCTCTGAGGCCTTTAATAATAATGGTGGTGAGAGAGCAAAGCGTTTCAGAATACGTGCCACGATCACACCTACCTATACAAACCTACAGAGTCACTACATTCCTGCTTATACCAGTCACTATCCCTACTGCAGTCACCAGAATCACCAAAACACCACCAAGGATATCACCAGATCCCCGCACGACTTCCCCACCTTCATCACACAACACCTAACACTCCCTGATGTTGATGTTATGTACGCCAGAGTCCAAATTAATGTTCAAACAGATGAAACATTAAGCTCGTACGAAAATAACAAGTTTAAAGGTACTAGATGCGTGGTGGTGGTGGTGGTGGTGGTGGTAGTAGAAGTAATGGTAATAATAATGATAATGATGATGATGATGATGATGATGATAATAATAATAATAATAATAATAATAATAATAATAATAGTAATAATAATAATAATAATAATAATAATAATAATAATAATAATAATAATAATAATACCGTCATACTCACGACAGCTGGAATGAAGGACAGGATCGTAACACTCACCTGAAACAAAAAAAGCAACACATTATTAAAGCGCAAATGATACCTGGAAACACACACACACACACACATATCAAGCACTCCTTTACACCTTCCGTCCCTTCATCCCTTCATTTCTACCAGTCACTATGGGGTGAAGGGGAGAATACATGGGTGGGAGAATGGGGAAAAAATAAATATACTGGAAATAGGGGTGAGAGGACGTGGAGAAAGATGGGAAATTGACTTATGAAGGAGAAAAGGAGGGGGGGAGTGAGATGAGGTGAGATGAGGAAAATATTTTGTTCTCTCCTCATGAATGTTTTCAAAGGCCATAAAGATGATAAGTTGAGTTTTCATTATTGTTTTAATTTTTTTTCTTGCTTTCCTACTAATGGTGCTGAATATTCATTAAACTATCAATAAAATCACGAAAACCCCCTAAAATGCTCTCGTGACTATTTTCAAAGACCTAAGAAATGATTAGTCGGGTTCTCATTAACATATATTTTTTTTCAACTAATGGTGCAGAATAATCATTAAACCATCAGTAAAATCAAGAAATAAAACATTTGAAAACCCTTGTAACTTCCGACTGAGACAATGAAACACAGTCGAGATGAGGAATGTTTGAGAATACGATCCGAGATGAGATGAAATGACGTGAGGCGAGGCGAGGCGAGGCGAAGCGAGGCGTGGCGAGGCGAGGCGTGGCGAGGCGGGATAACTCACAGTACAAACACTTCATTTTGAATTAAATTTTGGCGAAGCAGCAGCGGCGGATCTGAAAAGGGTTATACTTGCTGTTTGATCAGGGGGGTGTGGCGTCATATTTGGGGACGGGGTAGGGTAGGGGAAGGGAGGTCAGGTCACGCCGCACCGAGGAGTAGAAGACGCTGAAGGGCGAAGGAGGCTCAGAAAAAAAAGGGCAATGAAGGGCGAAGAACGAGGTAGATGAAGGGAGGAACGGAACGCGAGGAAGGAAGGAAGGAATGAAGAGAAAGAGGTACTGAAGGAGGAACGCTAGTAGGAAAAAGAAGAAGGGAGGAACAGAGAGAGAGAGAGAGGCGCTGAAGAACACTTGAAGAAAAAAGGAGGAACAAAAAAGGCACTGAAGAAGGAACACGAGAAGAAAGAAGAGAAAGGGAGCAGCAAAAAGAGGCGTTGAAAGAAATACACAAGGAAAGATAATAGGAACCGAAGATGGAAATGAAGGAGAGGAGGAGGAAGAGGTGACTTAATAGGATGGAGATGAAGGAAGGGGGGAAGAGACAACTAAACAGGATGATGACTCTATGAAGAATGATGTCAGGGTGGGAATGGAGAAGGGCAGGAAAGAAGGAAAGAGGAAGAAGGGAGGAGAGACAGAGAAGGCATCCAGTAAGAGTGGACAGGGGGAAGGAAAGAAGGAAAAAAGAGGAACGATAAAGGGGAGAAGTTACTAATTTGGGGAAGGAAGGGGAAGAAGAGGGGAGGGAAGGAGAGTGAATACAAAAAAAAGAGATGGGAGAGTGAGAATAAAGAAAGTGGGGAATGAAACAATGGGGAAGGAAGAGGAAGAAATGGGAAGTTAAGATAGCTGGTTGAGAATAAAGAATGGAAGGAAACAAACAATGTAATCGTGAAAAAGAGAGGGAAAAATGGAAAAAATAACGAGGATAAATACAGAAAACATGGCAGGGTAAGAATAAGGAAGAAGAAAGAAACAAAGGGCAAATAATAATGGGGAAGGAAGGAGAAGAAGAGAGAATAGTAGAAAGTGAGGGGAAGGTGAGGGGAAGATGCGTTCACGTCCCGAACCAAGATATAAACAAAGTTAACGTAGCTTAGAAGAAGCTTTAAGGCAACAGTGACGGAGTTAAAGCGAGCACACGAGGCGAGGCACCTTAAAGAGGACCGTCCGTGAAGGGAGAGGGAAGGGGAGCGAGGGGAAGCCGGGAGGGGAGAGGGAAGAGAGGGAAAGCTGTGAGGGGAGAGGGGAGAGAGGGAAGAGGCTGCGAGGAGGAGAAGAGGGAAGGGGAGAGGGGAGGACAAGGAGGAATGGGAGAGGGAAGCAGGGAGGGGAGGCCAGACTGGGAGAGGGAAGGGGGGGGGGAGGAGCCAGGGGACGCAAGGGGAGAGGAGAGAGGGGTGAGGGGAGAGGGAAGAGGGAAGCGTACGTATAAAAAGAAACACAAGGGCAGTTCAAAATTAATGCTACACCTTAAAAACACCAAAAATAAACCCCTGGCAGTAATGTAAGTATTAAGTTTTAACGTAACATTAGCATACAAACTGCAGACATGTATTGGAGAATGTAAGACAGTCCCCTCAAAATATACTCCGTTTTCTCTTCCATACTGTTCGTGGTGAGAGAAAACGTACCTAGACTATAGCCGTTTTCTCTCACGCCACGATTTTGGGAGAACTGCAACATTTTTGAGGACCTCCCAAACATCCTCCCCCTCACTCTCTCTGGGTCGTAACTATAAAGGGTTGGTAATAACTTTATATAGAATTTTCCGTTGTTTTAATTCCACAAGGGCAGGAAGAAGAGAAATGGGGACAAGGGGGAGAAGCGGAGAGGGGCACTGGGGAGGAGGAACGTGATATGGGAGGGATACAAGTGAACAAGAAGGGTGGTTAATTGCGTGGTTATTGTATTATAAAGCTACTGTGTTGGTGATTTATGAGTTAATTATTTTCAAAACGAGTAAATTATACAGCGACAATAATAACAACAACGAACACAGTGTTGATTCGGTACCAGATGCGCTAGTGCTAATATTACACCGTACTTCAGCTCTCATTATCCCAGAAACGGGTGTATGTCATTAGTGTTACTGCCGGTGGGCGGGTCTGTGGTGTGACGCGCAGTGTGACGGAAGGCGGCGTGGCAGGGCAAAGTGACGGATGCGACAGGAAGACGGACTGGGAGATGACACGTAAATCTATAATGGAGAGGATGAAGATGACACGCGGATGTATTCATGTGTCACGCTACGCTGGAGGATGATTATCTGGAGGAGGAGGAGATGTAGTAGAAGATGAAAAAGGGATTTCTGGGCGACGTGACAAATATGGGTGTGACGCAGCAGGACCGGCGGTAGTGTTAAGGCCGCGAGCAGCATCCCTCTCACCGGCATGAGGGAGCGAGGATCTGCCGGGGCGGCGCGAGTACCGATGGTCCGCCGTGACCCAAGTGTTTCCGGAGCAGAAAGAAGCGGCACGGCGGGGCGGGGCGGGGTAGGCATCAGCTGACTGGAATCAATATGGCTGCCGTAGTCATGCGTGGAGCTGCCACTGGAGAGCTGCGACGCACCATGCTGTCTGTGCACGCACGCACACACAAACACACACACACACACACACACACACACACACACACACACACACACACACACACACACACACACACACACACACACTCCGCTACTCTATTTTTATTCCAGGCGACAGCTGACAAGACCGACAAGAGCACAGTCCCAAAGGCACCCAGAGGCCGCCCGCCTGTGACGCAACACACCACCACGCCACGGAAGCGGCGCCCTACGACAGGCGCACCGCTAGCCTACGCCCGCCACGACAGGTGTGTGTGTGTGTGTGTGTGTGTGTGTGTGTGTGTGTGTGTGTGTGTGTGTTTGGGGGGGCGAGGGTCCGGAAGGTTTCAATATGAACTTAAAGTGGTAGGCGGCAGCAACAGCAGCAGCAGCTCGCTATCCCATACGCCCTACACTGCCTCCCTGGCCACACGCAGTCCAGTGCTGGAGGTGGCGCGCGCCGATGGCAACACCGTACTACTGGCGGCCGCGGCCACGTGCCCTTGGCTGCCACAAGGCCGCTACGCAGCGACGCCCCAGTCATTCCCTACCACAGGAGCCGCCAGCGCCCTCCCGCGCCTCATAAAGAGCGACGAGAAAGCAGTGGCAGCTCCTGCCTGTGAAACCTGCTCTGCTGCAGGAGTGGCCGGTCTTACCATATGGTCTGGCGCGTCTCCTGGGCGGGGCGTAGGAATGAGCGGGAGGCGTGGTGCTGCGCCCGGTGGGAGCAGATCTTTTCGGTCTCCGCGCTCTGGTCCGCACAGGGGAGGTGGGAGGTGCCGTGCGCACCAGACCGCGGTACAGCGGCGGCGTGGAGGAGGAGGCCCGAATGGCGGCAGCAGTGGGCGGCGTGGCGCGCCACCAGGGGTCGTACAGCTCCCGCTCGTGGCTCCAGAAGGAGGCCGTGGAGGCCGACGATAACGAGTCCTCATTTGCCTCTTCCTCAGCCTCCGAGATGTCCGCCAGGCATGGGCCCCGGTACATGGCCTCGGGCCCTGAGGCTGCCGGGTCTGCCGGGTCTGCCAGGTCTGCCAGGGCTGCCCCAGGGGTGGTCACTACACGTCCTCTCGAGGCTGCTCTCGCTAACAGTCCCTCCGCGCGCCAGCATCACTGCGCGGCTGACCTTCGTGATCACTCACACTTGAGGCTGCTCACCTTCAGCCTCGCGTCTCTCCCCACACCATGGCCCACCTGCCGCCTGCCTGCCTCAAGTCCTCGCCCACAGGCCCAACATGGCACGTGGCGGGGTGGGGGCACGCGTTCTGCTCACCGCCTCACCAGACCACGGCGGGAGTCCGTATCCGGGACATTCCTGCAGAGCGGCACACTTATGGCGGCAGCGGGTGGGCTGGACACGCAGTTTTTCACACTGTTCGTCACATCACCTCCAGCAGATGACAAAACTTGCTCAGCAACACCACACGTGGCCTCACGCCTTGGGCAGCCCCGCTGAGAGGGAGGTGGCCCAGGCTATAATGAGGTAAAGGTCTCCTAGTCTGGCGTGAGGAGACAGGCGTCAACACTCATCAGCCACTTTCTTTCCGATAATGTGAGGCTCCCTCTGCTGGGATGCTGGCAGCTGGAAACACAGGCTACCGGTGAGCACCACAAGGAGAGAGTGAGAGAGAGCGCGAGGGTAAGGAAGAGAGCAAAAGAGAAAGAGGCACAGGGAGACACCCCCTACACCTTTGTTCTGACAGGTGTTCTATCGTGTGTGTACCAGACCGGCGGAGGAGGCGCGGCGCCACGCGAGGCGGTGCCATCCTTTTCATTACTGTATTACTTCCCTTTCCATCCCCCCCTGCACTCGAGCAGGTTACCAGGGAGACACAGGAACAGGACAGCCTCACCTGTACCCTATCACCCCACCAGCGCCTCACGTGCCCTTTCAAACACCTGAGTATTCCCCGGGCTTCCCCATAATACTCTTCATCCTCCATCCCTTCCCACAATCACCCTTCCCTCACTCTCACGCCTTTCCTCCCCTTCCTCCCCTTCCCCCACGACATTTTCGTCTCCACCCTCCCCTCCCTCCATCTAAGATCAGTCTGTGATACGCCAAATCTTGGGAATGCAAAGAATAAATCGGTTTCATTTGCATAATCGAGGTGAGAATCACACACAGGAGGAGGAGGAGGAGGAGGGTGGGGACATAGGTATAAAGGACAAGCTGATGATGAGCTGCTTGATCACTGCAAACGTCAAGGAAGATGAGGTAGGAGGAGGAGGATGATCAAGAGACAATAAACGAGGAGAAAGAGGACAAAAAGAGACGAAAAATAAGAGGATAATGAGGGTAAGGATCTGACTGAAGATAAAAAGGAGGAGGAGGAGGAGGAGGATGGAAAGAAGTGAAGTAGGGAAGGCCGTGTGAGCATCGCGCAAAACCAAACTTTAAGTGCACAATGCTGGACGCCGCCAGAACATGGACTTAAAGGGGAAGAAAGGCGACAGCGGGGCAGGAGGAGGAGGAGGAGGAGGAGGAGGAGGAGGAGGAGGAGGAGGAGGAGGAGGAGGAGGAGGGTTTCCACATGGTAAAACACAAGAAAAATCTTCCAGAATACTCAATTTATAAGCAACCTAAACAATTTTCAAAGGTATCAAACATTTTGAAACAAGACCCATTATTCCACTATTATTGTACATAGGTTTAAATTTCCCTTCACAACTAGGCAAAAATGAGACTATTAAGTGTCGAAATTTCCCTATATTCATGAATGCATTATTATGTAAATTTAATTGGCAGGTGTATGGGAAAAACAATTTGCTTGGTGTTGTGTTACCTGTGTTGCTGTGTTACCTGCAGCCAAACTGTTATGATTACAAACATTGAAGGTGAAAACCCACATAACCACTGATAATTGTACATCATCACCCTCATGTAAATACACCCAATACTTTATTTATTTATTTATGCATTTATATATGTATAGCTCGTGGAAGAGGCTGACCAGAGAATAAAAGAAAAGTTAAAATAAAAAAATAAGAAAGAAGCACTAAATAAGAAAAAAATAAATAAAAAAAGTCCCGTTAAGTTGCCGCTTCAAAGGAAAGAAAAATAAAAGGAAGAAAAAGTTAAACCAAACACGAGTGCATTATCGCAGTTAAGGAACACACACACACACACACACACAGGCACACGACACACGAATACCAGGTAGCAATAACCAGGTCCAAGGTCGTTATTGGAAGCAAAACAGCAAGTCGTTAACGCTGCTAGGAGGAGGAGGAGGAGGAGGAGGAGGAGGAGGAGGAGGAGGAGGAGGAGGAGGAGGAGGAGGAGGAGGAGAGGGGGGGATACATGTTCGATAAGCTAAATTGATCTTTTACCTGCACTCAGCTCACGGTCACGCCCCGCCCCGACATGCCTTGCCCCGCCCCGTGACTGACTTCTGGGTAATGATTGGCTACTCTTATATGCGCCCCGCCCCCACCCCCCAGCCCCCCAGTCAGATACCCTACACACGCTCTTCTCTCTCTCTCCCTCTCCCCTCTTTGGCCCAGTATTCAGAAACGGTTTGCTCTCTCACCCACGACCATTTTCAAAGGACTGAGATTGGATTAGCTTGGGTTCTCAAGAGGGTCCTTCCCTGCTGATAATCGCGGAAGTCTTGTTAATTTGTCACTAAACGCCACAAAAACAACCTTCAAAACCCGTGTAGCTTAAAAAAAATAGAGGAAATAGAGGAGGTGCGGGGCAGATATATGCTTCAGAAATAAGTCTCTCTCTCTCTCTCTCTCTCTCTCTCTCTCTCTCTCCCTCTCTCCCTCTCTCTCTCTCTCTCTTCCCATAAATACATTCCACTATCTTCTTCATCCCCTTATCTTGTTCACCCAATTCTATCTACATCCCCCCCAATCACCCATATCCACCTCAGGCGCCCTTGTACTCACCCATCCCCTCCTATCCCCTCCCGCCTCAGCCCCGCCCTGCTGCTAATAGAGGGTTTTGGGGTTCAGGGGAGCTCTTTCCATGGGGTTTAAGGATACCTGTTTGTTTTGTTAACGAGCTGGGGAGTGAAGCCTTGCCTACGGTTATGTCTTCTTCCTCTTCCTCCTTCTCCTCCTCTTCCTCCTCCTCACCCTACATACTCTTCCAGTTCCCTTTCTTTATTCCTATTTTTATTTCTGCTTTGGTTAGTTTTTTCCTTTCTATATTTGTTGTGCTTTCTGCTTTTTTTCCCTTCTTCTCCTCTTCCCTATTTTTCAGTTGTGTTATTTCTACATTGGTTCATTTCTCATATTTTCTTTTGTTTTCTTTTTGTAATTATCCTCGTATCTTTTTTTTTTTTTTTTACTTTTCTTCGTCTCTAAACTTTATTCTTTCCTCGTCTTCCTTTTTCTTACTTGTTTCTACTTTCCTTCGGCCTTGTAATCAGTAATCTCTCTCTCTCTCTCTCTCTCTCTCTCTCTCTCTCTCTCTCTCTCTCTCTCTCTCTCTCTCTCCAACTTTCCTCCCACTCCTTCATCATCACTCTTCTATTCTACACTACGTAATGACCAAACTATCGACCCCAACTCCTCCTCCTCCTCCTCCTCCTCTTCCTGTCCTACCTTCTGTTTCCTCTTCCCCCTTCACAATCCGTCATCGCCTCTGCTTCCTCCTTCCTCCCGTTCGTACCCTACCTCACATCCTCCTTTATTTCCTCCTCCTCCTCCATTTATCTCATCTCCTTTGTTTCCTTCCTCTTGTTCGTACCCTATCATGGCCCTTTATCATTCCCTCCTCCTCCTCTTCCTCTTCTTTCTCATCCTCCAATTCATCTTTCCCCATCTCCTCTTCCTCCTCCTCTTCTTCATTCCTTTCTGCGTGTCTGAGTCTTCTATCCGCGGCTTATTTCCTCCTCCTCCTCCTCCTCCTCCTCTTCCTTCCTTCTTTTCTCTTCATACCTATTTATTCTATTCATGCGACTCCTGAAGCCACGAAGAATGAGGTGGATGATGATGATGATGATGATGATGATGATGATGATGATGATGATGAGGAGGAGGAGGAGGAGGAGGAGGAGGAGGAGGAGGAGGAGGAGGAGGAGGAGGAGGAGCTAAAATTACATGGACATATTATAGAAGAACTCTTTACAATTCTGGAACTCTGATATTTGATTCAATGACAGGAGGAGGAGGAGGAGGAGGAGGAGGAGGAGGAGGAGGAGGAGGAGGAGGAGGAGGAGGAGGAGGAGGAGGAGGAGGGGGAAGAGGATATACTGTTATACTATACCGTAATACAGAGTCGGAGGTTACGAAAATAGCAGAAAGAGAGAGAGAGAGAGAGAGAGAGAGAGAGAGAGAGAGAGAGAGAGAGAGAGAGAGAGAGAGAGAGAGAGAGAGAGAGAGAGAGAGAGAGAGAGAGAGAGAGAGAGAGAGAGAATAAAACATCAGGATATATAACACAGGGAATAAAAGGAAATGCAAGAGAAGAAAGGATGAAACTGAGGAAGAGGAAACAAGGAAGAGGAGGAGAGGAGGAGGGAGAAGACAAGAGGGAGGTGAAGGAGGGAAAGGGAGAGGCGAATTCTGGGTAAACATTTATCCTTTTATTGCCCCGAAGAGCCCACGAGAATAGGACACGGAGAAAGAGGAAATAGGAAGCGAGTGTCCACTGGCCTGCCTTCCTCTGAAAATGTCACGTGTCCAGTAATGATGATAATGATGATGGTGATGATACTAGGAGGAGGAGGAGGTGGTGGTGGTGGTGGTGGTGGTGGTGGTGGTGGTGGTGATGGTGGTGGTGATGGTGGATGAGTAAAGAAAACGTGAGCAAAGAAAATGTAACTAGAGATTCAAGGATGACCACACGAGTGAGGTTGCCAACACGACGACCGGGACTCAATACTCTCCTCCTCCTCCTCCTCCTCCTCCTCCTCCTCCTCCTCCTCCTCTTCTTCTTCCTCCTACTTTTTTTCTCCGTGCTCTTCCTCTTGAAATTTTCCACTCTCCAGCAACTTCAAGAGTCACGATCCTAACATATCATACTAACTTCTTACCCTCTTTCTTCTTCTTTCTTCTCTTTTTCCCTCTTTTTTTCCCTTCTTTCTCCTTCCCCTTATCTTTAGTTATCCTGTTCATCGTACTCCTAATTTTCTTTCACTTTTCTCTTCTTCCCTCCTTCTTCCCCCTTCCTCACTGCTAAATATTCTCTTCACCTCCTTCGCCTCTTTCATATTTATCCTCCTCTTCCTCCACCTTCCCTTCTTCGGTCTTCCTCCTCCTCCTCCTTTCTTCTTTCCTCATTGTTGTTCAGTCTCCTCCTCGTGTCCCCTTTCCACTTTCTTCCTTCTCCTCCTCCTCCTCTTCCTCCTTTTCCTTCTTTTCTTTTTCCTCCTCCTTTTTCTCCTCATTACTATTCTCCTCTCCTTCTCTCTTCTCTTTCTCCTTCACCGAACAACAGCATAATCGAGCCATCCTATCTCCACACCATCTCCTCATCTCCTCGTTCATCTCCACTTTCTCCGTCCCTGTACGAGCGTTTGAATGGAAGTGGAGGAGGTGGAGGACACTAAATCAAGGAGAAATGGAGAGGTAATGACCATGTCCGAATAGTGAAGTCTTCCACCTCTCCTCCACCTCCTCCTCCTCCACTCATCTCCACCAATGCAAGCAGTAATGACTCATCTCCATCGTGTTTATGTTGAAAAAAAAATTAAATTAGTCATGTTAGTTTTTAATCGGCTCTCTCTCTCTCTCTCTCTCTCTCTCTCTCTCTCTCTCTCTCTCTCTCTCTCTCTCTCTCTCTCTCTCTCTCTCTCTCTCTCGTCACCATCGCTTCACCCTCACCATTATCACTACCGCTACCACCATCACCTATCTCCCATTCTCCCCCTTCCTTCTCACCCCTCTCCCTCTTTCTCTCCCCTCCTAAAACCCATCTAATCTTCCAGCTCCGCCTCCCCGCCATTGCAACACGGTAGTCCACTCTCACTTCCCCTTCCTCTTCTCCCCCTCTCCTCCACCTCCTCCTCCTCTTCCTCCTCCTTATTCCAGAGTATCCTCACTGTGCCTTGTTATAATGGTATTCCCTTATACTGCTAACACATGCCGCCGCCGCTGCCTCCTCCTCCTCCTCCTCCTCCTCCTCCTCCTCCTCCTCCTCCTCCTCCTCCTCCTCTCTTCTCTCTCTCTTATTATTTCTGTGTCTTCCTTTATTAGAACCTTAACTTTCACGTACATGCAAGCTCTCTCTCTCTTTCTCTCTCTCTCTCTCTCTCTCTCTCTCTCTCTCTCTCTCTCTCTCTCTCTCTCTCTCTCTCTCTCTCTCTCTCACGCCGACAAGCACAAGCCCAGTATTTATAGCCAACCTTTCCTCAGTCACCGGTCCAGTCCCTCTCTCTCTCTCTCTCTCTCTCTCTCTCTCTCTCTCTCTCTCTCTCTCTCTCTCTCTCTCTCTCTCTCTCTCTCTCCCTATCTGGTTTCCACTCATTACATAAACCCCCATCCCTTCCCTCACGTCCATTCTCTCCCATACCCACTGTCACTCCGAACACCAGATACGTAGACAGGTAGACAGGTAGATAGATACAAACAGACAGACAGACAGATACATGAATGGATAGGTAGGTAGATATATAAAAAGATGGATAGATAATTTCACTGGCCATAACAACAAAACTGACTTAAAACTGACAGAGGGGGAGGTGAGACAGGATAAAATGACAGGAAGAGGTGGGAGAGGGAGAGAAATCAACGGGAAGGGCGATGGGAAAGGGAGAAACTGACGGGAAGAAGTGGGAGAAGAGAACTGAAGGGAAGAGGTGGTAGAAGGAAGACATTGACGAGATGAGGAGGGTCAGGAGACAGAATGACGGGAAGAAGAGAAGAGAGAAGAGAACAGAGGGAATGACAAGAAGGAAGATGGGAGAGGAGAGAAACTGATGGGAAGCGAGGTCGGACAGAATAATAACTGAAGGGAAAAGGTTAGAAGGAAGAAACGACGGGAAGAAAGGTTAGACAGAAGAATAACTAACGGGAAGAGCTGTGAGAGGGAAGAAATGACGAGGAAAGAGGTGGGAAACATGGGACGGGAGGAAAATTGGAAAAAATAAATTGATAGGATGAGGTTTAATGAGTTAATATAAATTTCTGGCCTAATTTAATGTTTCATCATAATATTCCTCCACTGCAGAATCTCTCCCTCCCCTCACATCCTTTAAAGAGACGCCCCCACCTGCGACTATTTCCCTTCCTCCACTTTTTCCTTTCTGCACAGACACGAAATCTTGCCCTCAGGAAAAAATAATCACTACTTGCTATTTCCACTTAGGTTAATTTCACTTCCATTTCTTCCACTTTCTCCTCTTCCACATTTAATGGCGGTTTTGATTTCTTTCTCTTCCACTTCCAATAACACTTCCACACCTACTATAATACCACCTCCATTCCCTTCCCTTACACTTCCACTACCACCTCCACCTGCTTTTCCATCCTTTCTATATCCACCTCCTTCTCTTCCTCTATCATTTATACTTCAATTCCTTCACTTCCACTACTATTTCCCCTTCCATTCCTTTTACTTCCAATATATCATCTTCACTTCCCTCCCTTCCACACACACTACCACCTCCAGTTCCACCCCTCCATTTTTACATTACCTCCACTTGCATTCCTTCAGCATTCACGACTACCTCCACTTAGTTTCCTTCCACATTTACATTCACCTCCATTTAAGTACTTCCACATTTTTCCCTACCATCTTCACATGTAACCTTCCACAGAACTTCCAACGCTTCCACCCCTCCATTCCAACTCCTACCTCCACTCCACCTCCTTTCCTTCCACATTTACGATCACCCGCACTTTACTACTCCTTCCACGACCCTCACCCCTTCCATTCCCATCACCCCATCCCTCCCGCAGTTCCCTCAGCCCTTCCCTGTCGGAGTCCCAAGCGGGTTCATCGTAAAGCAGCGGCCACAATCTCATTTGGTGAAGCACTGTCCGGGTGTCACTGGCGAGGCTACCGGGTCACGTTACCTGAAGCTACCTGGGGAACACACACCTGGGGAAAGCCTAGTGATACCTGAGCCTCCTGCGCCCCCACCCCTGCCTTCCTTCCTTCCTATCCTGCCTTTATAATCCAGCAGGAGTTCTCCTTAGTGTGTTTCCTTATGTGTCTTTCCTTTTTATATGTCCTAGTTTTTTTTTTCCTTTTCCATCTTTACCTGGCCTCCTCCTTTTCCTCGCGTCTATTTCCTTTTACCTGTCCTCCTCCCCCTGCTTCTCCTCTTCCTCCTATTTCTCTCCCTTATCTATCCTCCTTCTCCATCTTCTAATTCTCCTCCTAATCCCCCTCCTGCTCCTCCACCTCCTAATCCTCTTCCTCCTCCTCCTCGTCATCCTCTTCATCCTCTTCATTATCTCCCCAGTCCAAGCCTCCTCCTTCTGCGTGATATCAACCCTTTCCCTTCCTTCCCCTTCCCCTTCCCTTCCCTTCTCTGCCAACTCCTTTGCTTGCTGACCATGTAGAGGCAACAACACTTAAACCCCTCCCAACACGTCCTCCTCCTCCTCGTCCTCTTCCTCTTACTCCTCCCCCTCTTCCTCCTCCTCATCCATGCATGGTATTGGAGAGGATGGAGGGCAATGGGTTGTGTGCTTTTAGTGGTATGTCCTCCTCCTCCTCCTCCTCCTCCTCCTCCTCCTCCTCCCTCTCCTCTTCCTCCGGCTGTGGTCCGTCCTCCCCTTGAATCATGTCGCGCCAAGCTGATTATTATTTCCTCTCTCTCTCTCTCTCTCTCTCTCTCTCTCTCTCTCTCTCTCTCTCTCTCTCTCTCTCTCTCTCTCTCTCTCTCTCTCTCTATCTGTGCTTTCATTCTGATTCGATTCTGTCCACTGTTTACTCTTCTGCTCTTCCTTCTTCCTCTTTTCATTTTTACCTTTTATTCCTCTTTTTTCCTCTCTCCTTTGTTCTCTTACTCTTTTTTTCTTCCACCTTCCTTTCGGTATCCAATTTTTAAAGGCTCTTCTTTCCTCTTAAATTTCTTTTTCGCTGACAGCTAGTGAAAATATATGACGTATTGGAGGAGGAGGAGGAGGAGGAGGAGGAGGAGGAGGAGGAGGAGGAGGAGGAGGAGGAGGAGGAGGAGGAGGAGGAGGAGGAGGAAAGAGTAGGTGGATGATAAAAAAGGAGAATACGCGAGCAAAACATGTGGAAGAAGGAGAAGGAGGAGGAAAATAGAAGTGAAGTAAGTGGATAACAAGGAAAAAAAGAGAATACGAGTTAAAAACAGGTGGAGGAGGAGGAGGAGGAGGAGGAGGAGGAGGAGGAGGAGGAGGAGGAGAAAAAGAGGTGAAGTAGGTGGATAAATAGAAAAGAAAGAGAATACAAGAGGAAAACAGGAGGAGGAGGAGGAGGAGGAGGAGGAGGAGGAGGAGGAGGAGGAGGAGGAGGAGGAGGAGGAGGAGGAGGAGGAGGCGCCAGCAAGTTAGTCATGACCACGCCCATGGAAGTAATCTCCTGATGGTTAAACTACTACTACTACTACTACTACTACCGGTCCTCCCCCTTCCCCTTCACCTCCCCTTCCCTCCCCGTTTTTATCCCTCTCTTTATTTCCCTCCTTTATCTCCACTTGCTCTCCCTTATGGCTCTCTCCTCTCTTTCCCCTTTCCCTCCTGTCCCATACGTTCCCTCTCCCTCCTCTCCTCCCCTCATCCCCCCAACCCTCTCTCTCTCTCTCTCTCTCTCTCTCTCTCTCTCTCTCTCTCTCTCTCTCTCTCTCCTTTCTTCCCTTCCATCCATTAACCAGGTAAATAAATTTCTTTTCCCTCTTTCACGCGACCATTAAGTGTACACATATGGGAACGAACGAAAGAACACACACACACACACACACACACACACACACACACACACACACACACACACACACACACACACACAGGAACCAGTTACAAGTTAAGCCTAAAATTACTCGAGCAAGAAACTTTATCACCACCACCACCACCACCACCACCACCACTACGACATACTATGCACCACCATCACTGTCACCGCCACCACCACCACCACTATGACCACCACCACCATCACCACCACAAAGCGCCGTTCGAGTCCCCATACATGTAAATCATAAACAAAACATATTCCTTTTGTAGAGAGAGAGAGAGAGAGAGAGAGAGAGAGAGAGAGAGAGAGAGAGAGAGAGAGAGAGAGAGAGAGAGAGAGAGAGAGAGAGAGAGAGAGAGAGAGAGCACGTTTTTCTCCCTCCGTTGTTAGCGAGGAGACAGGATGATGTGTGACGGAGCGGGTGTGACGGGAAGAGGTGGATGGAACGGAAATGTGGAAAGGAAAGACTGAAACATGACAAGGGTGAGGCGTGGGATGGGAGTGGAAGGGGAGCTGATGGGAAGGGAGCTTAATGAGAAGTAGTGAAGGGGACGGACTGAATGAAGGGCTGGATGGGAAGAGGAGCAAGAAGGGAGACTAGAAGGATGGAGAGTAAGGGGGAAGAATGCGTAGACGAGGAAGAAAATGATAAAGGGCTCAGGAAAGTCTACCAGTGAAATGCAATGAGTAAAATAAATAAATAAATAAATAAATAAATAAATAAATAAATAAATAAATAAATAAATAAATAAATAAGTGAATGAATAAATAAATAACAATAAACAATAAACAGCAAATAAAGGAGATAAGGATGAAAAAAGTAAAAATTGACAAAAATAAAAAAAATAATGATGAAATACGTAAAAAAAATAAATAAAAATGACAAAATACGTAAAGAAAAGAGAAAGAAGACAGATGATTAAAAGAATGATGAAAGGAAAAGAAAATAAGAAAAAAAAATTTAAAAGACGCAGAGAAAAAAAAAGTAAAAAAAAAAACTAAGTCAACGAAAACGGTAAAAATCCACGACTGAAACACGAGGGGGAAGGTTTGGCAAGAGGAGACCAGGGGGGAGCATACCACTGGCTTGTCACGGGGGGGAGTCACGGTTACTAGTGCCCAGGTATTACAGAGGTGGGGTCTAGGGGGGATGGGGGGCTTCACCTGGGCTTAATTGAATTGGGTAGTGAACGAAAGGCAGAGGCGTGCATGGTCTTATTGTCACATATTCTCGTCCTCTTTCGCTTTACTGGTTCATGTGTTTCAAAATGCATGACTCTCTCTCTCTCTCTCTCTCTCTCTCTCTCTCTCTCTCTCTCTCTCTCTCTCTCTCTCTCTCTCTCACACACACACACACACACACACACAAACACACATTCCCATTTTTTTTATGTTTTATCGTGTTTTCTTTCTTTCTTTATATTTTTACACAGCTTTAACTCTCAATTTCATGCGAGTTACATAGATAAAAATAACAACGCGACTATTTATTTCCAGGTTTAAACGGCGGAGTTATGACGGCGGGCCAATTAAAAAGGTTTGGACTGATTGGTGAGAGAGAGAGAGAGAGAGAGAGAGAGAGAGAGAGAGAGAGAGAGAGAGAGAGAGAGAGAGAGAGAGAGAGAGAGAGAGAGAGAGAGAGAGAGAGACTAACCATACTCTTTACTAATCAAAAACACCTGTCAAATCACATTACAGCAACACCACACCTGTCCCTCACCTGTCAAACGCTGTAATACCTGCAAACACAACACACACCTGCACTAACGCAACACAACACAACACAAACACACACCTGTACCCCTTTCACCTGTCGCCACGTGTCCAATCATACCGCGAAACACCTGCCCACCACAAACATACACCTGAGGACATGAGCACTAATTACCTCGTGACGGGCAGGTAACTCAGGGAGAGATAATTATTTCATCAAAGGTAGGCGAGTTATCAAAGGTACAAGAGGGGGGAAAAGACGGGGAAATGGGGAGGAGGGAGACGGGTGTTGACAACTGTGAAGAAAAGGAAAAATCCAAGTCGGATGTTGAGAGGGAAAAAGGAGCAGGAAAGAAGGAAAGCTAAAAGTGAGACTGTAAAAGGTTTCAGTAATGGAGGGAACTGAACGGGAAAACAAGGAAAAAAGGGAGGAAAATGAAGGCATTTGCTGAGAAGCAGTGAAGGAGGAATGAAAGAGGAAGAAGAAACAAAGAAAGAAATCTGGAAATGAAATAAAAAAAAATCTTGTAACAGAATTAAATGAAAAGGAAAACAAGTGACACGGAAAAAAAAGAAAGGTATTTGTTGGAAGGAAGGAAAGAAAAAGAGAGAGAGTGAGGAAAGAAAGAAAACTAAAAGAAAGGAGACTGTAAAATTGTAAAAGTAACAGGAAAAGAGAGGAAAGGAAAAAAAGGAGAGGAAATACGAATGAAAAGCAACTGTGCGAAAAGAAGAAACATGGAGAGAGAGAGAGAGAGAGAGAGAGAGAGAGAGAGAGAGAGAGAGAGAGAGAGAGAGAGAGAGAGAGAGAGAGAGAGAGAGAGAGAGAGAGAGAGAGTAAAAAAAAAAGCTGAAATATAAAACAGCGCAATAAAAAGGAGGGAAAGGAAAGAACACAGAGAAAATCACAAATGTAAAGGAGAAAAGAGAAGAGAAAAAAAGGATAAAAGTGGCATAGAGGAAGGCAATACGAATAAATAATACAAGGAAAGAGGGAAACAAAGAAAAAAAGAGAGAATACGGGAGAAATACAAATGAGAGAGAGAGAGAGAGAGAGAGAGAGAGAGAGAGAGAGAGAGAGAGAGAGAGAGAGAGAGAGAGAGAGAGAGAGAGAGAGAGAGAGAGAGAGAGAGAGAGTGTAAGTAATGAGGTCAGGGGAGCCATAACTCAAAAGGGACGAGAGAAAAGCGGTGAGACTCCTGCTTTATGAACCTGCAATACATGAGCGATACAAACACACACACACACACACACACACACACACACACACACACACACACACACACACACACACACACACACACACACACACACACAGCTATGATTTCCCCTGTCAGTCTGTCTATCTTCCCCTGCTAATATGTTTGAAGAGGAGGAGGAGGAGGAGGAGGAGGAGGAGGAGGTGGAGGAGGGAAGGCTACGATAGAAAAAGGAGAGATAAAAGGAATAAGAAGGAAAAGGAAGAGGCGGAATGGAGGAGGAGGAGGAGGAGGAGGAGGAGGAGGAGGAGGAGGAGGAGGAGGAGGAGGAGGAGGAGGAGGAGGAGGAGGAGGAGGAGGAGGACGGAGTTAGTGAAGCATGTGGAAGTGACAGAGAGAGAGAGAGAGAGAGAGAGAGAGAGAGAGAGAGAGAGAGAGAGAGAGAGAGAGAGAGAGAGAGAGAGAGAGAGAGAGAGAGAGAGAGAGAGAGAGAACGTGTTAGGAATACAAATTCAAAAATAGAAAAAAAGAAAGACGAAAGAAAAGAAAATACATAAAGGAAACCGAAGAGGCAAGACGTGGAAGGAGGAGAGAGAGAGACCGAAGGAAGGAATGAGGGAATGAAGGAAAGAAGGAAGAGGAAAGGGAAAGGAAGCGAAGGATATTACTTTCAGACTTCCTCCGGCCTGTCTCATGACCAGCCATTACGCCCCCTAGAGTCCTGCCCCCACCCTGACCCCCGCACCAACCCGCACCACCCCACCCTGACCGCCC
>NC_087174.1:9570827-9588327 GCF_035594125.1 Scylla paramamosain
GGTTATCCAGCTCCGCCCAGATTTGAGAGTACGGGGCATGAGTGTGTGGGTTGCGTGGGCTGCGTGGGAGCGGGGCAGAGTGGGGGAAGTAAAAGTAAAGAGTGTGGGAGATGAGAAAGAGGTGAGATTAGAAATGAGTGAGAGAGAGAGGTTGATGAACAGGGAGATGGAGAAATGGGGGATAAATAGCTAAAGGAAGAGAAGAAAGGGAGGGGAAACGAACGATGGGAGAAAAATAGACGATAAATAGGTGGCAGAAAAGAGAAAGATGGGATGAAAGGTGGAGGTGGAGAAAAAGATACGTAAACAGTTGGAGGAAAAGGCGAAGGAAGGGAAGAAACGAAAGGAGAGAAACAAGGATGGGAGAGGTGGGAGAAGTGTTGGAAATAGGTGGAAGATAAGGTTAAGATGAACAGATGAAAAAAGGATGGTAAACAATTTAAGGAAGAGAAGGAACAGAGGAAGAGAAACAAGGATGGAAAAGGTGGATGCAAATGAAGGGAAGGGATAAAAGGGTCAGGAAGGCAAGAGAAAGTCCACCACAGATGTACTCCCCTCCACATCCTCCACCATAAAATCCACACACAGCATTCCACCTTACTCTCACCACCACCTGACACCCCCAACCCTCACCACAGCCTCCCCAACACCCGACACCCCCCAACCGTGACTCACTTCAATGACTCACCGCCCCCACCACAAGCACCCTCATCAAAAACCGCCCCCCCACAATATTGTTACACTCACAATCCTTCTTTTAACCTACTTCATCATCCCCCTCACTCTCCCTCACTCTCACACCAGTTGGTCAGCGATTTCAAGGCACGACCCCCACCCCTCCCCTGCACCACCTCGAGACTACCAGGATGAGGCATTTTAACGATCTCTACACTTAATCTCCTTTTCCTGTTCCTCCTCTCAGTTAATCTCTCTTATTCCTATTTTCTTTGTCTTCAATTTATTCTTCTTCTGGTAGTGGTAGTGGTGGTGGTAGTAGACGTAGTAGTAATAGCCGTTGTAGTTGTTGTCTACTTTTCTTCCTCTTCTTCTTCTCCTCCTACAACTTCTAGTAGTAGTAGTAGTAGTAGTAGTAGTAGTAGTAGTAGTAGTAGTAGTAGTAGTAGTAGTAGTAGTAGTAGTAGTAGTAACAGCAACAGCAACAGCAGCAGCAGCAGCAGCAGCAGCACCAGCAGCAGCACCAACAGCAGCAGCAGCAGCACCACCAGCAGCAGCAGCAACAGCAAAAGCAGTTGCAGCAGTAGTCATCGTTGTGTTCTTCCTCCTCTTCTCCTACTCTTCCACACAACACAACACAGCACACGGTAGCAAGACACGTAACTCAGTCCAATACTCGTACGTTCAGACAATTATACCAACACCACCACCATTACCAGCAGTTTCCACCTCCGCCTCCTCCTCCTGCCGACCTCTCTCTCAGCTCCTTCCTCCCCCAACATTCCCACGGCGTCCACTATTAAGGCAGGTGGCGGTGGCTGTGGTGGAAGATGTGGCTGGAGGAGGAGGAGGAGGAGGAGGAGGAGGAGGAGATTGCAAGGGATCGCCCCCAGCAGGAAGGTACGAATCTTCCTGTGAGTCTGGATGTTATCGGAGGAGGAGGAGGAGGAGGAGGAGGAAGGAAAAAACCGTCCCTCCATCAGTTCCATGCGTCACAACTTCCCTCACCTCTCAAACCAATTATTTTTCTCTCTCTTTTATCTCTCTATCTCCCTCTTCCTCTTTCTATCTCTCTCTCACCCTCTCTTTTCACTCCCGCGGCACCAGTAGCACCAGAAGCAACACCAACACCACTGTATCACTTCACAGCACACTCCTGGTGGGGCCGCGACGCCTGGAGCCCCGCGCAGCACAAGACAACACAAGACACAACTCCACACACACTGAGACGGACACACACGCTCCGGCACTCCGCGGCACACTGCTGGCTCTGGCACTTGGCGGAGGCGGCGGCGGCGGCGGCGGGGCGGTGATGCTTGCTGGAACTAGACTAAAGCTGAGAGCGCCCGACCCGCCACCACCACCACTACCACACGACTCACCACCCGCCCGCCCAAACCTCTCTCTCTCTCTCCCATCTCTCAGCCGCCCATCTCACGCCCGCAGCGGTCAGTCTCTCGCCGCCCGCAACACTCGCGTTCCCGCCGTCGTGAGTGTCACCAAGTCCCGTGGTCTAACTGGCGAGGAGTTTACGAGATAATGACTTCCGCTTCAGCCCGATTCACGCCAGGCCGCCGCTTATCACCATGTGACACACACACACACACACACACACACACACACACACACACACACACACACACACACACACACACACACAGAAGGACATGACACGAACTGAGATGGCAGAAGATCAGAGAGAGAGAGAGAGAGAGAGAGAGAGAGAGAGAGAGAGAGAGAGAGAGAGAGAGAGAGAGAGAGAGAGAGAGAGGGTAGGGGCGTAGGACGTGTAGGAGGAAACGGAGGCTGGCGAGAGGCGGCAGAATGGGATCAGCGGGACGAGCATGGGCGTGGTGGGCGTTGAACCTCCACTCACGCCTCCCGCCCACGACTCTCTCTCTCTCTCTCTCTCTCTCTCTCTCTCTCTCTCTCTCTCTCTCTCTCTCTCTCTCTCTCTCTCTACACGCCTCATGTTCCCTCACATCCACGCCCACTAATTTTCGTCCCAGCCACATCCCCCCTTCTCTCTCTCTCTCTCTCTCTCTCTCTCTCTCTCTCTCTCTCTCTCTCTCTCTCTCTCTCTCTCTCTCTCTCTCTCTCTCTCCAGGGTTATGACAGAAAAATAATTACAGAAGGAGATGAGTCGAGATAATACATCATCTCCTGATCCACTCACTCACTCACTCACTCACTCCTCTCACAGGCCCTTCATTCACTCACTCACCCACTCTCTCACAAGCCTTCACTCACTCACTCACTCAGTCATCCACCCGCTCATACAATCTTATAAATCAAACTACCTGAGAGAGAGAGAGAGAGAGAGAGAGAGAGAGAGAGAGAGAGAGAGAGAGAGAGAGAGAGAGAGAGAGAGAGAGAGAGAGAGAGAGAGAGAGAGAGAGAGAGAGAGAGAGATCTTTACACGTATCTGAAGACCCTTGTTGCTATTCCTGACGGGGTGACGCTGACGGAGTGACGTTGAGGCCCCAACATTACGTCTTCTTCAGGTTATTCCCGTCACCTGACACAGTTTTCACCCTTAATACACTTTTGTAGAACACCTGTGCTTTTCTTCTCTATACAGCACGTGGAGGATAATAAGACTTATTGCTTTCATTATCCTACACCTGTGCTTCTCTTCTCTATATAACACAAGGATGATAGGATTTCTTGCTTCTATTATCGTATATCTGTGCTTCCCTTCTTTATGTAAAACGTGGAAGATAACAGGGTTCCTTGTCTATTATCCTATTTCATTTTACTTCATTGTACCTTGTCACTTCTAAACCGGTAAACTCTGTAGCTCCATATTTATTCATATTTTCCTCCTTCCTACGACTTGAGCTGTTTGAAAAGTGGAGTGTATCATACCTATTAACTAAACCTGGAACTAAACCGACCAGTTTCTTTTGATTTATTCTGCAACTTTTTGGTAGCGGCAAGTTAAGAAAGCCTTTCTTTTGCCCCACTTATTTCTTTTTCCCCTATGACCATTTGCCGTGTCACATTAAAAGTACTTGGTCAGTAAAATCGTCTTAAGGTTAGTCAGATAAGCCATACAGTAACTGGCAGAGGGTTAGTGGATAAATAAACGAAGGCGGGGATGTTTTCTGAATCTTGTACGGCCGCTGACTGTGAAACGCTGCAAGAAATGAGGCCGCCTTTCGCAATATTTAAAGCTTAGGAGGCCAAGAAAGGTGTGCGGGGAGATTGTTTTTCTCCCCTTGACTGCTCGTATAAATTCAGCTTTACTCTCTCTCTCTCTCTCTCTCTCTCTCTCTCTCTCTCTCTCTCTCTCTCTCTCTCTCTCTCTCTCTCTCTCTCTCTTTAAAAAGCACCAGGTAATGAGGGGAAAGTTATTTACCTGAGTGCATCGAGCGCCTACCTGCTTAGTGCACAACTTAGGGAGCAGGAGTTGGGCGCACCTGGCGGACTGAGCAGGCAAGGGGCTAATTGCTAAGTGCCCAGTAAGTAAGAGCCAGCACAGTTTAACTAGTAAGACGCGAGAGGAGTAAGAACTGAGAGCATCTGATAGGCATAATAGGCAAGGAGTTAATACACTAATTAGTAAAACCACAGGTAAGTCAAAACAGGTAACTAGTATGAAGCAGGAGAACCATAATTAAGAGTTCAGCTAAGGAACTAATTTGTAAGAGAGAAAGATAAATACAGGTAACTAGCAAGAACCACAGTGAGTACGAGTCTTTATAGTGTTCAGGTAAGAGGTGAGTGGGTAAGAGTTGTGAGAATGTTAAGGTCAGCAAGAGTTAAGAGTCACGTAGTGGGTAGTGGCACTAGTTACGTGGGACACCTGTGGGTCAGTGTAGGTCAAGGAAGTGCGTGGGTGAGAATGAAAGACGAGAGAGGAGAGGAGAGGGGAGGGTAGGGGAGAGGAGAGGCTGGGTGGGTAGGTCGTCAGGCAGCATCGCTAATAAGGCAGGAGAGAACGGCCTCCCCATAAAAGGTAGCTCCCCTGACACCCCTGATAACCTCCCCCAGGCCACCTAGACGATAACAAGGCTCCTGTCCCCCACTGGTCCCTCCCCCCAGGCTTGAAGCACCCACCAACACACGAACACCCCACGAGCATCCAGTACCTTCATCCACTCCACCACAACACAATTCACTTCTATTCGTAGTCAATTCAATCTAAACCTACTGGCTCTCTCTCTCTCTCTCTCTCTCTCTCTCTCTCTCTCTCTCTCTCTCTCTCTCTCTCTCTCTCTCTCTCTCTCTCTCTCTATAGCTATTTTTCATCCTTTCAGCCCCCCCATTTCCCTAATAATAGACCTGTACTTTCCCTAACCCTTCCTTTACTCCATACTCCTCTCTCTCTCTCTCTCTCTCTCTCTCTCTCTCTCTCTCTCTCTCTCTCTCTCTCTCTCTCTCTCTCTCTCTCTCTCTCTCTCTCTCTCTCTCTCTCTCTCTCCTCTCGCTTCTCTCGCTCCCATTCTTCCCTCAACACGTGGAATCTCAATACGGAGGAGATAAATAAACATGTAAACTTTGGAATTTCATTAAGGATTTTTCGTTTGATAGATTACAGAGATAAAAGAGTCGCGCTCCAACTTTCCTGACACAGCAATATCCCGCCAGCCAGCCCGTGTGTGTGTGTGTGTGTGTGTGTGTGTGTGTGTGTGTGTGTGTGTGTGTGTGTGTGTGTGTGTGTGTGTGTGTGTGTGTGTGTTTGCCGTGACCTCTTAAGTGGAACAATGAGGCGGAGATAATGAGGCTTGACTATTACTTCCACTCTCTCTCTCTCTCTCTCTCTCTCTCTCTCTCTCTCTCTCTCTCTCTCTCTCTCTCTCTCTCTCTCTCTCTCTCTCTCTCTCTCTCTCTCTCTCTCCACTTTTCTTCCACCTTTTAATTCCTTCTACCCCCTTCCTCGTCTACCCCCGTCACCTCCTCCTCTCCCCCCCTTCCTCCACATTCTCCCCTCCACCCCTCCCGCCGCGCCTCCTCAGTGCCAGTGTCAAGGAGGTGAAGCAGAAGAAGCACTTAGAGACAAGGTCGAACTCATCTTGTTTGTTGTTGTTGTTGTTGTTGTTGTTGTTGTTATTGGTATTCTTGTCCTTACTTTTGTTTCTCTTTTTCTTCCTCCTCCTTTTCTTCTTTTCCTCTTCTGCTTCGTATTTTTCTTCTTGTTTGTATTAGTCTTTTTTCCTTTCTTGCTTCTTCCTCTTTTATCTTCTCATCATTGCTATGCTTCTTATTTTTCGTTGCTCAGGCGGGATTTAAGTCACGTATCACACACACACACACACACACAGACACACACACACACACACACACACACACACACACACACACACACACACACACACACACACACACACAAACTCATTTCTCATAACTTTTGCCTATTGTTCTGAAACTCTAAAACTCTCCCAGCATGTTCTCTCTTATCTCACTCTCCATCACATCAAGCGTCTGGTCACGACCGTGTGTGTGTGTGTGTGTGTGTGTGTGTGTGTGTGTGTGTGTGTGTGTGTGTGTGTGTGTGTGTGTGTGTGTGTGGTAATAGCCCCATGAGATACAACCATCAGCCCATCATATGTACAGAAAAAAAAAAATAAATAAATAATGAAAAAAAAAAACAAAAAAAAAACATATACTGTTCATAGTGTTGGTAATGAGTTTTGCAGCCCGGAGCCAACAGCAGTCAAACGCAGGTGATGGATGACCTTGCCTAATTACACCTGGTTAATGGTTATATAAAGTGCAGTAATTCAGGTACGGTGAACAAATCATATTGGGAATCATAAGCTGGGAAAAATTGCAGTGGTGGTGGTGGTGGTGGTGGTGGTGGTGGTGGTGGTAGAAGTAAATACCATGATTATTAAGAAAAATAGTTATAATAATGATAATAGTGTACAAGCATTGGTGACAGCGAGGATAGTAATACTTATGGTCAGTAGTAGTAGTAGTAGTAGTAGTAGTAGTAGTAGTAGTAGTAGTAGTAGTAGTAGTAGTAGTAGTAGTAGTAGTAGTAGTAGTAGTAGTAGTAGTTGAAGTAGTAGCAGCAGTAGTGGTTCCTCCCCTCGTCCAGTCTTCCAGCAATAAAGTGAGGGAGTTATGGGATAATTTCACCAACATTTCCCTGTGGTGATAGACAACGCCGAGCAGCTAACATCACCAGAGTCGCCACCTCTGATGCTGTGTAACGGGAGTTTCTACACCACCACCACTACCACTAACATACACTACTTATACAATTCACACTTTCCTCTCAAAATTCTTAAACTAATGGGAAAAAAATCGTAGTCACACATCAAGTCCTCCTCCTTCTCCTCCTCTTTCTACCACTGCTGTCACACTTATACTCACCCACCACCACGTCGTCATCACGTCATCACAGGTGAGTTAGAGCAACAGGGGAGGGACACAAGCTTACCTGCAATAAAAGACATCATTATAATTAAGGCGTTACCTTCTACCACTCACCTCCACTCCTCACTATCTTCATCCCTTCATCCAACCGTCACCCTCCACCTGATCTTCATCTTTCTACCATTTAGCTTCATTCCTCCATCATCCCATCTTCACCCATCCGTTACCCACTTTCATCCTATCATACTTCCACCGTTTAGCCTCACCACCTGATACAAATAAGAAAGAAAATATAGCCATTATGATAAAAATGCAACACAAAATGACAAAGGGAAGAAAATAAAAACGGCATTCAGAACACGAAACAGCACAGCCAACACCTGCACTTAATCAAACACCTGGCTTTTAATTAAAGCGCGCACACACACACACACACACACACACACACACACACACACACACACACACACACACACACACACACACACACACACTAAGCAACAGTCCTCTATTCCTCGTCTACCCCGTCACCTCCTCCTTCCCCCTCCCAACCCGCATTTCCGTTTATTTCATTCTTCTTTATTTCTTTATTTTTTATGCTTCCTCTCCTTGGCCAGACTCCAGTTAGGAATTAAAGAAAAAAAGCTGACCAAAAGGCGTCCTATCAACCACCACCCCACGAAGGTCAGCTCCTGATGGGGGAAGTAATTCAGGTGACCAAAGACGCTCCTCACCGCTCCATCACTATCCTGTTCCCACTTTCTTCCCTCCCTCCCTTCACTTTTCTCCCTTCTTTCAATCCATTCTCCATTCCCTCTTTTTTCATCTCTAAGTCTTTTTTTTTCTTTCGTTTTCTATGTTCTCTTTCTTTCCTTCATTCTGCTTTCCCCATCCTCTTCTTCCCCTCTCTCTCCCTTCTCTCAATTCATTCTCTATTTCCTCTCGTTTTTTATCTTTTCATCTTTCCTAAGTCCTTTTTTTCGCTTTCTATGTTCGCTTTCTTTTCTTCATTTTAATCTCTCCCCATCATCTTCTTCCCTCTCTCCCTTTACTCAATTTGTTCTCAATCCTCTCTTTCTTTTTTTCGTCCCTTTACTAAGTCCATTTTTTCTTTTCCTTCCTATTTTTTTCCTTTTTCCCTCTCTTACTTTCCATCTTCACGTTCCTCTTCCCAATTTTTTTTCTTTCTTTTCTTCATTCATCTCTTCTCTCTTAATCCGTTCTCCATCCTCGTTCTCCTTCTTACATTCCTTTCGTAAGTGCCTTATTCTTTCGCTTCCTATATTCTCTCTCTCTCTCCTTCTCTTATTTCTTTTACTTTCACTTTCCTCTCTCTTTTTATCCTCTTCTTCCTTCCTTCCATTCACTTTCCTCCCTTCTTTCAATCCATTTTTCATCCTCTCTCTCCCTCTCTCTCTCTTACCTCCCTTTCCTCAGTTTATTTATCGTCTCCTCTACTATTCTTTCTCTCTTACTTTCCTCTCTTCCCATGTTCCTCTTTCCTCCCCTTCATCTCCCTTTTTCAATCCATTATTCTTACTTTTCCCTCTTTGTTTCCTTTCCTCAGTTCATTTTCTGTCCCCACAAATCCTTTTCCTCTCTTTCCCCTCACTTTCCTCCCTCTGTCCACTTTGTCCCTCTCCCTCACTCTCCCTCATCTTCCCAACCCCACCACATTCACTTATTCCACTCTGCATCTCCTCTTCCTTTTCCTTCCCTTTCCCTTGTTTCCCTCCCTCATCGTCCACATTCACTTCCCTCCCTCCCTCCCTCCACTTCTCTCCCTTCCGTCATGCTGGATTAGCAAAAGTGATGGTGACGCAGGGAGAGTAATGAAGTGAGTCTCGCCTCTCCCTCCCTCCCTCTCTCCCTGTTATGCCTTCATTAACCAATTACCTTGAGACTTACGGTAACTCTTCCTCTTCCTCATCCTCCTTCTCCTCCTATAGTTTTACCAAGGAAGAGTAAAGATAGGGAAGAAAGAAGGAGAGTGAAAGAAAACACATAAAAGAAGGATGGAAGGATGGAAGAAGGGAAGGACAAGGAAAAAAAATATGGAAGGAGAGGAGGAGGAGGAGGAGGAGGAGGAGGAGGAGGAGGAGGAGGAGGAGGAGGAGGAGGAGGAGGAGGAAAGACAAAGGATACGGAAGGAAATGGAGGAGGAGGAGACTAGATGTTGAAGGGAAGGATATGAAGGAGGGAGGGAGGTAACAGAGTGGATGGAGGGAGGGAGGATGGACTTAAGAAAATATGATACAAATAAGAACAAAAATATAAACCACAACTCAGATGAGAGGAGACTGGAGGGGGGTGGAGAAGAGGGAGAGGGGAGAAGAAGGGGGAGAGGGGGGAAATGCGGGGAGGATTATACAGGGTGAAGACTAACGAAGGAGATTAGGTGGAGGAGGAGAGTGGAGGAAGTGGGAGAGGGGACTGGGAGGCAAGGAAAAGGGGAGGGGAGATAAAATAGGGGTTGATGGAAGAGGGAGGATAAACGAGAGCGGGAAGCGAAATGGAGGAAGGAGGAAGAGGAAGAGGAGGGGTATCATGAGAAGGGAGGGAGGGAAAGTGGTGCAGCTGGAGGGAAGGTAGGCATGGAGTGGGGGGGGAGAGAGAGAGAGAGAGAGAGAGAGAGAGAGAGAGAGAGAGAGAGAGAGAGAGAGAGAGAGAGAGAGAGAGAGAGAGAGAGAGAGAGAGAGAGAGAGAGAGAGAGAGAGAAGAGGTCGTGGTGTCATGTTATAACGTGTTCTCCTCAACAGCTGTCCTTTCACTTCACTTCACCACCACCGCCACCACCACTATCACCACCATAAAGAGTCCCAAGCCTTCTCCCTCACCAGGAAGAAATTAACTCGTTAAAAGAGCTGCTACCATCACCACCACCACCACCACCACCACCACCACCACCACCACCATCATTAGCAAAACTCCCATTATCCACCGCCTTCATCATTACGGGAAGAAATTAATAAAGAAAAAGAGCTCTCATCATCATCATCATCATCACCACCGCCACCGCCGCCGCCGCCACCACCAGCACCACCGTCGCCGCCTCCTTCACCGCCGTCGGGCAGCAGGCGAGACTGGCAACAATTTACGACTTGTGAGGGACGAAGGCGCCAGGGCGGGACGGCTTCTTTCAGGGGAATTTGCCTCGCTATTACAAATATAACGATTAATCTAATGGCGGGGCGTGGGGGAGAAGAGAAGGAGCGGTGGGGGGTGGGGAGAAGGGTGGGGGAGTTGGGGAGAAGGCAATGGCAGGGGATTGAAAATGAAGGTTAATCTTTCGACCTTTTGAGAAAACTCCTGCTGGTGGCGGCGGCGGCGGTGGCTGCTGGCGAGGTGCCCGCCGCCAGCATGGAGCCAGCTAGTCCTCCTCCTCCTCCTTCTACTACCCCCCCCCCCTTCCACTTCCACAATACAAGTATATCTTCCAGGTCTCCTTCCTCCTCCTCTTCCTCTGACCTAACCAAGCATCTCTTCCTTTCCTTTCTCACTCCTTTCCCCAGTCCCTCCCCTCACTGGCATGCCACCCTCCGCCTCATGACAGACAAACCAAGATGTGGCAACTCAAAAGTTTAATAGAAATACCGTAACAAAGACGTCGGCAGGACTGATGTCCACTCAAGTTGGCAGTCAGTGCCCGGAAGCAGCGGCGCGGGAAACACTAAGAGTACAGTAGCTACATGATCCAGAGACACTTCCTTACACAAAGACAATGGACGAGGTAGGGCTGCCATTCATGTGACTTTTACTTCAGAAGCGTCCTCACCTGACCCGCTTCTTACGACACCTCTCATCACCACGCACCACACCTGTCTTCCCGCACGAATCGCCTCGCTGTCAATTCGTCGTCGCTACCTGCCACTCTTTGTTATTCAGTCCTCAGCGACATCCCCGCCCGACCCGCTGGCCCTTCACTATGTAACGCTTGTCCTCCACCCTCTGACCTTTGTTAAGAAAACCCCAATTCATCTCATATCTCATTCACACACACACACACACACACACACACACACACACACACACACACACACAGTTGACATCTAAAGACTAAGGGCATAATGCCGCTTACTACATGAATCCATTGTGTTTCGCCTTCTTCACAAAGGTGCGCGACTCAACATAGAACATAAACGCCCACTCACCGCCCCGCCCCCACCTCACACCCCTCCAAGGCACGACGTGACCTTCCAACTTCATGTAATACTCAGAGCGCCTCCTAGGGAACGGCCACCTCCCGGCAGCACAGGTCTGCGGTGGAGGCTGGAGCGGAGCACCGCCCTCTCAATGCACTGCTGCGGGAGAGTGGGGGGAGGGACGACACGAGCCACAGCACTGCCTGGCTGACTCACGGCTGTGGCGCAGCGCCCCCAACCCCAACCGCCGCCGCTAGCAGGGAGCCAGCCACTCACCGTCGCGCTGGTCGAAGTAGTCCCACTCCATGGAGGTATCGCTCTGGTTGTCGTCCAGCTGGTCTACGGCCACTTGCAGCCGCAACACCACACTCGTGCTGCCCGCCCCCGCCTCGCCCCTTTCCGTCCAGCAGGTGGCTCTGGCTCAGCTCGCGGCACAGGGGCGTGAGGGCTTCCTTCAGGTGCTGATGGTGCTTGAAGGGAAGCTCCACCACGTCGCCCTCCACCTCCACCTGAGCCACGGCATGCTCCAGGTGGAGGTGGTGGAGGTGCGAGGGCTCAGAGGTGGTCTGGTTCCAGTGGCTGGCAGACACGCCCTTGGAACACATCTGGTCGTCGCTGCTCGAGTCCAAATCAACAACGGAGAGCGTGGCTCCCGCCCGGGACGATCTGCGGCTGTGGCTGAGGGCCAGCGGGAAGGGATCGTCCCCAAGCAGGTCCTGGCAGCTGTAGCTGTAGATGTGGCGGCGACGCGGGGAGCCCAGTAGGTCCAGGGAGGAGGGTCGCTTGGGGCCTAGCGACTCCGAGCCTGTGTTGGTGGAGGACAGCTTGTGTAGCTCAGCGGCCACCTCGGAGGTGCTGTCCCGCAGGCACTCCCTCACCTGGCGGCTCACCTCGCTGGCCACTATCTCCGGCAGGCGATGGAGGCTGTCGGCCAGCGAGTGCTGGATGGCCTCTCTGAGAAAGGCCGAGGAGAAGGGAGGTGAAGGCCCTCGAGGTAAAATGTCAGGGCCTGCCCCGGGCTCGGTGCTCTCGTCAGTGGAGAAGTAAGCGGAGTCCCTGTGGCAGTCATGCCTGTAAGCAGCGATGGAGGGGCTGCGGCGCCCCGAGTGCTGCTCCAATTGGAAGTCATGTCCAAAAAATACATTGTGATGTTCAGAGGCGTCTTCAGAGGAGCCAGCCGGTCCCGGCGGCCTCGGTGGGACTCTGGATGGTGGGCGTGAGGGAGTACACGTCCCTGAAGGGTGTAGTATAGGAGGGCGTGTGGTACGGCCCGGGGGAGGAGGCGTAGGGTTGGGCGTAAATGGGAGACACTCTGCCGGAGCCGCGGCTGCTGCTTTCCAGCATCTCGTGTGACATCTTCGAAGGGTCTCGAGGGATGGAGATGAAAAGCGGCGCCTCGCGCTGACCGTTCCTCCTGAGGGCAATATTTCGAGCATTTTCTACCTCGTGTCTGGAATGATGAGTGATGCCCGGCGAGCTCACGTGTAAGGCGTGAGTGCGGGGCGATGAGGGTTCCTGCAGCACCACCCTGGGCACCGGACTGAGGCACGGTGGGGGACGTGGAGGCAGCGGCGGCCGCAGCGAGAGGGCAGAGCGGGGAGACGGTGATTGCGGTGGGCGCGGCGGCAGTGGGGAAGCAGGAGGGCGAGGGGACAGCTGCGACGGCACCCGCTGCCTGGGGCGATGGAGCAGGATGGGGGGCGCCATGGCGGGTTGCACGAGAGGGGAGCAAGGCAGCGAACGGAAGCCGCGACACCTGCGAGGATAAGGAGAGTCTTGGCGCCCCTGACTCTTGCAGCTCTCCCTGTCGCTCACAGTCATGTCCTCCGGGAGGGTGAGGAGGGTGCTCGCCTGCACGCCACCGTGCCCTTCGCGATGCCGCGGCCACGTGACCACATCCTTCCGTTCCGGAGATTCCGAGTCTTCGCTGGTGGGGTCGTTGAGCGGTGCGGCAATGCATATCCGCGGCTCCTCATAAATGTGTTCCTCGGGGCTTAGATCAGGACACCAGGGAGAGGAGCGAGTGGGCGTATCGGACCCCGGGGACTCCTCACGGGACAAGTCACTGGACGAGGCGTTGCGGGAAGACTCTCGCGAGGAGTCGACAGAGGCGGGGTTATTGCGATGGTGTCTGGTGGGGCTGGGGGAGGCGCCGTCCTCGGGCCCCAGGTCCCCACACCACGCAGAGGGAGTTGTGATCCGGCTGGCTGGGTCTGCGCTCCTCCAGGCGGGAGTCCAGCGAGTGGCCGAACCTGTTCAGCAGCTGGTCGGTCTCAGGAAGCTCGTGGGTGCCGCTCAGGTAGTAGGTGGGCACGAACTTCTTGTTGAGGCGCATCGTCATGGACACAGCTTTGAAGGACTTCAGCAGGAAGTTTGAGGCGCGGCGGGCGATGCCAGGGCGGGGTGAGGGTGAGGCCGGCGGACTGCCTTCGTCCTGGCTGGCCGTCAGACTCTCTGCGTCGCTAGTGGAGCTGTGGTGGCGGCGGCCTCGCCAGTGGCGTCGCTGACGAAGGTAAGCGGCGAACTCTGCGGATTCATCGTCAGTGTCCGTCGTGACCGTCTTGGGAACGCGGCGCGGGGTGGGGTGGCGGCAGGCCCCCGCCCTCTCGGTTACGTCCTCGGCTCCTTGGCTGACCTGTTGGCTTTCTTTTCCTCCAAGATCTTAGCCACCGCCCTCCTTGATTACGTCGCTGCGGCGACGCCGCTCTCCACACCGGAGGGAGACCCCCTCCACCTCCCCGTCAGTTACCGGCCTAGAATCTACGTGGGAGGAAGCCTGCAGGGTGAGAGTGCGGCGGTGCGGTAGGGTGGGCACGGGGCTCGGGGGCTCAGACTCATCCCAGGAGCCGCTGTTCACCAAGGAGCGAGGAAGTTCCTGGCTGTTGGTGCGTTCCTGAGGGGTGAGTGGTCGAGGCTGCGGCGGCGACCAGTGGCCGCTGGAGCGCCACTTGGCCGGCGTCCTGCGCCGTGGCCCTTGTGGGAGAGGAGACTCCTCAGGAAGCACACCACCACACACACCGTCTACTTCACCACTAGAGTCACCCTCACGGGCCTCGTCCCTCGCTCGCCCTCCAAAGATATTAAGAAACCCGAGCCTGGGCATCGCGCCCCACACCCTTTTGGCCGGGTGGCACACGACCCCTGACACAGATCGCTGCACGCCACCACAAGGCCGCGCCGGACCCTGTCCAGTGCGCGGGTGTAGAGGCAGGAGGGGAGGGTGGTGGGCAGCGAGGGTTGTTCCTTCTTCTGTCGGACAGCTGGAGACACAAAGGGCGGTGCGCGTCACATCCACGTCCCCTCAATACTAACACTCGTCCCGTCGAGTGAGTGGCGACAGTTCTGCGGTTAAATCCTCACGAAACCCCAGCCGAGGTATCAGGCTTCCCGACCTTCCCCCGCCATACCGGTCTTTCCCAAAACATTTCGTCCCCCTTCAGTGTTTCATTCGCAGGACTCGATGGGCCTGGGCGGAGCGGCGACAGCTGACGAGGCACATTTAAGCCCGGCATGAAGGGCTGCTGTGGGGCGCGAAGGGCGGCGAGGGCTGTGGGGCTCGCCGGCAGGTGAGGACTGCGAGGTGCTGGCACAGGTAACAAGAGCTTCCCGCTTAACCCGCTGCGCAGCCTGCTGCACGTTCAGCTCTCTCTCTCTCTCTCTCTCTCTCTCTCTCTCTCTCTCTCTCTCTCTCTCTCTCTCTCTCTCTCTCTCTCTCTCTCTCTCTCTCTCTCTCTCAACACAAGTATCATAAAACCCATAAAACATGACAGACCATCTCAAAATGAGCGACAAGTACCACCACCCATCTTCTGACGGCGTCTTCTCTTCTCCTCCATAATCAACAACGTAAAAAAAAAGGTATTATACGATGAGTTTCATGCCCCCGCCTCTATCCTTCTTTCTCGAGGACTGTGTGTGTGTGTGTGTGTGTGTGTGTGTGTGTGTGTGTGTGTGTGTGTGTGTGTGTGTGTGTGTGTGTGTGTGTGTGTGTGTGTGTGTGTGTGTGTGTGTGTGTGTGTGTGTGTGTGTGTGTGTGTGTGTGTGTGTGTGTGTGTGTGTGTGTGTGTGTGTGTGTGCAGTATACTTAGAAAAATATCGAAGAGGAAAAATAACGGGAAAGAGGAGGATGATATGGGGGATGAGGAGGGTAAAAACTGAGTAGAAAGAAGGCACGTACGACTCGTATCACAGGAGCAGAGTTGAGTTGCAGCGCAGCGATGAGGAGCAGAGGTATGCTGCACTCATGCTGTGGGTGAGAGGCAGACAGGGAGGGGCATGGAAGGGGACATGGAAGGGAAGCTGAGGATGGAAAAAGGCGTTTTAAAGAATGAAGGGGGGGATAGAAGAACGGATAAGGGTGAGTCAAGGGGGAAAGTAAGGTAAGGGGAAAGATGAGTTGGTGATGGGATTCCTCGGGCGCTGTTCCCTTACCTGAAGAGCGCCATAGGGGAAGGAAGAGGGCGGCGTGGGCAGCGTACCACAGCAGCACCATGCACGCACAGACAGCGGCGAGGGGCGGGCAGCATGGCGTGGCGTCATGGTGCGGGCGTGTGTGGGTGCGTCGTGGCCCTCACCACCCTCCTTCCCACCCTCGAAAACAGGGGCGGATCGGGTGGCGCCCCAAGGACAGGTTTGCAGGGGAACTCGTCACCAAGGAGCCAGAGTGACCACCGATATCTGGGGGAGTCCTCACCTACTCCGCCCCCGGCCCCGCCCAAGCACCCACCGACCCCTTACACCCGCCCCTTCCCGCCCCAATCTCACGCCTGCAAGGTCACCTCTAGCACGTGAAAGGCGCACACACACACACACACACACACACACACACACACACACACACACACACACACACACACACACACACACACACACACACACATCTGGGCCCTCTCTTCTCATTGGCAGTCATAACTTACACACACAAATACCACCACTTCCTTCACACACACACACACACACACCACACACACACACACACACACACACACACACACACACACACACACACACACACACACAGACAGACACACACACACACATACACACACACAAGGTGAACCCATCAACCAAACGATCAGGGACACCCACACTGAGATCCGGAAGGATATATTAGAGAGAGAGAGAGAGAGAGAGAGAGAGAGAGAGAGAGAGAGAGAGAGAGAGAGAGAGAGAGAGAGAGAAGGAGAGAGAGAGAGAGAGAGAGAGAGAGAGAGAGAGAGAGAGAGAGAGAGAGAGAGAGAGAGAGAGAGAGAGAGAGAGAGAGAGAGAGAGAGAGAGAGAGAGAAAATCCAACCGAGATAAAATTGTGGTACTAAAAAGTGTAAAAGAAATTTTGTATTACTCTTTGCTTCTCTTGTTTCTTTTTTAATGTGGCGTTTTAAGCAGGACTTTAGCTCATATTTCTGCCTTTCCTGCCTTTCCTGACACAAATAAGTACTGTTGTGTTACTTATACTGTGAGTGCCCTGTCCTTACCCACACCTCTGAGGGACTGCTGCGTGTACACCTGACAGACCCTTGCAGCTTCCCTAATTATTATCCTATGTTCCTCCCATTTTTTTCAAGAGCTGACAGTTACTCACTCCAGCCCCAATCTTGCCTAGTCCTCTCCTTGCCCCCTCCTCTATCTGAAGCAGCCACTAATTGCCCTGTATCTTCACTTGTTTGAATTATCTTATTGTACCTCCTCTTATCACGACAGCAATCAAGTCCCGTTCTAAATCTCTGTTCAGTAATTACAGTTTTATTCCCATCTATTATTACTTGAAAGCAACGTCAACCCATCATCTCTTTTATGTTTATAGTTTTATTATTAACTGCCATTACGTCAAAACATAACATTCACCTATCTCACTTCAATATCCACAGTTCTATTCTTGTCTATCATTCATTCAAGGCAACACAGTCATCTATCCTCTCACTTTAATATTTGCACTTCTATTCTTACCCATCATTACTTTATAGCAACATCAATCCATCACCTCACTTCAATATTTACTGTTTTATTCCTATACATCATTTATCATATCAGATCAATGAAGTCAATCCGTCTGTCAGTGGATGCAGTTTAACTCAACCCTACTTACCCCATCCAGCTCAGCACGCCCCACCTCCCCAGCCCACCCAAGCCCAGCCCAGCCCAGACCAAGCAGTAACTCAGGTGGGCAAGGAGTCAGGTGAAGTGGTGTTTTCTTCTTTTTTTAGCTTGTCAATCACCACAAGACACCACCCTAGTAACACAGCAGGTGACGGGCAGGTAGGCAAGAACAGGTGAGTGACCACTACCCCCTCCCTCTCCCTCCCTTCACCCTCCATCTAGACACTCACTCCCACTCTCACTCCCCCTGACAAACAAGA
>NC_087174.1:9593327-9610827 GCF_035594125.1 Scylla paramamosain
TTGACTCAATTATCATGGGAACGAAGAAAAGGTATTATTTTCTTCTTTCGATTATTTTTGTTCTATTTGTTACACCCAATTTCTTACACTATGTTCTATGTGTTTAAATTTATATGTAACATTTTTTCTTTTTAATTACAAGTGTTTCCTCAGCTTAAGAAACATCCGGGGTCACGTTTTCATTAACTAAGCAGCTGTGGTTTTCTGGGAATAATTTCTTTCCTATTTCGTGTCACACATTAACATCTCTATTTTTCCTTCCTTTGTGCTCCTTTGTTGGTCCGTCTGTCTATCTGTATATCCTTTGGTCTGTATCTGTTTCCTTATAATCAAGCCACGTGTCTCCCTCTATCGCCAGCTTGTCATTTTTTGTCTGTCTGTCTGTCTGTCCGTCCATATCATATACCTGTCTATCTGTCTGTCAATTTCTGTCTGTCCATCTACCAAACTTGATTTTCTTTGTATATATCCTTATAAATCTTTCCTTTTGTTTATATATGTATATCTCGCTTCTGTCATTCTATCTGTCTGCCTACCTGTCTTTCTGTGTATCTGTCTCGGTATCAGTTTGTCAGTATACGTGTGTGTACCTTTAATTCCTGTCTATCAGTTTTTGCTTTCCTATGTCAGTCTATCTCCTGCCTGTCTTCCATTCTCTTAATTTATCTCCATATATATTTGACTTTCCTCCATGTCTGTCTCTCCCTTTATTTATCCATTTCTGTCTGTCAGCCTTTCTTTACTTCCCTACGTCAGTCTGTCTACCAGTATATAACTTTTCTGTCTCTCCTATTTACCAACCCTCTCTACCTGTCACCCTTTCTTTACTTCCTTCCTTCAGCCTGTCTCCTGCCTGTCTACCTGTCCGTGTGTCCTCGCGTCGCCTCCACCTCCCCGCCACGACCCTCGCCGCGTCCCCCAGGCAAACAGGACAGCAGCGGGGCACGATAAGATAACACGACCCGCCTCACGCACAACACGCTCGTCCTGTTCGTGCCCTAGGTGCTGGTGTCGGTGGTGGGTGTGGAGTGGGTGGGTGAGGGTGGAGGTTGGAGTGGGTGGTGGTATTGTGGAGTTTAAGTGTACAGAGTGGAATGGGATTATGCGGTATCTCTCTCTCTCTCTCTCTCTCTCTCTCTCTCTCTCTCTCTCTCTCTCTCTCTCTCTCTCTCTCTCTCTCTCTCTCTAATTATATTGCCTCCTACTCTTTTCTCTCTTCTCCCTCCTCTTCCTCATTCCTTCTTTCCTTTCCTTCGTCACGTAACCATCATGTAATATTCCTTCTCCTCCTCCTCCTCTTCCTCCTTTATTCGTCTCCCACGCACCCTTCAATCTTCCTCTTCCTCCTCTTCTTCCTCCTCCCACTACCACTTTCTCCAACATTCCTTCCCTCCTTCCTCCCTCACCATCCTTAATACAATCTAACAATCCCTCTCTCTCTCTCTCTCTCTCTCTCTCTTCTTCCCCCTCCTTTCCTCCTTCCCTACATCTGCATTTCCCTCCTCTTATCTCCCTCCTTCTTGTCTCTATCTCCTCCATATTTTCCAAACTTTGCTTCCCCTTCCATTCTTCTCCCTCCCTTATTTGTCCCTTCCTTTCTATCCTCCCCTGCAATATCTTTTGAGTTATTCCCCTCTTTGCCTTCTTCCCTTATCTTCTCTTCTTTCTTCCTTCACTCCCTCATCTGCTTTCCCCTCACTTTCCCCTCCCCTTGTCATCCCCAACCCTTGAAACTTTTCCATTCTCCTCCTCTCCTCTCCGTCCCCTCACTTCCTCTCTTTCCCCTCCGTCCCTCACTTCTCTCTCCCGTGCCTCCCCTCACCCCAAGCAGACTTAAGAAAGAGGGGAGACAGGCGTCAAGAGTCAGACGTTACCCCGAACTCCTCGTCTCCCCTCGTCTTCCTCCCTCTGCTTCAGGAAATTCCGCGAGACAGGCACCGGCATGCTTGTGTTGCTTGCGCCTTGGCACTGGTCTGGCACTAACCACGAAAACACAGCAGTAAGAGATGCTAATGTTAGTGTAGCTTCTATTTCCGTTGCTTTCACTATCCATACTGCTATGCTTCAACAGTAAACAAGGAAAATGATGGTTACTACTACAATTGGTATTTATGTTGGTGGTAGTGGTGCTACTACAACAAGAACAACAAAAAGAACAGCTACAGCAACAGTAATGATAACAATTGCTACTACTACTTCTCTTGATTACTGCTACAATTGCTGGTGCTACTATTACAACAACAACAAGACAACATCTACTACTACTACTACTACCACTACCACTACCACCACCACCATCACCACCACCACCTGTGCTGTACTACTATTCTCTTCACCACAAACAAAGGCACATCACGACCAACGACGCTAAAAAAATAAATAAAAATAAAAATAATAATAATAATAATACGAATAAGAATAATAAGAGGTACAATAACACACTCCATTTACAAGCCAATGGCAGCAGCAGGTGATATCTGGTGGAGGAGATTTTTTACGTGGAGAAAGCGTGACGGTGATTCAAGGTATCTCACACACACACACACACACACACACACACACACACACACACACACACACACACACACACACACACACACACACACACACACACACGGGCTGACTGACAAGGCCGGACCTTCAGAAAATAAATAATTCGATCAGAAATGGATGACTGAGTTGAAATGGAAATATATAGGGAGGAAAAAGAAGAGGAAGAGGAGGAGGAGGAGGAGGAGGAGGAGGAGGAGGAGGAGGAGGAGGAGGAGGAGGAGGAGGAGGAGGAGGAGGGAAAAGAAACCAGGAAGAAATCTGATGAGAGGAGAGATGGAGGGAAAGATGGAGAAACGTGACCGTGGCGTTGTGGTGGTGGTGGTGGTGGTGGTGGTGGTGGTGGTGGCATGAGATCAGCACCATTGCCACACCCAACCATTACCCCCACCACCACCACTAACACCACTACCATCACCATTTCCATCACCACCATGAACATCACCATTTCCATCACCACCATCACTCCACCCTTCCCAGAGAGAGAGAGAGAGAGAGAGAGAGAGAGAGAGAGAGAGAGAGAGAGAGAGAGAGAGAGAGAGAGAGAGAGAGAGAGAGAGAGAGAGAGAGAGAGAGAGAGAGAGAGAGAGAGAGAGAGAGAGAGACTATACAGTGAATGAGGGAATGAGAGGGAAGAGGGAGGAAGAGGGAGGGAGTGTCGAAGAGAGAGGGAGTGAGAGCTCAACAAGGATGAGATGCCAAGGCAGTGCCAAGCCACACGACGGAGCCAAGCAGGTGTCACCGTCACGTGAAGACACACACACACACACACACACACACACACACACACACACACACACACACACACACACACACACACACACACACACACACACACACACACACAGACTTCCTCCCGTCAACAGATGGCACCATTCTGACGCAAGGGGGATGTCAATAATAATAACAATGATGATGATGATGATGATGATGATGATGATGATGATGATGATGATGATGATGATGATGATGATGATGATGATGAGAATAAAAATTATATTTAACCTTTCCTTTGATTGTTATCATTTTGAATTCCTCTTATCATTTTTTTTTCTTTCATGTTTTATTTTTCTTATCGTCTTCCTTTTATTCTTCTCCACCTTCATCTTTCCTTCTCTTCCAATCTTTCCACTGCTTCTCTTCCCCCTCCTCCTCCTCTTACGTCTCAATTGCCATTCTTCTTAAGTCCTTTTCATAACTTCATCCTCCTTTGTCATCTCCCTTCAACTTCCTGCCTGCTCTCTCTCTCTCTCTCTCTCTCTCTCTCTCTCTCTCTCTCTCTCTCTCTCTCTCTCTCTCTCTCTCTTACATTACACTATAAACCACAAAAGTCACTCCATTGCACGTCCTGCTATTTCACTCTTCACTCTTCTCTTCTCACCAAAAATATCCTCCTCTTCCTCCTCCTCTTCCTCTTCCTCACCAAAACTACCCTTCACGCACCTCCCATGCCTCCTAAACCCTCATTCCTCATTCCAACGACTACCATTCCCCGTCCTTCCCCATTAAGTCAGGTATCTCACAACAGCAGGGGAAGGGGAGGAAAGGGGAGGAGAAACGGGGAAGGGGGAAGATGGGGGGAGTTCTCTTATCATTTCCCCATCTTCCCCACAGATTTATTTTCGTATCCTCAAGAAATTCCAGTTTTTTTTTTTATATCCTCAAGAAATTCCATTTTTTTTTCTTTCTTTTTTATATTTTCTAATTTGTTTCCTCTTTACTGCCTACTACTCTTATGGCTTCTTCTTCTTCTTCTTCTTCCTTCTCCTGCTCTTCTCTTTGATGATGTTATTGTTGTTTTTGTTCTTCCTCTCTTTCTTCCTTCTTTTCTTTGTTCTTTTTTCTTTTCTCCTCTCTCTCTTTTGTTCTTTGTTCTTTTCTTGTTTCTTTCTTTTCTTTCTTCCTCTTATATTTCTCCTTCTTCTCTTTCTTTCTTTTCTCTTTCTTCTTTTCCTCCTCCTTCTCCTCCCACGCTATCTTCCAGGACAAAGCTAAAGTCTCTACAGAAAGTGCCCTTGTCCCCAGCTGTCCTCTCTCTCTCTCTCTCTCTCTCTCTCTCTCTCTCTCTCTCTCTCTCTCTCTCTCTCTCTCTCTCTCTCTCTCTCTCTTCGGTCCCTTACTGTCTGCGCCTCCGTTTCTTTCCTTCCCTCCCTCTCCTCTTCCCCCATCCCATCCCGTCCTGCCTCACCTCTCCCAGCCTCTCCCTCCACCGTCCCGCAACACAAAGGCAGTATCGTCAGGAGTGGAGTCCAGAAGGGGGCGCCTCTCCCCTTTCTTCTCCACCTCCACCGCCTCCACTACCTCCCAAGTGAGCTATATTTATTGTCTGCAAGTTGTGTCTTGTGTCCCTCTCTCTCTCTTTCTCTCACTCTCACTGTTGCTCTCATTCTCTCACTGTTCCTCTCCCTGAGCTTCGATTTTAACTCTCACTTCGCATCTTCGCTCTCATTATCTCACTTTGTTCTTCTTCCTTGTATTATTCTCTCATCATCATCTTCCTTTTGTTATTATTCGTCTCACTTCTCTTACTCTTCTTCCTCGTAACTCTTTTTTTTAATCTTCCTCTTCTTCAACTTAATTCTCACTCTGCATCCTCGCTCTCTCCTCTCACTGTTCCTCTCCCATAGTCTCTTCAATGTAGCTCTCTCCTCTCACTATGTTCCTCTCCCACAATCTCTTCAACCTACGTAGCTCTCATTTTGCATCCTCGCTCTCTAACAATTATTCTCTCACTGTGTTTCTCTCCCCTCTTCAACCTAGCTCTTATTTTGTATCCTTGCTCTCACTCTCACCTTCACTCTCACCTTCGTCAGTGTCAAACTAGGATGCTTCAGTTTTTTTTGTTTTTTTCTCCCTTTTCTTCCTTAATTTTTCTCTCCCTCTCTCTCTTTCTCAGTGTTGGGATTAGTGACAGCCCCTCCAATGGTCTCTCCACCACGCCTCGTCTCGCCTGCTCGCCATAATACAAAGCCCCTGCACTACGCCACACTGCCACCACACGCCTGATATACTGCTACACCTTGTCACTGTGTCCTTGTATCTTTACTAAATACTGGCACTTTCACTTTTCACTGTCCATACTGTCGCACCTTCACCTTAATCTTCAGCACACTTTGTCATAACACTTGTAGCTTCACCACACTTTTGTCATCACTCATACACCTTTATTTTCACAGTCACCATACCCTTACTCCTTCACCATATATTGTCATCACTATCATGCAGTTTTGCCATACCCTGTCACCATAAAGCTGCACTTTTATTAATACGTCACTACACCTGTACATCTTCACCACACATAATCACCACTCTCATCCATCTTCACCATACCCTGTCACCACACTCCTACACGTTCATGACACCCTACTACCACACTCATCACCCTCACCATCCCTTGCACTGTCCCTTTACGCCCCCATCAGACCCTGCCTCTAATCCCCTCTCCCTTCCCTGCCCCTGCCCTGTCACTGCCTGTGCGATTAAGTCCAATATCTGTTCCTAGGCTTTGTTCCCCGAGAGAGAGAGAGAGAGAGAGAGAGAGAGAGAGAGAGAGAGAGAGAGAGAGAGAGAGAGAGAGAGAGAGAGAGGACGTTTCCTTTGTGTGTGGCCAGAGGATGAGGGCGACGCACATGTGGAGGCGCCCCGACAGATGAGTGACTGCTGACATGAATGGAGGGAGAGAATGAGCAAGGATGGCCTACCACAACACCACACAACCTACACCCTACCCACCACTTCTACGACTACTTTACATCAAACATCAGCTACTACGTGTTAAATCCCTCCCATTAACCCATTCCCCATTAACAGTTATTCACTACCCCTCCCCACTACCTAACTAACGCTCACTAACGTACGTACATCAACTATACTATTTTAAACGCTGTTCTCTCTTAAAGATTATTTCCACAGGTCACAGATGATTAGTGGGGTTTTCATGTGTGTGTGTGTGTGTGTGTGTGTGTGTGTGTGTGTGTGTGTGTGTGTGTGTGTGTGTGTGTGTGTGTGTGTGTGTGTGTGTGTGTGTTTATATGCATTCCTGAAAACCCCAACATCAACAACGCCCTGTTAAAAGTAAGCACATACTCTAGAAAACCCGAACAATATCCACGAGACTGTTAAGAGTGAAGAAAGCACTCCTGAAGACCCCCATCAACATCCACAACACCCACAAGAGCCATATAAATGTAAGATAAGACGCTAAAATGAAAATACGAGGCTATAATCTTCACATACACACACTACCATACAAGCAAGCCACCATATCCTCCCCATAACCCGTTTCTACACAACCCCTGCTACTATTCACAGCTGCTCTCGGCCCCTCCCGCCTTCCTCTGCGTCCCCCGTGACCCTCTTCACTTCAGTATGGCCAAGTTGATGAGATAGAGGCCAGTTTTCAGAAACACTTTGCTCTCTCACCACGACTATTTTCAAAGACCGGAGATGATCAGCCAGGTTTTCAAGACTTTCTCCTTTAAATGACGTAGAAATCTTGTTAATCTGGCAGTAGAACCGTGAAATCTTCCTTAAAAGACAGTGTAGCTTCAACTAGAGCCTTCTGAAAGTCATGGAGGTGCGGCTAGAAGTGATTTACAAAAGAGAGAGTGAGCATGAGACAGACCATTTTGAAATCAAGACAGCTGTAGCTACGAGGTTTGCTAGTGGAGTAAACTCCCCAAACCTTCACCCCATCCATTCCCACTATCGGTTAAGCGGAGATGCGGACATGGGGAGATGGAGAGATGGGGAGGAGGTACTACAAGAGTTAAACCGTGACGGACGCGGCGGTGAGTCAGTGATGAGTCAGCTGCTGGTGCCAGACTGACTTACGGATGAGTGGACTGACTCGGCCCGCGTCCCCAGAAATGTTTCCGTCCTCCTGACGTGACGCCTTGGGGCACTGCGGGTGAAGGCCATGGGGGTATGGGGGAGGTGGACAGAAGTGATGAAAAATGTGGTAATGGGTGGAGTATGAGGGAGGTGAGGCAAAGGAGATGGAAGAGATGGAAGGAAAGCCGAATAAGGTGAGGAGGAGGAGGAGGAGGAGGAGGAGGAGGAGGAGGACGGCTGGTAGGATGTATGTGGGTGAAAGGAGCAGTGACACAGGACGGATGAGTGAGAAAAGAGAGCAAGATGAAGGGACAAGGGACAAGGGAGAGGAGGGAAGGGAGAGGAGGGAGAGGAAAGGAAGGGAGAGGAATCTTACGTCATTGTCCTTCAAGTCAGCTGACGGCGATTGTTGTGGTGGTGACGTGTGTGTGTGTGTGTGTGTGTGTGTGTGTGTGTGTGTGTGTGTGTGTGTGTGTGTGTGTGTGTGTGTGTGTGTGTGTGTGTGTGTGTGTGTGTGTGTGTGACTGGCCTAATCCCTCCCTTTCGCCCTCCATTGCTTTTCTCTCTCTCTCTCTCTCTCTCTCTCTCTCTCTCTCTCTCTCTCTCTCTCTCTCTCTCTCTCTCTCTCTCTCTCTCTCTCTCTCTCTCTCTCTCTCTCTCTCTCTCTCCTTCACTTCTTATGCCTGCCTTCCCTTCCTTCATTCACTCCTTATACCTCCCATCCCTCCTTCCCTCCCTCCCTCCCTCCACTGCTTATCCCTCCTGCCTTACTGAGCGAAGCAAGAAGTGTGAGAGAGAGAGAGAGAGAGAGAGAGAGAGAGAGAGAGAGAGAGAGAGAGAGAGAGAGAGAGAGAGAGAGAGAGAGAGAGAGAGAGAGAGAGAGAGAGAGAGAGGCTGAGTCACCATCATATCATTTCCCGGCTCCCCACTCCCCCTCCCCACCCCACCCCCTCCACAAACCTTCTAGTCAGTGCCACACATGTATTCCACTAAACACCCACAACCACCCACTACTCCACTCCCCACTCCACTCCTGTACCTTACCAACACTCCACTCCACCTGTCCCCTCCTGTCCTTCCACCCTCCCTCCCACCTACCTCATCTCCACTCCTCCACTACTGGCTGGTTCATGATGACTCATCACCATGTATTTTATAATGGGAGATGAGGGAGATGAGGGGGAGCAGGAGTGGTTAAGGTAATGGTGGTGCTGTATGGGAGAGATGGACGTCGTAGGAAAGGAGAGAGCATGGGAGAGAGAGAGTGGAGGGGATAGTGAGAGGGAGGATAAGTGGAGGGAGAGGGAGAGGAATTCAATTGGCATCAAGGTCAGATGATATAAGAGAGAGAGAGAGAGAGAGAGAGAGAGAGAGAGAGAGAGAGAGAGAGAGAGAGAGAGAGAGAGAGAGAGAGAGAGAGAGAGAGAGAGAGAGAGAGAGAGAGAGAGAGAGAATTGTTATTATACTCGTAATAGATATGAACCACGCCCTTCACCCCCTTCCCTTCTTTCCCCTTGTTTCCCCTCATCTGAAGTCTAGCGTGGAGAGAGAGAGAGAGAGAGAGAGAGAGAGAGAGAGAGAGAGAGAGAGAGAGAGAGAGAGAGAGAGAGAGAGAGAGAGAGAGAGATACTAATGCTCTTAAACTACTTCCATTCCACCACTTCACTCCCCTGCTCTCTCTCTCTCTCTCTCTCTCTCTCTCTCTCTCTCTCTCTCTCTCTCTCTCTGACAAACAAACACACCATCACCCTTTCCCAACTCTCACGTCCTATAACCATTTTTCCCTCTCGCTCTCTCCCTTTTGCTGACCCCTCCTACTCCTCCTCGTATACAGGTAAATGCCGGAGGGAGGGAGGGAAGGAGAAGGGAGAAGGGAGAGAAAGGTAACGACTAGGGTGTGGCGACGACGACTAGAGGAGGAGGAGGAGGAGGAGGAGGAGGAGGAGGAGGAGGAGGAGGAGGAGGAGGAGGAGGAGGTATGGGAGCCTTCAAAAACCACCCAGGGGACATTTTTCTCAAGACAGTGATGTTATTCAAGTCCTCCTCCTCCTCTTCTTCCTCCTGCTCCTCCTTCACTACCTCCTTTCTTCTCTCTCCCCTCCTCCTCCTCCTCTCTGCAGATGTCTGGTGATGGGCGCAAGTACTACATCCCAGAAGACTCCCCAGTTACTCCTCCTCCTCCTCCTCCTCCTCCTCCTCCTCCTCCTCTTCCTTCCATATTAAGTTGTTCTTCACCCTCATTCTTCATTCTTCTCATTCCTGCCTGACTCTTCCCATCCCTTGATCATTTCTTGCCTCCTCTCATCTCCCTCTTCTTCTTTCTCCTCCTCCTCCTCCTCCTCCTCTGCTCCACCTTCTCCTCGCGTGCCATAATAAACATAAGGTTCATCAAGGTAATAAGGAAAGGTTATGAAGGTTCACACACACACACACACACACACACACACACACACACACACACACACACACACACACATAATGCTTCCTTACTAACCCGGCACGCGTCTTCCTGCCTCCTTCTCCTCCTCTTCTTCCTCATTTTCTTTTCTCATTTCCTCCGTTCACCTCCTGCGCCTCCTTCTGTACCTCTTTCAGTTCTCCAGCGTCCCCTTCCTCCCAGCTTCCCTCTCCTTTATTTAGTGTTTCTTGTTATTCTCTTCCTGTTTCTTCGCCTTGTTTCTCTCCCCTTGTATTCTGGTCTATTTCAAGTCTGTTTACTTTCTCGTCTTATTCCATCTCTCCCTCTCTTTCTTCCTCATGACCCTTCCCTTCTTATTCCTCCTCTTCCTCCTCCTCCTCTTCCTGCTTCCCGTTCCTTCCAAAAATACCCATGAACACAGTGATTAGGTTACCCCCGCACCCATCCAGTCATCCACCCGTTCCACCCATGCCACTCTCTCCACTCAGCCCTTCATCACGCCCCACCCTGCCGCCCTGATCCCTCGCAGTGCCCTATCACGCTTTACACCCACCCTACCACACCCTGTTCACGTCCTAAATCACCCCCAAGTAGTACCTCCGATACCCTGCCTCCCCATCACCCCTATCTCTCCAACTCTACCCATTACCTTCCGTTCCACTGTATTTCATGTTATCTGTACAACCCCCACGCATTACTAGCCCATAATTACACCTCTTTACCTATATAGCTTCGCCCATTTCGACCCCATAACCTTATCTCAGCCTACCCACTCAACATCAGTCCTACCCATCACTTAATCTTACCCTATTCGTACTTGTTCATTCTCAATCAACCCATCACCAACCCATCAATCTACCCAATCCAACCCAACCTAACTCACCCTAACCTCAACTTTAACCGTTACCATCCCAGTAACCCCCACTCCCCCTACCCAGCCTCACTTATCACGTACCCCATCACCTTACCTCATCCTGCCAACCCAACCTCAACCATCACCACAACCATAACAACACAAGCATCGTCTGATCTTACCTGCCTAACACGGCCTCCCATCACCATCCCCATAACCCCATTTCACCTGAAAACCTAAGCTGGTAAACCACGCCCTCTCATCACACTCCTTACCACAACCCGCCGCCCCAGTTGCATGGCCCCGCCCTTAACCACACCACCACGCCCCGCCGCCACACCCCGCCTGGGCCAAGTTGCATGCATCCCCTTCCCCCTCAACCCTCTTACCCCTTTCCCCCAGCTCCGGTTTCGCCACCACTCCGCCGCAAGGTAAAAATATTGTCCCCAGTTGAAACGAAAACTGTAAAGCCCTCGTTGGGAAAAAAATACAGGGGGTAAAAATAAGGCGTGATGCTTCTCTCCCTTCTGCGCCTTCTGCTGTTACTGGTGCGTGAAGTAATGCTCGGAATTATATATGAGGGGAAAATGGGGATGAGGAATGTGAGGATGAAAGGAAATGAAAGATAAGAAATTCCGTGATGTTATTTTTGGGCGGGGAATGTGATTAGGTTTTTGTATTGTTCGTTTTGTTCGTGTCTCTGTCTCTCTCTCTCTCTCTCTCTCTCTCTCTCTCTCTCTCTCTCTCTCTCTCTCTCTCTCTCTCTCTCTCTCTCTCTCTCTCGGGTGTGTACGAGTTCTTATATTAATGGAAGTGATAGCTAGTTGGTAGTAGTAGTAGTAGTAGTAGTAGTAGTAGTAGTAGTAGTAGTAGTAGTAGTAGTAGTAGTGATAGTAAGACCTGCAGCATCAGTATAGTAGTAGTAGTAGTAGTAGTAAAAATAGAAGAAGAAGAAGAAGAAGAAGAAGAAGAAGAAGAAGAAGAAGAAGAAGAAGAAGAAGAAGAAGAAGAAGAAGAAGAAGAAGAAGAAGAAGAAGAAGAAGAAGAAGAAGAAGAAGAAGAAGAAGAAGAAGAAGAAGAAGAAGAAGAAGAAGAAGAAGAAGAAGAAGAAGTAGTAGTAGTAGTAGTAGTAGTAGTAGTAGTAGTAGTAGTAGTAGTAGTAGTAGTAGTAGTAGTAGTAGTAGTAGTAGTAGTAGTAGTAGTAGTAGTAGCAGCAATAACAATAATAACAACAACAGTAACAAACACAACAGCAATAGCATCAAGTACAGGAATCAGGAGCAGCTTACTGTAGCTACACTGGACTTGTCTGACATATATGGGCTTTTATTGCATTAGGAGTGACGGGAAATGTAATTAAATAGCGAGGCGGTGGCTGTGATGGTGGTGGTATGAAGGGATCACACACACACACACACACACACACACACACACACACACACACACACACACACACACACACACACACACACACACACACACACACACACACACACGTCTGGGGGATGAATGACCGTCGGGAGGGAGTGAGTGTGCTGTCTAGGTGATGACGTCATTCGTAGCCTAAGGGAGAGGCTGCCACACCCACCTCCCTTACCTAAACCCCTACCCCAGCTGCTCTCTCTCTCTCTCTCTCTCTCTCTCTCTCTCTCTCTCTCTCTCTCTCTCTCTCTCTCTCTCTCTCTCTCTCTCTCTCTCTCTCTGCTTTATCACTTCCCTTATTTGCTTTCTTGCCTTTTCTTGTTCCTACCCCTGCGCCTCAGAACACAATCCTTTCTTCTTCCTTCCTTTCTTCCCTCCCTCCCTCATCGCTCTCTCTCTCTCTCTCTCTCTCTCTCTCTCTCTCTCTCTCTCTCTCTCTCTCTCTCTCTCTCTCACTTCTTCCTCTCCTCCTTCTTTCCTTCCTTTTTTCCTTCTTTCCTTCCTTTCCTTCCTCTTTCTTTCCTTCCTTTCCTTCTTTCCTTCCTTCCTTTCCTCCTCCTTTCCTTCCCTCCCTCCTCTCGCCAAACTTGCACAGGAAACAGACTAGAGGGAAAACAAACAGGCAAGGATGTGAGTTACCTGAAAGTCCTACAGAGGGAATGCTTCAAGGTGAGTAAGCTTAATGAGTTCTTTGTTAGGTGGCATTATATCTTGAGTGAATAGGAATAAAAAGTTAAAGATCTTAATCTGATCCTGTTACGGTGTACTTCTTTATTTGGACCGAAATGAATCTTGTATCTGTTTACGGTACTGTTAGGCAAACCTGTATTGTATTAGTAAAGCAAATTAACTTGAGGGGGAGAAGATGGGAAGAGGGAGAGAAGACTGGAGGGAGATATGAAGAAGGGATGACGATGGAGGGAGAGAGAAAGGTGTAGTAAGAAGGATAATCAATAAGATACGAGATGTTTACGAGTGCAAGATTGTGGAAGAATTAAATATAACTACAGAATGAGTGAACTTAAGGGGTAAAGAGGGGGTACAATGATTGGTGATAGATAAAGAAGTGGACATAAAATTGCGAAGGGGGGAACAAAGAGGGGGTATAGTAAAGGGTGATAAAGGCGAGGAAGTGAAAAGAAAGTGACAGAAAGACAGTAAAGTTTGTGGTAAAGAATAGTGACGTTAGGTTAGAACAAAGTTAGCTTAGGTTAGGTTAGGTTAGGTTAGCTTAGGTTAGGTTAGGTTAGGTTAGGTTAGCTTAGGTTAGGTTAGGTTAAAATAAAAAGTGAGGTTAGGTTAGAATAGAGTGAATTAAGGAGTCAAAAACAAATAGGGTGAAATGGAGGGGAATGGGAAAACAAAAAAGGTGAAATCAAGTGCAAAAAAGGAGGAAAAAAATGAATAAATAAACAAAAAAATAAAAGGGTTAGGTGAAAGATAAAGGATAAAGACTGAAATTAAGAGTAGGGAATAAAAAAAGGGGGATGAAAAAGGTGAAATAACACGTTAGGAAAAGGTGGGACGGGGGTGAAGGGTGAGAGAGGGTGAGATGGAAGAGATGGCAGACGAGGCAGAAAATTAGGAGTGATTTGTGAGTGGTTTGGTGAGAGTGAGAGGAAAGGACAGAAAGATTAAGGGAGATAAGAGGTGAGAGGTGATGGAGTGGAAGGATAAATGGGAAAGGAGGAGGATGTGAGAAGGGAGAGGGGAGAGGTGAGAAAGGAGGGTGTGACATATGTGAAGGAAAAGGACTGGGGAAAGGTTAGAGCAATTTGTGAGATAAGGAGGTGAGGGGGAGTGATGGGGTGATGGGAGGTGATGGAGGATAGGGGTAAAGTACAAAGTAATGAAGGCATGAAGTGATGGTGGGTGATGTACTGAAAGCGGTGATGGTAGTGATGTGGTGATGGGGATACAGTTAAAGACTAGCAGGTGATTGGGAAGTGGAGAAGGTGCAAGGAAGTGATGGGACATGAAGTGATGGTGGGTGAGGTATTGGAAGGGGTGATGGCACTGATGGGTATGGAATCATGGGGAGGAAGAGATAAAGCAGGAATGGGTGGAGTAATGGGGAGAGGAAATGGGGAATTTTAAAGGGGTGGGGGATATTTTGGGGTACAGTGAAACAACAGGTGTAAAAATAATGTTGAGAGGGGGAGGAAGAGGAGGAGGAAGAGGAAGAGGAAGAGGAAGAGGAAGAGGAAGAGGAAGAGGAGGAGGAGGAGGAGGAGGAGGAGGAGGAGGAGGAGGAGAACGAGGAGGAGGAAGCAGAGAGAGAAATAAAAAAAAAAAGATAAGACCGTTATCTTAAGTACGGTACGGCGGAAGTCTCTCTCTCTCTCTCTCTCTCTCTCTCTCTCTCTCTCTCTCTCTCTCTCTCTCTCTCTCTCTCTCTCTCTCTCTCCCGTTCGTTGAAGCCTTCTGCCTCTCACTGATTCCACCACCACCACCACCACCACCACCACCACCACCACCAGTACCACCACCACCACCATCACCACCACCATCATCATCACCATCACCAGCACAATGTATATTTCACAGCAAAGTTTCCAATCAATACGTGCAAATATTAACCCTATCCTTGAAACTACTCGTGTGTGTGTGTGTGTGTGTGTGTGTGTGTGTGTGTGTGTGTGTGTGTGTGTGTGTGTGTGTGTGTGTGTGTGTGTGTGTGTGTGTGTGTGTGTGTGTGTACCCTTTAAACACAACCTCGTATATATACATGGTAGGTTTCGCCCTCCTCCCTCCCTCCCTCTTCATTCCCTTCCTTCTTCCTCTCTCCTCTTTCCTCCTTTCTGGCCTTCCTCTTATTCTCCTTTCCCTCCATCTTCCTTTCCTTAATCTCTTTCTTTCTAACCTTTCTCCTTATTTTTCTTCTCCTTCCTTTATGCCTGATCTTCCATTCCCCCATTTTTTGCTTTCATTAATATTCTTCCTTTCCTCTCTGCATACCTTTGTGTCTTTCTCTCTATCCCTCAGTTATTGTCCTTTCCTTATTTTCTTCCGCCATATTTCCTCTTTTCTCTCTACTCCCTTTTCTTCCCATTTTCCCCATTCCTCACTTTTATCTTATTTTCTTTTAACACTTATTCTCTTTACTCTTCACCTCTTCCGTATTCTTCTACCTTTCCCTTTTTCCCTCCTCTCTCTATTCTCACTTCTTCCTATTTTCCTCTCTTCACCTCCTTTCCTCCTTCCCTCCTTTACTCTCATCTTTACCTCCCCACGCATCGTTAGGTATTCCCAGCCTTCTCCCGCCTTACGTCTTTCTCCCCACCCTCCTCTCCCCTCCCTAACCTGCGTGGGGCGAGGTAAAGAGAAAGATAGGGAGAAATGCGAGTTTTTGTTATTTTTTTTTTGTCAATCATCTTTCAAAGTCTCTCTCTCTCTCTCTCTCTCTCTCTCTCTCTCTCTCTCTCTCTCTCTCTCTCTCTCTCTCTCTCTCTCTCTCTCTCTCTCGGGGATGAGATGGGGAAGAGTGAAGGTGAGGGGACTGGTGGTGATGGTCAAGAGGATGATAGTGACAGCTTTTTCCTTCTTCTCCTCTTCTTCTTCCTCCTTTTCCTCCTTCTCCAACCTGATCGTCTTACTATCCTCCTCCTCCTCCTCCTCCTCCTCCTGGCAGAATTCAATAGTTTATTTTTACTTGCTTTCTCTTAAATTTTGAAAACTGAATAAAAAAAACAATTAGAATCATGTTCCTTATTATTGTTATTGTTCTTTTTTGTTTATGATGTTTATGTTGTTGTTGTTGTTCCTGATGTTTATTTTATCTATATTTATCTTTTTCTTATTTTGGGGGTCATTTATCTATTTATTAATTTATTTATTTTTTGCTTGACTGTTTGTTTATTTGCATGCTTCTTCTTCTTCTTCTTCTTCTTTTTCTCTTTCTTCTTCTCCTTATCAGTATCATCATTACCCTTACATCATTATCATTACTACCACCATCATTCCACGCAGAAGCTTCCAATACTAACTCTCGGTCATCATAAACAATGGCCCAACATTATTTTTTATCACCACATCTGCTTATAATACACTTGCGGAAAATAAAAAAAGCCTTATTTTGTCAACATTAAAGAGACCTAACTCGCTGCCGCCACCGCCACTGCCGCCACCACCACCACCACCACACCATCACCACTACAACTACCACCACCATCACCAGCGTTTCATATAACCAATATTGATATTTCTAGAAGAGAGAGAGAGAGAGAGAGAGAGAGAGAGAGAGAGAGAGAGAGAGAGAGAGAGAGAGAGAGAGAGAGAGAGAGAGAGAGAGAGAGTTCAATCTTTGGATGTTTCTCAGTCTCCATCCCCCCACCTACCCCCGCTGATAAAAACGTAGGAGGAGGAGGAGGAGGAGGAGGAGGAGGAGGAGGAGGAGGAGGAGGAGGAGAGGAATAATTATCTCTCCTCCGTCTGCACACACTCTCTCTCTCTCTCTCTCTCTCTCTCTCTCTCTCTCTCTCTCTCTCTCTCTCTCTCTCTCTCTCTCTCTCTCTCTCTTAAAGAAGAACTGATTCGAACACTCGAAAGAAAAGCGTGGAATGGAAGGGGAATGGAAGGGCAAGACATAAAGGAGGGAATGAAGAAGACGGAGAAGAGAGAAAGGAGGGAATGCGATAAGGAGGAAAAATAGATGAAAGATAAGAAAAAAGGGAAAAAAGTGAAAAAAAACAGATGGCATAAGAGAAAAGAAACAAATTGAACAAGAAAAGAAAAAATGGAGGAAAATGAGAATTGGGATAAAGGAAAGAAGAATGAATGGAGGAAAAGAGAAAAAGAGAGGAGAAAGAGAAAAAAGGTAAAAAAAAAAGATATTGCAAAACCACTGAATAATAAAGGACACAATTTAGGTGGAGGAAAAATGTAGAGTGAAATTGCCAGAGGGGAGTGGAGTGATGTGGAGTGGTGGAGTCATGAGGCAAATTGTAGTGTGGTGAAATGTGGAAAAGTGGAATGAAGTCCTACTGGTGGTGGAGGTGGAGGACTGAAGTGGAGTGAAGTGGAGTGGAATGGAAATTACAATGAAGACAACTGGAATATTCGCATTAATAACATGTGGAATGCAAGAGTAGAACGTGGAAGAGGTGGAAAGGAAGTGGAGTGTGATGCAGCGATGGAAGGGAAGATGTGATGCTGGTGGAATGCGTGGAAGCTGCGAGAATACCATGTGGGATTGAGGTGAAGTGGATGACGGTGGAGGAGGAGGTGGAGGGAGGAGTGGCGCTGAGTGAGGTGGAGCAATCACTTAAAGTCCGGGTGGAGGAGACTCGCCACAGACCCGCTGGAGCCTTTGAGGAGGAGGAGGAGGAGGAGGAGGAATAAAAGTGGTGGTGGTGTTGGGAATCACACACACACACACACACACACACACACACACACACACACACACACACACACACACACAC
>NC_087174.1:9618327-9620827 GCF_035594125.1 Scylla paramamosain
CCACCACCTCCTCCTCTTCCTCCTCCTCCCCCTCCTCCTGACGTGTCACTGAGATTCCTTGGACGCACGGGGACTTCCGGCGCCGCGGCACAAACGTGGTTAGTTAAGCGGCGGAGCGACAGGTGTGACGAGGGCGGGGAAGGCGGTGGTGACGGCGGCAGTGACGGAGGGAGGGAGGGAGGAGCTCCAAGTAGAGGGAGATGTAAGGAAGCTAGGAAGAGCTGGATGCAAGGAGGCAGAGGTTGATATGAAAGTGCGGTGCAGGGAAGAAAGTAATGAGAAAGGAGAGTGGGAGGGTGGAAGGGACGGGGAGAGTCTTGTTAGCTACTTATAAAGAAAGGAAAGTAGTCCTTCATCTGCATTGTTGTTTGTGGTATTTATGAAGGACGTGATATTTTTTCCCTCCGTGATTACTGTTGTGTTAGCCTTAATAGCGGCTGACACCCTTCATACACCACAGCTGAATTGAGTATCGTTCGGGCTTGGTGTAGCTGTGGCGGCGGGGAAAGGAGGCAGAGCTAAAGTTTCCATTCAGAGCAAGTCTTGCCTGGCGCCATGCAGGGTGCGGGTAGGTCACTGTGCCACTGACCGTCCTCTCGAGAGAGCACGCGATACCACACCCCACCCCCTCCCCTGTTAGCGATAGGTGGCGTCAGTGTCCCCACTCCTGCACTCCCGGGTAAGACGGCGGTGCGCAGATCATGTTTGCCCTCCTGACTCGTCCTCAACGGCAGCAGTGTTGTCACCCCGCGTACGTCCATCAGGTGTCTCGCGTGCATGCCTCGTTCTCACCCCGACTCGCGGCGTGCCTTAGTGGGAACGTTCAGGTCGAGGTGAGGCCCTCGTACCCTTTGGTATTGTGGGGCGATCCTGTGTAGTGAAGCAGGCAGGCAGGCAGGCAGGCAGAGAAGGAGAAAAGCTTGTCAGACCACCGAGCCAGCCTTCAGCCTCCATTCATCTCTCCTCGATACTCTCCCACGCCGCCCCCCGCTTGTTCCCACACTCTGCCGGGGTCACGGCAGAGCGGCGGTGGCGGCGGCGGCGGGAAGGTGACCTCGGCCCCCGCGGTCCTGGCGTGCCGTGGGCCGGGGAGGCAGTTCGCCGCCACCCGGAAGCCTCGCTGGATGAATGGTCCGCCTGGACGTCAGCGAGGCGAGACCAGATAATTGCGGGCAGGTGGGGAGGACTCGATGCGGTGGGCCGATGACCACCGAGCGTCCTCCGCACGCTGGTAAGGCTCGGCACAACGCGTCGCAGGTCACTACCCGCCAGCCACACAGCGAGGGGCATGGGTGCTGTCGCCGACGCCGGGTCGAGGACCTAAACGTCCTTGGCGGGCATATGGCGCCGCCTTCACCACTGTCAGGCGACTACGTCACTCCACTCACAGTCCCTCACACCGCCGGCAGCCTTCTTTGTGAGACGAGGCCAAGCAGCGCCCAGGACTGACACAGCCCTTTACCGGGAGCAGCAGCTTCGCCCTCCACAGCCAGCCGCCTGACGGAACACGTCAGCAAGGGGATAACCCACCACAAGACGGGCGAACTATCAGGCCTAACATGGGGCACCAGGCAAGGCTGCGGCAGGCACGGTGAGAGCCTGTGTGCAGGAGACTGAGCCGCGTGTCTGGCGGCTGCGGCACAGGGAAGCGTGTGCCCTGCACGGCAATGAGTGACGTGCAGACTGCAGACCCGTGCCCCCTTCACCTGCCAACACGTGTCCCTGCCTCTCCCTACAGCAGCCAGACACAGCCGGATCACCTTAGCCGTCGTGCTGCTGCAGAACACAATTCCGCAACGCCTCGCTGGACAAATATGTTTTCCCTCCGGTGCCTTCCTGAACGGAGGAGGCTGCGGCGGGTGGCGGGAAGGGCGGGGTGGGAGGACTGCATCGTGAGTCACAAGGAGGGAGGGAAAGGAGGGATGGCGGGAGCAGCTGCGGCCCTGGGAACACACCGCCGTCTACATAAACTTCCGAATGAAGCAACTTTCTCGCTCTTTTCTTCTCTATCTTCCTCTTCCTCCTCTCAGCGCGGCCCGTGGTGTCACGTCCAAGGCTCGGCGTGACTGGTAACTTCTAGTGTGCTGCTCGCTGCCGTCATCCCCACCATTACCCTGCCCTGGCCACGCCGACCTACCACACCCCACACCCCATCACGACCAACAAAACCCTACCAACCAACCCCATCACCCCTTTCCCTCTCGCAATCCCCATTCCCCAACCCTTGCCCACATCCCCATAGCCCTTCCCTACCCATCCTCAAGCCACTAACCTCACCACGCCCTTTCCGATGCCTTGCCCCACCCCGTCCGGTTTTGCCCCTTCCTTCCCCCTCCCCAACCCTTCCTACACATGCTGGGTCCGGAAGCCCTGAAGCAACACTAAAGCAGCCCAGGTGTGTGTGTGTGTGTGTGTGTGTGTGTGTGTGTGTGTGTGTGTGTGTGTGTGTGTGTGTGTGTGTGTGTGTGTGTGTGTGTGTGTGTGTGTGACTGACTGGAGG
>NC_087174.1:9623327-9655827 GCF_035594125.1 Scylla paramamosain
TTCCTCCACCAGCATGTCATCTCCACCTGCACACCTATCTCCACCCTCTTTTTCCACCATTATTTTCATCTATTTATCCTCCCTCATCTCTCATCTCTCATCCGCCTCCTCCTCCTCCTCCTCTTCTTCTTCCTCCACTGCCACCATACTTTAAAGCAATTCAATATCAGCCGACTCCACATGTGCCTTCAACACCGCCACACTCCACCACACATCCCTGCACACACACACACACACACACACACACACACACACACACACACACACACACACACACACACACACACACACACACACACGTAATTGGTGACGGAGGCAATAATAAGGTCCTGTTTGGCCGGCACCTGTTTACTGTCTGTTTTTTTTTCCTTTCTTTCTTTCATTCTCTTTTTTCTTCTTCTTTTTTGTAAGTGTGCAAGATTCATTGTTCTCTCCAGCTTCCTTCCCTCCCTCCCTCCTCCACTTCTTCCATCCTTTTCTTTCGCTTTTGCTCCAGTTTTATGATCTCCTCCTCCTCTTCTTCTTCTTCTTCTATGCAGTTTCAGTCACCGAGAAACTGTTTGTCCGTGTGTGTGTGTGTGTGTGTGTGTGTGTGTGTGTGTGTGTGTGTGTGTGTGTGTGTGTGTGTGTGTGTGTGTGTGTGTGTATGTGTGTGTTCCTTAACTGGATTCCATTTCACGTTCCATTCTGATCATGGTTATCCACTTTCCTCCTCCTCCTCCTCCTCCTCCTCCTCCTCCTCTTCCTCTCCTTCATCCGCCAGCAATCATTATTCCAGACAGACATACACTCACAACTGTAACCAGGTCTTCTTCCATCTAGGTCTCTCTCTCTCTCTCTCTCTCTCTCTCTCTCTCTCTCTCTCTCTCTCTCTCTCTCTCTCTCTCTCTCTCTCTCTCTCTCTCACAGTGCACAACATACGTACACTATTTTCACACATACCTAAGCTTTTAAAACCGTAAATCTTCCGTGTCCGTGTGTGTGTGTGTGTGTGTGTGTGTGTGTGTGTGTGTGTGTGTGTGTGTGTGTGTGTGTGTGTGTGTGTGTGTGTGTGTGTGTGTGTGTGTGTGGTGGAGGAAGGAGCATCGTGTTTGCGTGTTGGTGTGTTCATGATTTTGAGAGCATGAATTATGGAGACGAATTGCTATACTCTTCTCCTCCTCCTCCTCCTCCTCCTCCTTACAACACAGCATGGCGCCACTATCCACTACCATCACCACCACCATCACCGCTTCCATGTCCCCCTGACCCCCTTAAAATCTCCACTCTTCGCTCTCCACTTCCTCCACTTCTTCTCACACCTTCCCCAATAACATTTAAATTCCTCCGTTGCTCCCTCATTCATCACTCCACATCTTTCTCCCTCTGTCTAATACTCCACTTCACTTAGTCCAGTTCTCCTCCACCTTCTCCGCTTGTTCTTCACTCCGCCACTTGTCTCCTTTCCTCATATTCTTGCATTTTCTTCTTTTTCTCCTTGGGACTAAAAAAAGAGTAGGGTGGAGCTAAATAGTTGGTAATGTGCTGGGTTGAGACTTTCACGGGAGAAGAAAACACGGAGGAGGAGGAGGAGGAGGAGGAGGAGGAGGAGGAGGAAGACTAAGCACACACGCACACACACCGTTGTAGTTTACGCCCAGCAATTTTGTGGACACACTCACATATACACACATTCCTGAAGTGCTACGAGAGAATGAAGTGAAAAAGTGAAGAACAGAAAATGGAGATTGACAGGGGCAGATGAAGGAGAAGGAGGAGGAGGAGGAGGAGGAGGAGGAGGAGGAGGAGGAGGAGGAGGAGGAGGAGGAGGAGGAGGAGAGGTGCAGGTGTATCTTGCTTCTAATGTTGACACAGCGGCTCCCTTCCCTCCGCCTCTATCTCTCCCTCTCACTCCACTCACCCACTCCCTCTCTCTCTCCCTCCAGCGTTCCCAGCCAGGTGTTGCACGGAGAAACGGTACAATCAGCGCGTGGCCAGGTGAGGGCTGAGAGAGAGAGAGAGAGAGAGAGAGAGAGAGAGAGAGAGAGAGAGAGAGAGAGAGAGAGAGAGAGAGAGAGAGAGAGAGAGAGAGAGAGAGAGAGAGAGAGAGGGTGGGGGGTAGGGAGAGAGGGAGAGGGGTATAAGGGTCTCGTGGTCAAACTAGAATGACATGAATAACAGAGACGGGGGAATGGGGGGAGTGGGGTGGGGGATGTTAGGAATGTGATGTCCTGGTGGTGGTGGTGGTGGTAGTAGTAGTAGTAGTAGTAGTAGTAGTAGTAGTAGTAGTAGTAGTAGTAGTAGTAGTAGTAGTAGTAGTAGTAGTAGTCGCTGTTATTTCTGTTGTTCGTATAGCAGTAATGATGATAAGGAAGGCGAGGACAATGAATGTGGGAGGAGGAGGAGGAGGAGGAGGAGGAGGAGGAGGAGGAGGAGGAGGAGGAGGAGGAGGAGGAGAAGGAGAAGGAGAAGGAGAAGGAGAAGGAGAAGGAGAAGAAGAAGAAGAAGAAGAAGAAGAAGGAGAGGAAGAAGACCAGTGACTGTCAAAAGCAACCTGAGCCGTGTATGTAAAGCTTAATCACACACACACACACACACACACACACACACACACACACACACACACACACACACAGACAAAAGTTCGTGACTTCCACCAAGGTCAATCTCTGTCATCGTGATTAAGAACACGGGTCTTCTCCACTCCTCCTCTTCCTCCTCCTTCTCTTCATAATTTCATCCACTTTTCCATTCCTTTCCCCCTCTATTCCTCTTTTCTCATTTCGTTGATATCTCACTGCAGTTCCACCTATTTCCCTTCCTCCTCCACCTCCTGCTCGTCCTCCTCCACCTTCAATCAAGTCTCCACTCTTCCACTGGTCTCCACATCGCACGGCTGGTCACTCACATCTGCCACTCACCCCGAAACCACGTAAAGTGATGGAGGGAGGGAGGGAGGGAGGGAGGGAGGGAGTGTCCGTCGAGTGGCGCAGGGGAGCGAGTGGTCAGTGGAGGGAGGGAGGGAGGGAGTGGTAGGTTGAGATGGAAGGTAGGAGTAGGTAGAAGTGGTTTAGGTAACAGTGGAAGAGTGACTGAAGGAGGTAGGTTTTTTCCCTCCCTTCCTCTCTCTCTGGTGGTGGTGAAGGTTGTGGTGGTGGCGGCGCTCCCCTCTGCCTTTCTCAGTCTTCTCTCCCACTAAGACATCCATTCAATCTCGCCACCCTCCTCATCACCCCATCCCCGCACTCCTTTAGCCCCAACAAGATTCCCTCCCCATCTCTCCCTCACCACGTGTCTTAATTCCCTACACTGCATCTCTCCACCCTCACACTTCTCATTAGCCATTTTCTAGCACCTCTCACTGCCCACTCCCCCACCACGTGTGCAATGCCCCGCTCCGCCCTGCCCCGCCCTGCACCTCGCGTCAGAGCTACAGTCACAGCTAAATATAAACTCCAGGGGTACGATGCAGAGGGTACCGCAGAGCCGGGGGGCGGTAGGTGGACGGCTGGTCAGGGGGAGGGAAGATCAGGGAAGATTGGTGAGGAGTGGAGGAGAGTGGTGGGGGTGATCATGAGGCGGTGGTATTATTTGGTTCACTACTGCGACGTTGGCAAATCGTGTAGTGGCGTGTAGGAATTGGCAGACCAGGCAGCAGGCAGGCAGCAGGCAGCGGCGCGCGGCTACCTCCTGTGTTCCTCGGCAGTTCGGCTCACCGCAAAGCCGTGCAAGACGCGAAGGACGTGACCGCCGCGAGGGTCGTTGGCACCGTGAGGCTGAGGCTTCCTCCCCGTGGCTCCCGCTTCCCGGAGATCTTCACGAAGCCACCAACGGTACTCCCCCAGACGCTCCATCGTCTCCACAAGTCCCCTCTCAGTCCCCTAAGACTCTCAGTCAGTGCAGGTGGCCTTCCATTCAGTCCCCGTGGCCTTTAAACAGTTCTCCGTGGTCTTCAGTCAAACATGTGGCCTTCAAATATTCTCTCGTGGTCTTTAGTCAGTCCTACGTGGTCCTCATCCAGTCTCTCGCGGTCTCCAGTCATCCCACAGCCCTCAGCCAGTCCCCCCGCGGCCATCAGTCAGTCTCGCAGATCCGGCAAAGTGACAGTCGAGGTGTCAACAGCCTCCGGGAGGACGCATGCCGCCTGACAACGAGGCAAAGAGGTTACGAGTGACCTTTCGCCCGCCCACACCCGAGCTGGCGCCTGGCGGTGGTGGACGTGGTGGGCGGACGGGCTGGGGCGGGACAGAAGGACAGGACAGAAAGGCAGGCAGTATAAACAGACAGATAAAGCAGACAGACAGGTAAACAGATAAACAGGCAGACACACAGATGAGGGCCGAGGCCGATACACTTAGGCTGGCCGGTGGGGTGTTTGACCGAAGAGGGCTTAGCGGAAGTCTCGTGGACACAGCCGTCGGGGGGCAAGAAGACTCTGCCTGTGCACACCTGCCACACATACCTGCACTTGCACCTGCCGCGTCCCTGCACCACCCACACACTTGCCTCACACCTGCACCACACTCATCGTACCCAGACTTACACAACTCAACCAGCTAAATACGTAACTTAAACCCCTCATTAAACACCCTAGCAACAAAATGCACCCTTATATGTAAATTGAACAGGCAATGCAACCTTTAATAGACGAAAAAACACACACCCACACAAACCCACACACACCAGTCCACCACTACCTCCACACGACCAAATCTTAAGTAGCTGTGGAGTAGCAGTGGACTGGTGATGTGGAGATGACAAGCAGCACGTCCCCACCTTCCCATGCCCTGACAACAGATACCTTATCACACTGGACACTAACGCCAAGGTGGAAAGGCAAGCAGTAGAGTAGTAACCATCCCGTGCTGGCTTGTCCTACTTTCCCTCTAGCCAACACCTGCCCTTGTATTAACATATATCCCCTGCCCTCATTTTACTGCTCCTATTACCTCCCTCTCCCTCTCTATCCCCCTCACTCCCAAGTCCCTCACCCCCTTCACTTCTTTGCATGTCCTTTTTACGCCCTTCACCTCTCCTTCCTTTCCCTCTCACTACCTTTCGCTTCCGCAACCCCTTAACCTGCTGCCCCCACCCCCCTCAGCCCCCCACCACCTCACGTATCCCCTCCCCGAGCCCTTTACCGCCATCGACCAGCAGAATTCCGAGGCCATGTGGCTTCTGGAGGTCCACGAGGCCGCCTCCACCACCTCTCAGACACTCGGGTATCGATTGTGTGTGTGTGTGTGTGTATGTGTGTACGTACCTCAAGTAAACAGAGTGTGTGTGTGTGTGTGCGTGTGTAAGGTTCCACGACACTAATACTGCCTCACACACGCACATGCACGCAGTCACATGAATAGGTTAGATGTGAGATCGAGAAGCGACAGGGAGGGGAGAGGGAGGGGTCACAGGGGTACATGAGGTGAGGGGAGTGGAGGAATGGGGGGATAAAAGGAGTTGGTGTGGAGTGAGAGGGTCGTCGTGGTGAAGGTGAATCGAAGTTTAGAGCGTTTTCAAAGGTCAGTCCCTCAGCTGTTTGTAAGGTCTCGCTGAGTCTCCGCGTGTCTGTTGCCTTGGGCGGCGGCGACAGCGACAGGGGCGAGGAGGGAGGGTGGGGACGTGGGATGGAGGACGAGGCGGAGGGGATGCAATAAGGATCACTTCCCCGTGTTTGCGTGGCTGTGGAAGACTCCTAACGCCACGTCGCTCCCCGCCTCGCTCCACGCCCTCACTGTAGCACTGCCCTTCCTTCCTTCCTTCCTTCTTTCAAAGCCATCACAGTCCCGTCCCCGAATATCACCTCCAGTGTTCCCCTTTTGTGCCAGACCGGAAAGCGTTGTTAATACTGGATGAGCGAGGCGAGTGTGGGCGTCGGTGGGCGGCGCACTCAACGATACGTACCGCGCCCACACACACACACACACACACACACACACACACACACACACACACACACACACACACACCGTAGCTACATAAAACACGCGGTACATTTCCACTAACTTTCCACTCCGTGCTCGCCAAAAACCACACGCCACGACCCACTGATTGCTCCACGAACACAAGTCACCCCGGCATGACACACTCCAGTCCTCCTCCTCTCTCGAGGGCGACACAGGAGGCTTTCGTCAATATTCCTGGTAAAGCCTTGGCTCCCTCACATATCATCACGTAGCCCACCTGGTCCCTGCGTGTAGGTTCGGTGCGGGGCAGGGATGGGGCCCGCCTGCTGATGGGGACAGTTCCGCGCCCCACCGGCAGCACACTCTTACTAATACAGATGATCACAGCTGGGGAGGAGGTGCACGCGTTCCTCCACACAGCTGGCCCTGCACCACGCCTGGCCTGCCCGCTGCCCCGCGCCTCCCCCACCAGGCACGACCACACGCTCCTCTCACCACGGACGCACACACACGCACACAACACGTCACAGGGTAAACACAGAGCTAGTGCTCGGAACGACACACACGTGCAAGGCGGCAGCGTACAGCGCACACGGCAGCCGGGAAGCAACTAATGTCTGGCGGCGGCGGCGTGTTTAGACTGACGGTAGAAGGCTAGGGCGGGGGAGGGCCGAGGCCTCTGTCTGTGCCACGGCCGCCACGCCTTCCCTACCGCCCCCACGCCTACACGCGACACTCCACGAGGATCTGCGCTACACCTCACCCCCTTTAATTCCCGAAACATCCCCGAAATACCCGTGAAATAACACGTTCAAAAATTCTCGTCTCGGCCACCGCTGACGGGGCTCGGATGCCAGACGCCACCACCATCACCACCCCCACGACAACCACCACCACCGCCCGGCAACTCGTCTCACTGGGCCAAACTCTTACTAATCTCCTGAAATTTCCTTCCGGGGGAATATCGTGATAAAAGACCCTCTTGTCACTCCAATGGGCCGCCGGTGAAGACAGGAGTGGGGCCAGGGAGCGAAATGCATGGGAGGGTGGCATTTCTCTCCCTCTCTCCCTCTCCCTCTCCCCGCATGAGTGGAGGAGTGACGTCACCTAGCTGGCTTCTCACCTAAAATAAGAATATCCGTTCTCGCCACGATCCCCAAGTGCCGCGAGCAAGTTCAAGGCGCCCCCAGGTGACCCCACGCCCCTCCAAAGCCCCTCCCCCCAACACAGCACGCAAAGGTAACCCAACAAAGCAAAACTGTAACCATGACAAATACAAAACATACAAATAGAGAAGGACCTCAGGGACCTCATTACCCCCTTACGCCACACTGCCACCACTCTCTCTCTCTCTCTCTCTCTCTCTCTCTCTCTCTCTCTCTCTCTCTCTCTCTCTCTCTCTCTCTCAAGCACAAGTGACAGACAATGTACACTAAAGGCTGTTCCAACACCCTTACCCGCCCCACGCCGCCCCGCCCTGCCCCGCTCAGTCCTACAGGATATGCCCCAGGCGCTCCCCAGTCACCACGAGGCAGCAACAAGGGTGTGTGGGCGCCTCGCTGTATACCGGTATGAGTAACCAACCCACTTCCACCCAAATACTCATCTTCTTTTGAATTAATAACAGGAAACAACACAAGAAGAAGAAGAAGAAGAAGAAGAAGAAGAAGAAGAAGAAGAAGAAGAAGAAGAAGAAGAAAGGAAGGAGAAAACGAAGACCAAAAATAACATCTGGCCTTTCCCTTTTTCTCTTCCCCTCTGTAGTTCGTTTATTTGCTTTCTGCTCTGCCTCCTCCCCGCCCTTTCCTCCCCTAGACGAGGCCTTGCGGTACCCCTTGCAACGGAGAAGGAGGAGGAGGAGGAGAAGGAGGAGGAGGAGGCTACAGAAGTGACGAGGAAAAAAAAACGACAGAAGTCCCTCCCCTAACCATTTTTTCCCTCCATCTTTCTCTCCATCACTCCCTCCCTCCTGTTGCCGCGTCGAGATCGGCATGTAAAGCACAGGAAACGCGAGAGAGAGAGAGAGAGAGAGAGAGAGAGAGAGAGAGAGAGAGAGAGAGAGAGAGAGAGAGAGAGAGAGAGAGAGAGAGAGAGAGAGGAAAAACAGACGTTAAGATTCAAATGTGTAAGTTTGGAGGGAAGATTTTACAAGAGGAAGGAAGGAGGGAGGGAGGGAGGGAGGGAGGGAGGGAGGGAAGGAGGGAGGGAGGGAGGGAGAGAGGGAGAGGGTGAAGGAAGTGAGGCAGTACTGTGGTTATAGTACTTCTGGTGGTGACAATTCGCCATGTATGAGAGAGAGAGAGAGAGAGAGAGAGAGAGAGAGAGAGAGAGAGAGAGAGAGAGAGAGAGAGAGAGAGAGAGAGAGAGAGAGAGAGAGAGAGAGGGCAGGAGCCAAAGGGTAAGACAGGAAGGAGGAACCTGATGGAGGGAGAGGGAGAGGGAGAAGGAAGGGAATGAAGGGAGAAAGTGAGAGGGACAGGTATTTACAAGAGGTGAAGGGGAGCGTGTGAGGGGAGGGAAGAGAAGAACAAATGATGAGAGGGAGAGATAAAGAGGATGAAGGAGAAAGAACGCTAAAAGAGAGAAGGAAGGAGACAGAACAGAAAAAAAAATATTGATAATGCAGAGAGGAAAAAAGGTATGGATTGATAAGAGGGACAAGGACGAGAGGAGGGCAGGTGAGAGTACCCAGGTGAGAGAGAGAGAGAGAGAGAGAGAGAGAGAGAGAGAGAGAGAGAGAGAGAGAGAGAGAGAGAGAGAGAGAGAGAGAGAGAGAGAGAGAGAGAGAGAGAGAGAGAGAGAGAGAGAGAGAGAGAGAGAGGAGTAGAAGGAAGGTACAAGTAAAAGAAGAGGTTAGGAGGAAATGAAAAAAAAAGAAAGAAAGAAGGAAGAGACGTGAGAGAAAGAGGGGAATTGGAATGAAGTGAAAGGGGGCGGGGGGAAGGGGGTTACAGTATCTGGCATGAGTAAATATAGGTGTGACAAAGTGGAAGATAAGGAGGAGGAGGAGGAGGAGGAGGAGGAGGAGGAGGAGGAGGAGGAGGAGGAGGAGGAGGAGGAGGAGGTGATACTGTACCTGGTTTATGGCAGTGATGGTAACGGTGGTGATAGATAGTGGTGATGGTGGTGGTGGCCGAGGGCACTACTGGCTGCTATAGTGGTGATGGTGATGGTGGTGATAATGGTGATGATGGTGATGGTGGTAGTGGTATATCACAAGTACTGACGGATGTGTCCATTACCTGCCCCTCTCTCTCTCTCTCTCTCTCTCTCTCTCTCTCTCTCTCTCTCTCTCTCTCTCTCTCTCTCTCTCTCTCTCTCTCTCTCTCTCTCTCTCTCTCTCTCTATCTCTCTCCCCACACATCCCCTATAGGTTCCCACGCCCCTCCTCCCTTCCCTCCCTCTCTCCCTCCCTCATCTGATCGCCAGCAACACAGCATTAAGTGACCAACCCTCCTGTCACACACCGCCCTTCACTCTCCCTTCCTAGCGAGGCGTGATCTGTACCCCCTCTCCCTCCTGTCAGTCTCTCCCTCTTTCTCTCCCTCTCTCCCCGCCACTACGTAATCCCCTGAGCTTTATCTCTACTGCTGGAGATAAGAGAGGCTGGGAGTGTTACATAAGGTAGGAGGGAAAGAAGGAGAGAGGAGAGAGAGGAGGAGAGAAGAGGGGATGAGGGAAGAAGGGGTTTTGGGAAGATGGAATGAGGCATAAGAGGTGGAGAGGGAGTTAAATGGGAGAAAGTGGAAATGAGAATGACAGGAGAGGAGAAGAGAGGAGAGGAGAGGAGAGGAGAGGAGAGGAGAGGAGAGGAGAGGAGAGAACAAGGCTGGAAAGCACAGAGATAAAAGAGAAGAGGACAAAACAGGGCAGGACATAACAGGACAGATGGGAGGGGAAGAAAAAACAGTGGGTAGGAAATTCTAGTGATGAAGGGAGTGGATAGAGGAGGGTAAGGGAAGGGATGGGGTGATGGGAAGGGAAGGTGTGAGAGAAAAGGAAGGGAGAAGCGCCTCATTGGAGCAAATAGATAATAATTCCTGTCACAGTTATTTCCATCTATCCCATTAACTCCTCTCTCTCTCTCTCTCTCTCTCTCTCTCTCTCTCTCTCTCTCTCTCTCTCTCTCTCTCTCTCTCTCTCTCTCTCTCTCTCTCTCTCTCTCTCTCTCTCTTCCTTCTTCCTTCACTTTAGGTATATAATAATTTTCAACTTTAACTGTTATTGATTCATATAAACTTTCTATATCAATATTTTCTTCTACTTTTCATTATTTCAAATTGTACAGTTGAATCCTTTCACCCTCCTCTCATTCCCCTCCCCTTCACCTCTCCCTCATCAAATATTCCCTCCCTAGCATCCTCTCCCAGCCTCCTCCTCCTCCTTCTCTTGTCTCCCCATGTGCTTCTCTCCCTCCTCTCCTCTCCTCTCAACCCTCTCTCTCCCTCTCCCTGTCCCGTACCCTTCTGGTTTGTTACGTCACTCACTATTGCAAGGCTGACATCACCGCCACCACCACCACCGCCACTCCACCATACGCCAGCTCCACTTTCACACTTGGCATCACAACCACGTTCACCTCCACCACTCACTGACTGCACCACTATCGTCATCACCATATAGTCATCACACATCCCTCTTATGCAAGCTTTATTTTGTCTGTCCATCTCTCTCTCTCTCTCTCTCTCTCTCTCTCTCTCTCTCTCTCTCTCTCTCTCTCTCTCTCTCTCTCTCTCTCTCTCTCTCTCTCTCCATAACAGGAATCATGATTATTTATTTTTCTCATCCTCTTCCTTTTATGTGGAAATGGACGATGACACACACACACACACACACACACACACACACACACACACACACACACACACACACACACACACACACACACACACACACACACACACACACACACACCTGCGTATGGTACCGAAATGAGCAGCTGCACAGATGTTACAGGAGTGATGATATGCACACACAAACACACGCACGCACACACACACACACACACACACACACACACACACACACACACACACACACACTTTCCTCACTATACTTAGGTTACATTACACCACTACATAAACACCACTACCACCACCACCAATCACCAACCACCACCACCACCACAACCACCATCACCACCACCAATATCCAGAGACGCAATACGAACATAACAAAAAATCAACAATAAGAAAAAAAAAAAAAAAAAACACTAAAATGCCTTGAATTCAGGATGTTACGCTAAGAACTTCCGGTGGCCATCAATCTGTACGCCAGTGGAAAAAAACAAAGCGTTGAGGAACCACCGCCACCATCACTCACCATTATCACCTTCATTATCAACGCCGCCATCATAAACAAAATGTACGAGATAAAAATAAAGGCAAATTCTGTTCATTGCCAGTATCTTCACCATTGCTCACTATCATTACCATCATTATCAACGCTGTCAGCATTACCAACATCACTATCACCATTATTAACAGTGTGAGGTAAAGAAAATAGTATCACCATCATCATTCACTATCATCACTATCATTATCACCGCCATCACCATTACTCATATCATCATTAATAAGCAGTAAGAGATAAAGTAAACAGTATACATTATCATGGCAACGACCACCACCATCATCATCATCACCATCACCATCACCATCATCATCACCATCATCATCATCATCATCATCATCATCACCATCATCATCATCGGTCTGCTTTCAACTTTTTTTCATCCAGAATCAAGTCTTCTCTAGTTTGAATGGAAATAATGGTAATATGAGAGAGAGAGAGAGAGAGAGAGAGAGAGAGAGAGAGAGAGAGAGAGAGAGAGAGAGAGAGAGAGAGAGAGAGAGAGAGAGAGAGAGAGAGAGAGAGATTGAAAAGATTACGTTTTTATAATCTTTTTATAACTTTTTTTATTTAATGACATTTGGAAATGATTAAGTTAAGTACCATGTTTTTTTTTAGTGTGAGTCACTCATCCCCCCCTCTCTCTCTCTCTCTCTCTCTCTCTCTCTCTCTCTCTCTCTCTCTCTCTCTCTCTCTCTCTCTCTCTCTCTCTCTATCTATCTATCTATCTCTCTCTCACTCTCTCTCTCTCTCTCTATCTCTCTCTCTCTCTCTCTCTCATTCACATAACCTTATTCTCCCCTCACCTTTTACTCTTTCATGTCTAACAACTGAGTCAAGTACCCCTTAGTTCCCTCTTTCCCTTCCCTTCATCCATTCTCCTTTCCCCTTACAACTTCCCCTCTTCCCCCTCATACGCTACACCCCCTCTCCCTATGTGACACATGCTACTCTCCCTCCCTTCACTCCCCACTCCCTGAACACCTGTCCTGACTCACTCTATTCACACACACATACACACACACACACACACACACACACACATACTACCACCACCACCTCTCCTCCTCCTCCTCCTCCTCCTCCTCCTCCACACGAGCCCCATTGACCTACTTGTCCTTTCCTCTGTCTCTCTCTCCTTCCAGGTAACTAATTAATCCACCGGTGCCTCCCTCATCCCATTAACCCATTACACTCGCTACCTGCTCCACCCTGTATCTCTCCCTTAACCCTTACAATCCAGGTGGCTCCTCGGAACAGTGAATTAGTCCATTTCAACTCTATATCGTGTGAAAATAGATACTTTTTAGACGGAGAATTTTGCTGGACACTACACAAAGCTTGGTGGTTTTAAGACAGTACCCGTGAAGCTTCGTAAAATCGTGTAATCTTAGTCTTTAATATGAGTGCAAAACAGCCACTGGACTCGAAGGGTTAATTCACTCTGGCCTCCCGTCTCTCTCATTCTCTATCCCCTCATTCCCCTCTTACGCTGCTGACCTATTTTTCCTCTCTCTCTCTCTCTCTCTCTCTCTCTCTCTCTCTCTCTCTCTCTCTCTCTCTCTCTCTCTCTCTCTCTCTCTCTCTCTCTTCTCTTCTGTTGTAATGATCTGTTGTATTCTTTCTCTTTACTTCTTTTCTTTTCTCTTCTCTTCTTGTTCTTTCCTCCTCATTCCCTTCTGAAGTTACTAACCTGTCTTTACTCTCCCCTCTCTCTCTTCTCTCTCCTCTCACTGTTCTCTTGTAATTATCTATCGTATTCTCTATTCACTCTATTTTTTTCCCCATCATCTTTCCCCTCATTCCCTCTTACGCTACTGACCTGTCTTTATTTCCCCCCATCTCTTCTCTTTCACTATTCTTTTGTTGTAATGAATTATCGTATTCTCTCTTCTCTTCCTTTTCTCTGCTATCCTTTCTTTTCTCATTGTTTCGCTCACTTCCCTCTCTCGCTAGTGATCTATTTTACCCTTCCCTCACTTCCCTTCCTTTCTCATTTTCTTTTCCCTCACTTTTCTCTTAGTAACCCATGATATTCTCCATTTCCCTCCATTTCTTTCCTTTTCCTTCCTCCTCTTTCCCCTTATTCCTCTCTTATGTTAGTTATCTATCTTTATTACCTATCTTTCCCTTTCCCTTCTCTTGATATTCTCTTTCCCTCACTCCCCTTTCTCTTAAGTGACCTATTTCACTCTTCCCTTCAATTTTTTCCCATTCCTTTCTTCCTTTCTCTTTTCATTATCATTTCCCATCATACTCTCCCCTATCTTTTCTTCCTATTCATTCCTTTCCCTTCTCTTCCCAGTCTCTCCCCTCATTCCTCTCTTTCTCTGGTGACCTATCGTACCTTACCTTTCCTTCCCTCCCCTTCCCTCCCTCCTCCGGTCCATCCCTTGATTGCGAAGGTGAAAATGATGCTATAAAATTCTGTGACACAAAATATATGTACGAAAAAATGCATACACATGAAAAAATATGAATGTTAATTGGCACGAAAAAAAAAAAAAAAAAAAAAGAGCATAAATATGTAAATGAATTGGAATGGTTGTTGTTGATGTTGCTAATGTTGCCGTTGTAGTAGTAGTAGTAGTAGTAGTAGTAGTAGTAGTAGTAGTAGTAGTAGTAGTAGTAGTAGTAGTAGTAGTAGTAGTAGTAGTAGTAGTAGTAGTACCGTCAACAACAACAACAACAACAACTAAACAACAACAACAACAACTATTACTATTATTACTACTACTACTACTACTACTACTACCACCACTACTACTACTATTTCTCAGCTCATTATCACAGTGCACTTGTAAAACAAAATAAACATCTAATTTTTTTGTGTCATTATTCTTCATTTTCCTCGTCGTCGTTCTCCTCCTCCTCCTCCTCCTCCTCCTTCAACCACAATCACACACAAGACAGGAAAACACAATGCATCACGAACCCATCTCTTCTTTTTTTTTCCCCCTCCCTTCCTCACATCATGACTCGCAATTCTTTTCACTTACCTTCTCTCCTCTGCTTCAATTAACACCACCATCACCAGCCGCATCGGTATCATGGACTCACCTGGAAAAGATACAATATCATTAATTTTTTGGCATCGAACGAATAAATACAATTAATAGGTAAAGTTAATGACGCTGTGTGTGTGTGTGTGTGTGTGTGTGTGTGTGTGTGTGTGTGTGTGTGTGTGTGTGTGTGTGTGTGTGTGTGTGTGTGTGTGTGTGTGTGTGTGTGTCGCTTCGGAATCTATAATGAGGCATGAATGTTGGCGTTAATGAGCCACTGCCATCTGATAGTAATATATTCCTCCTCCTCCTCCTCCTCCTCCTCCTCCTCCTCCTCCTCCTCCTCCTCCTCCTCCTTTAGCATCCGCAGCGTTCGAGCCTCTCTCTCTGGATTCTCAAATTTCATATCCTAAAAACTTTTCCTCCTCCTCCTCCTCCTCCTCTTCCTCCTTCTGCAAAGCTATCGTGTCTCCTCCTCCGCTATCCTATCTATTTATCTAGTAGTTAGTTATAATTAAATCCTCAAACAGCCTGGCAAGGATCTAATGGCCTGTTGCTGTTTGGTTACCCCTCTTAATCCTACGTGATCTGCCTCCTCTTCTTCCTCCGCCGCCGCCTCCTCCTCCTCCTCCTCCTCCTCCTCCTCCTCCTCACCAATGACACCTGTCCTCTCATCCAGAAACTTGATATTATAAAAGTTTTCCAATCACTCAAACCCTCACGAGTCATCTCTCTCTCTCTCTCTCTCTCTCTCTCTCTCTCTCTCTCTCTCTCTCTCTCTCTCTCTCTCTCTCTCTCTCTCTCTCTCTCTTCATTATCATTTCCCATCATACTCTCGCCTATCTTTCCTTCCTATTCATTCCTTTCCCTTCTCTTCCCTTCCTTCTCTGGTGACCTATCGTACCTTCCCCTTCCTTCCCTCTCCTTCCCTTCCTCCACCGGTCCATCCCTTGATTGCGAAGGTGAAAATAATGCTGTAAAATTCCTCCTTCCTCCTTCCTCCCTCCTCCTCATGCTTCACACACTGATTCATCCTCACCTGTCATACCTAAACCCATATATTTCAGTGTTGTTTACTCATAAGTTATCAATACTAACATTAAATCTCAATCATGCTAACAAACTTTCACACACTCGTTCACTCACACACTCATACACACAAACAAACCCAAACTCTCCAGCATAAGTTGTCCATACCAGCATTCAACCTCACTCATATTCACACAAACACTCACTCACTCACTCACTCATACACACACACAAACACACACACACACACATAAACTCCTACTACACCAACACTACATAAAACTTACCCAACAAAACTGAACACACTCAATATTTTTGTATAAATGACAGAGGAAAACAAAGCAACACTAACAAACATACCTCTCTCTCTCTCTCTCTCTCTCTCTCTCTCTCTCTCTCTCTCTCTCTCTCTCTCTCTCTCTCTCTCTCTCTCTCTGCAATAAACATCTCGCTGTCCATACAAATAACTCCAGCCTAATGGAACTAAAATGGCTCCATGCATATACAGATCCATGACGTATTTCCCTCTTCCATTAACCCGCATATCACAAATTTCACACACATACACCTGACAGTAGTAGTAGTAGTAGTAGTAGTAGTAGTAGTAGTAGTAGTAGTAGTAGTAGTAGTAGTAGTGAGAGCAGTGATGTTGATAGTGTGATGATGGTGCTAACAGTAGTAGTAGTAGTAGTAGTAGTAGTAGTAGTAGTAGTAGTAGTAGTAGTAGTAGTAGTAGTAATTTAATCGTCACTGGGGAGGCTAAAGTTAGAGAAAGTGGAAGGAATAGCAAAGTGGTGAGTCACGGTGTGTGTGTGTGTGTGTGTGTGTGTGTGTGTGTGTGTGTGTGTGTGTGTGTGTGTGTGTGTGTGTGTGTGTGTGTGTGTGTGTGAGAGAGAGAGAGAGAGAGAGAGAGAGAGAGAGAGAGAGAGAGAGAGAGAGAGAGAGAGAGAGAGAGAGAGAGAGAGAGAGAGAGAGAGAGAGAGACCAGGCAGACGGAGGAGGAGGAGGAAAGTGAGCCACGCGCCGCACCTCCTCACATTCCATCAGGACGGCGGCCTTGGAGGGAGGAGGCGGAGGAAAGAATCCATGAGAGGAAAGAAAAAGCGGAGGAAGAACTGGAGAAATTAAGAGAGAAGAAAAAAACATGAATTGATGGAGGAGAGAAAATTACGAAATGCAAACGACACCACGAGAGAGAGAGAGAGAGAGAGAGAGAGAGAGAGAGAGAGAGAGAGAGAGAGAGAGAGAGAGAGAGAGAGAGAGAGAGAGAGAGAGAGACCGCAAGTTGCGCAATTCCCTACTGCAGGGGACGAAACAGCAGCAGCAGCCTTGCCGTGGGGTGTGCCGGTGCCTTCCCCAAGGGGATACTAAGTCTGTGGTGCAGTGGGTTATGTGACGCCCTTGGAGGAGGAGGAGGAGGAGGAGGAGGAGGAGGAGGAGGAGGAGGAGGAATATTGTAGTACTATCAGGTCAATATTTTAGCTTTATTGCATACCTAAAAAGCGTAACACTATCATAAATACGTAGTAGTAGTAGTAGTAGTAGTAGTAGTTGCTGTCATTATTGATATTTTTGTAATACTAATATCAATAACCATGCCAGTAGCAGTATTAGCAGCGATAACACCACAACTATCACCAGCAGCAGCACAGCCAATCGATGTAATACTAGTGGTCTCCTCATAATGCCTTCCCCCAACACACACGCCACCCATCCATCCATCTGTCACCCGCCTGACCCTCGCCTCCATCAGCCACACGCCACTCTCACGCTCCTTAAACACCACCCACCGCACCACACCACCAATCACCCAGTAGTAGTAGTAGTAGTAGTAGTAGTAGTAGTAGTAGTAGTAGTAGTAGTAGTAGTAGTAGTAGTAGTAGTAGTAGTAGTAGTAGTAGTAGTAGTATATTGACCACAGCTTTACTTACATACACTCTCTTCCACTCCTTCCCCTTACTCCACCTCATCCACATGCTACCACTAACCCCCATTCCAGTCATTCTCTCTCTCTCTCTCTCTCTCTCTCTCTCTCTCTCTCTCTCTCTCTCTCTCTCTCTCTCTCTCTCTTTTAAGGACGTGGAGGAGCGAGGTGAGTTTAGACATCTTGATCAGTATGAAAGTTGATATCTCTCTCTCTCTCTCTCTCTCTCTCTCTCTCTCTCTCTCTCTCTCTCTCTCTCTCTCTCTCTCTCTCTCTCTCTCTCTCTCTCTCTCTCTCTCTCTCTCTCTCTCTCTCTCTCTCGTGTGTGTGTGTGTGTGTGTGTTTGTGTCTAAATTATAATAAAATCAATAAACATGCCTACTTATCTATATATGTATCTGTGCATCTATCAATCTGTTTATATACATTTATTTACCTAACAATCTTTCTACCTATCTATCAATCTATCAGTCTATCTACGTATATATATTTCTATCCATCTATCTACTTCTCTACATATATATTTGTCTGTCTGTGTGTCTGCCTGCCTGCCTGTTTGTCTCCTCAGTGCGGGCGCCTCCCCCTCATTACCATTCATAACTAATTAAGTAATCAGGTCACATTATAGTATCTACCTGGTGGCGGGCGAGGTGAGGTGAGGCAGAGGGGCCTTACCTGGCGACCACGTGACCTCTCCGTGAACCCAATCCCACACACCGCGCCAAATTAAGCCTATGTGACCTTTCCTCGCTGACCTCTCGCCTCTCGCCGTTAAATAGCTGTGTTCGTCAGTAACCTGTTCTTGTGTCACTCAGAAATCATCACTCCTTAAACAAGTAGTGATAAATTTTGGTGAGTGGCCATAAAAACGGTCTTATCTATGTATATTTGTATCTTGTGTGTGTGTGTGTGTGTGTGTGTGTGTGTGTGTAAGGGGGGCCAGTGTAAGATAATAACTTATAAACAAGCTAACGAACTAACTGTAACTGACTGAGTGAGTGAGTGGCTGACTGACTGAACGACTAGTTGACTGACTAACCAGATGAATGAATGAATGAATAAATAAATAAATAAATAAATAAATAATCTCACAATATCGTTTCCTAAAAGAAATACAAGAAAAACTGGAATTAACTTATATATTTGGTATTCATCTCTTTACTATTCCTTTGCTTTCTCTTTGACCAGGAGAGATTACAGAACTGTTAACACACGCACTATACCTCATCATTATCATTCTAAGGTACAACTTCATAAACAAAGTCGTAGTTATTTAGTAAACTCCACACTCACCACCACCGTGTTTTACCTTTTCTATCAATCTCACATTCTCTGCCCTGGTGACAATCTTACAAAAGCTGGCGATTGAAAGACTCTTAGGTAACATGCCTTCAAATTGAGGAAAACTCTTAACACAAAGGGGAGTGCCGTATGTTACCTCACTTCTGGCCGTGACTGTACATGTGAAGGCCAATACATGAGATGAAGTCCTTTCAACGCTTCATTTCCTGTATAATAATGGAACGCTCAGGAACGTGTCCTTCTAAATACCTTGTCATAATTATATATCGGCATACAGTCTCGCCATATTTTAAAGTAATTACTCTCATCTACATGTTTACCAGGCACATTCACACAAGCCCTTGCAAGTTTCCTTTTCTCAATAATCAGCAACACAATCGTATCATTACCTTACCTAATAATCATATCACCTTTACCTTTAGGACACAGCGGCACGAGTCCTTCCCTCTCTTCAATGATATTCAGCCCATCTTATCAAATTCTTACCTAAAATCTTTGTTACCTTTACTTTTATGGCACGTATTTGCTCGAGGCCTCCTAAACTCCTTTCCTCGATTACAAAACAGCATCACGACCTTGTTATTATCTTACCTAATTACCTTTCTAATCTTAGGAGACGCATGTGCACAAGACCTTGTTACTTCTCTTCCCTTAGCTAATGAGCACGCAATCTTGTCACACCTTTACCGCAAATCAATCACACCTTTATATTTAAAACACATATATGCATATTTCCAAATTCCAATCACAGTCACCTCACAACGTTTCTTATCATCCCTTACCTAAAATCTTTCTTCCCTTTGCCTTTAGGGGAAGTATTTGCACAGGGTCTCCTAAATTCCCTTCCTCAATTATATAACACCACCAAAATATTGCCATTATCTTACCTAATTATCTTTCTCATCTTAGGAAATATTTGCACAGGTCTTTCCTTTCCCTTAGTATAAATGAGCACGTATCTTATCACGCCCTTACCCCAAATCAATTCCATCTTTATTTTTAGAAGAAATATTTGATCGAGTCCTTTCAGATTCCCTTCCCAATAACAGTCAGCTCACGATCTTTCTTATCATACCTTACCTAAAACCTTTCTTCCCTTTACCTTTAGGAGACGTATACTGCGCGAGGCCTCCTAAATTCCTTACTTTGATTATAAAACACCACCACAATCTTATCATCATCTTACCTAGTTACATTTCTCGTTTAAGGAAGTTATTTTCACGAGGTCTTGTAATTTCCTTTTCCTCAGTTATGAATCTGCACGCAATGTTATCAAAATCTTCACCTAAAAACTATCTCACTGTTCAGTATCAAATAACTACCTAACTTTTTTTTTTTTTGCCACTGTTCATTACCCTAATAACTATCTCACCTGTGTCATCTTTGCCTTTTTGTATCACTGTTCAATACTTAATAGCTCCCTCCCCTGTCTCATCTTTACTTTTTTTACCATTATTGTATACCTAATAACTACCTTTCCTGTCTACTTTTTGCCCGTTACACCATCGTTCAATATCTAATAACTATCCTTCCTTTCTAACCTTTATCTTTTTACCATTATTCAATAACTATCTTCCCAATCTGCCTTCAAAACGAATATTTTCACACAGGAACGTCCAAATTACTGTCTTCAATTGTAATCATCACAATCTTATCAGACACTTACCTAAACCCTTCCTTCTCTCGTCTTTTAGGAGGCAAATTTACACGTGCCCTTCTAAATCTCCCTTCCCTTATCATAATCAGCCCATAGTCTTACATCTTTACCTAATCTTAGCTTCACTTATACTCGTACTTTTAAAGACTCAATTTTGCTGGAGTCTTAAATTATATCAAGTGCAACAACGGAACAATCTTATATCTTTATCTTACTATCTTTATTTTTTATTATTAAGGTACAGATTTACACTAGTCTTCCAAATTCTGCTTCTTAATGACCTTTCTTATCCTTATCTTTTAGGGACACCCACACTAGTCCCCCGAGTTCCTTCCCTAGTCAAACAAGAGAGGAAAAGTTTTGTACCTTCATGCTACGACCTTTCTTCTCTTGATCATTATGGGACACATTCAAGCTAGTCATTCAAATTTCTCTGCTAAATTAAAATACAGCGGCAAAGTCTTACCATACCTTTGCCTAATTACCTTCCTGATTTTTTATGGACAGATTCACAAAAGTCTTCCACATTTACCTGTGAAATTATGAGACAACACCAGCACAGTATTATAACTTCACCTAATTATCTTTCTCATCTTTACTCGTATCTTTAAGGAAAATATTCACACGGGACTGAAACATTATCTTCCCCAATCATAACACAGCCGCAGAACCTAAAATCTTTACCTAATTACCTTTGTCATCTTTAACCCTTTCCCTACTATTTGGCACACCCTTTCCTTAATCACTAACCACTCTGAGACATCTTTTGTTGTTCTCCAGCCACCTCCTGCCTGGAAATTGCAAAATCTATCTGCTTTATCCCTTTCATTCTTGTAGACGCTTATAAAGATCCCACGCATTCCTATTAGTGGTTTGAATTGTTGCATATGGCAGTGAAAGGGTAAAATATTAGCACGGGTCTTATAAATTTCTTCCCTCAATCACAAAACCAACAATCTTATCAGGGCTTTACATGATCCCGTTCTCCCTTTACTCATTTTCAGAAGCGTGGCGCAAAATCTGGGAAGGCAAATACTGTGCTGGTATGTTATCTTATCTAAGCCTCATTACACCGAAACTGGGTCACTGTAAGAGCCGCACTACACATAACTTAATAAAAACACAACAAACTTTTTAATATGACTGTGCTTGAAATTTTAAAACCTTAACTTACTCTCGCGTCTCAGGTAAAAATTAGGTCAGAGAACAGGTAACATAGCAGGAATATTGCATCACGTTCCTCATACATTTTTTTTTACCTTAATTATACCTGTGTGCAAAACGGCCAGGTGTAATAAAGGTGCAATAATTCGTGAGTTACGCGTCCATACCTGGTGTAATAATGCAATAATGTTCTGTGAGTTTCAGGAAGTGTTGGCCATAATGTCACCTGTTTGAATGTTACTGTGTTACTGTTTGATGTACTGCAGTAGTTAATGGGAGACACGTGTGTGTGTGTGTGTGTGTGTGTGTGTGTGTGTGTGTGTGTGTGTGTGTGTGTGTGTGTGTGTGTGTGTGTGTGTGTGTGTGTGAGTGAGTGAGTGAGTGAGTGAAGTGAGTGAGTGAGTGAGTGAGTGAGTGAGTGAGTGAGTGAGTGTGTGTGTGTGTGTGTGTGTGTGTGTGTGTGTGTGTGTGTGTGTGTGTGTGTGTGTGTGTGTGTGTGTGTGTGTGTGTGTGTGTGTGTGTGTGTGTGTGTGTGTGTGAGAGAGAGAGAGAGAGAGAGAGAGAGAGAGAGAGAGAGAGAGAGAGAGAGAGAGAGAGAGAGAGAGAGAGAGAGGGAGAGAGAGAGAGAGAGAGAGAGAGAGGGGAACAGCTGGTACTAACACGGCACCACCCTCACCTCCCCTCCTCCTTCCTCCCACTCATGCTCCTCTTCCCCTCCCTTCCCTTCCTCCCTCTCCTCTCCCTTATCCCCCTACCTTAATCATCCCTACCCTTAACCCTCCCCTTACTGCCCCTCTCCCACCCACCCTATCGTTCATACACGCACGTCTACGCCTACTCGCCCCACACACACACACACACACACACACACACACACACACACACACACACACACACAGGGTCGTTGAGTCACGCACATTGTAGAGCACACTAATTACTATTAAATATCTGGTCACTGTCACGAATACCAGTTCCATTACTATTACTGGTGGTACTATTACTACTACTATTATGATTTATTATTATTATTATTATTATTATTATTATTATTATTATTATTATTATCATTATTACTATTATTATTATTATTATTATTATTATTATTATTATTGTTTATTATTATTATTATTATTATTATTAGTAGTAGTAGTAGTAGTAGTAGTAGTAGTAGTAGTAGTAGTAGTAGTAGTAGTAGTAGTAGTAGTACCAGTAGTAGTAGTAGTAGTAGTAGTAGTAGTAGTAGTAGTAGTAGTAATAATAATAATAATAATAATAATAATAATAATAATAATAATAATAATAATAATAATAATAATAACAATAATAACAATAATAATAATAATAATAATAATGAAAATAATAACATATACACGTAGATCAAAGTCAAAGGTGTGTGTGTGTGTGTGTGTGTGTGTGTGTGTGTGTGTGTGTGTGTGTGTGTGTGTGTGTGTGTGTGTGTGTGTGTGTGTGTGTGTGTGTGTGTGTGTGTGTGTTTGACGATTTTAAAGTGAACGTATGTTTACGACAGGTAAAACAAACACAAACAGAAACACAAACACAAACACACGCACACAAATAAACAAACAAACAAACACACACACACACACACACACACACACACACACACACACACACACACACACACACACACACACACCTGAGGCAATATACAACAAATCAGAGAGAGAGAGAGAGAGAGAGAGAGAGAGAGAGAGAGAGAGAGAGAGAGAAGAGAGAGAGAGAGAGAGAGAGAGAGAGAGAGAGAGAGAGAGAGAGAGAGAGAGAGAGAGAGAGAGAGAACGCGGCCTTAATTAACCAATCATCTGTACTCTTGACCGCCTAACAGGGGAGAAAGGGAGAGAGGATAGGGACGGTAAAGGAGGGAAGAAGAGGAAAGAGGAGGAAAGGGAGGGTTACTGTATAGGGAGAGAGAGAAGAAATGGGAGGAGAGGAAAGAGAAGGGGAGAGGGAAAAAGAACTGTATGGGGAAGCAGGGAAAAAGGAGGAAATCTGGGGAGAGGAAAATAGAAGAGAAAGGAAAAGGTTGGAGGAAAAGAGAAAAAAATAAGTAAGGTTGAGAAGAAGAGACACAGAGGAGAAAGAGGAAGAGAAGGGAAAGGGAGAATAGTAATGTTTGGAGAGGTAAGGAGGGATGGATAAAGGGGGAGGGAGAGGGAGGGAGGAGAGAAGGGAGGGGAGGAGAAGGAGAATGGAACAGTGGACTCATTTCGTCATGTGGATCTAGTGGATTTGCAGAGTGGATTTGATTGTTTAAAGGGACACACACACACACACACACACACACACACACACACACACACACACACACACACACACACACACACACACACACACACACACACACAAATGGCAACACTCATGCTATCACTTGACCTACACACTTGTCAGAAAAAACACCCCACTACACCCCCCCACACAATACCCCCACTTGAGACACCCCACCCCTTCCACCAGCACCCCACCACCCCACCACTCCTCCACCCAGTCTCATTCCCTCAACTTTACTCCACCCGACAATGACAACTCCGCCTACACTTGATAGCAGCACCTCCCACAACACATCCACTTAAACACCCCATCCACTGGCCATATCCACACTCATCCATCACCACTATCATCCTATACTCACATCCACGTGTAATCCACCCTTCCACATTTTTCACATGTATCCTAGCACTCCACTATTATCCACTAACCTTAGCCACACTCATCCACCATCACTCTATACTCAAATCCGCGTATTATCCACCATTTCATTCAATCCACAGCCTCATATCCACACCACTTCATCCACCTGCCATAACCACACACATCAATCACCTTAGACTCTTATAACGCATTATCCACCCGCCCTCCACCCTCCCGCACCTTCGTCAGTCTCCACACGCATCGTAACACCTCACTACATCCACTACATCGCTTCCCGTCAGCCCATCCTTATAAATTTGCATTTCACGCTCCCTGTAAACTTTGCAACGCTCTCAAGTCTCGTGACGGTGAAAAATATGCGCTATTATCTTTTTTTTTTCACTTCTCTTTTTACATTGTTATTTATTTTCCGTCCCTGCCAGCTTGTGACTCCAGTGGTGTCTTCCGTGTTTTGGATATGTGTGGGTGGAAGGTTTTATGGGCTATGGTGGTGGTGGTGGTGGTGGTGGTGGTGGTCCTTTTTAATCGTTTTTTGTTTTTCTATTTTTCTTTTTCTTCTTCTTTTTTTTCCTACTACTTCTACTACTGCTACAACTGCTGCTATTATTATTATTATTATTATTATTATTAGTTACTATCGTTATAATGCAGTCGTAGTATTCGTGGAATTATACTATCAGAGAGAATAATACGTAGATTAATCCTCTTACTGCGCATTATGAGCACACACACACACACACACACACACACACACACACACACACACACACACACACACACACACGCACACACACACACGTAGCCGCAACAATCAATAGTCTCGTTCACAATGACGACATGTGCCTCGTAAAACACAAACAAACAAACACAAACACAAACACAAACACAAACACAAACACACACACACACACATACACACACACATACACACACACATCCGGGACACACCTGTGAATAATGCACCTTCATGCCTCACCTGCTGGGAACAGAGCCTCACCTTACTTATATCCACTCATTCTCAGAAGTATTCTCTCTCTCTCTCTCTCTCTCTCTCTCTCTCCTCTCTCGTCTCTCTCTCTCTCTCTCTCTCTCTCTCTCTCCGTCTCTCTCTCTCTCTGTCCCTACAGTAAAATTCTCACCTCACTCTCCTTCTCCAGGTCCATTTTCCCTCTTTTCCCTCCATTAAACTCAAAGGAATTCAAAATCTAGGCTTTAATTTTTATTCTCCACCATAACTTCTCCTCTCTTTCCTTTCCCTTTCCTCCCCCTCATATTTTCCCCCCTCCTCCCATTAAACTTAACGCCCCATCTTCACCTTTCTCTCCCTTATCCTCCGTTAAGACCCAAAAGAATGTAACGATGGAAGACACTAAAAGTTTTAACCGCCTCCTACACAGCGACGGGAAAGATAGAAGAGTTACCCTAAAAAAAAATACCTCAAAGAAAACTTGGCCTCGCGCTCGTACGTTTTCTTTGAGCCACGTCAGCTGGGTGTCTGACGCAATAGTGATCGATACAAGTTAAGTAATAAATATGACATTATCTACCGCTATATCTACCGCCACCTGGGTTAATTAGGTATATATTCAGGTAGATATCAGAAATCACACGCAACAGCCAATGTACAGTACAGAGAGTGAGAGATAGAAACTGAGGGGTGGGAGAGACGAAGAGAAAAAAGGGAAGGAAGAGAGATAGGGCAAATGAAGAGAAAGAAAGGGAGAGACATGGAGCGAAAGAGGTAAAGGGGTCAGAAACAGAGCCGGAGAGAAAGAAGGGAAGAGAGACAGAGAGATAGAAAGAAAACGAGATTGAGAAATAATGGAAGGGGGGACAGAGGGAACAAAAGAGGGAAGAAGACTGTGTGGTTGTTAGCTAGTTGTGTGAACGAGTGAATGAGCGAGACTTGTGTGAGGCATGAATACGTGTATGAGTGAACGAGCTAGGCTTCAGTCATAAGTGTTAAGTGGGAGTGCGCGGCCTGGCGCCGGGAGATCACCTACCTCCAGCCTTCTGTTCACACCTTCTGTGAATAAACACCTGCACTGTTACCTGCGTTTCCTGTGCCCCTGCTGGTCAAGAGTCGAACATGGCGCAGTGAGTAGGATCAGGACAAGGCTGCAGGGTACGGCGCAGAATGGAGAAGCAGTTGGAGGCGCTGGCTGCCCTGCTAGCGCGACAGTCGGAGCAGAGTCAGGCTCTGCTAGCGCGACAGTCGGAGCAGAGTCAGGCTCGCGAGGAGCGTTTAACCCAGCTGCTGGAGAGAGTGGGGACACAAGCTCCCAGTCGCACCACGGCGAGCAATGAAGGCGAAACCACAGCCCGCAGCACGTCTACCCAGGGCGCGAGGTTCCCGACGTCCGCCACCATCATTCCTCACTTAACGGCGTCAGCATCTTTACGTGAGTTCGACACGTGGCGCCATAAGTTTGAAGGATACGTAACCCTCGCCAGGATAGACTGTCTCTCCCTGGCTGAGCAGAGGGCGGCACTCGCTGCTGTCCTAGACGACGAGTGGACCCGTACACTTCGCTACGGGATAAGCTTACCGAGAGACGCGGAGTTAAGAACCATCCTCGATGCAATGTGTGAGTACCTGCGAAGCCAGCGCAACATCATCATGGATAGAAGAGACTTCTACTCCCGCGTGCAAGAAACGCAAGAAGGTTTTGACGACTTTTTATGTGCTGTTAAGGAAATCGCCAATTTCTGTGACTTTTGCGACCAGTGCATAAACCATCAGCTGCGTGACAGAATTGTCGTTGGGACACGAGACGAAGTGGCTCTGAAACGCATGCTGGAAAACAAGAAACTCACCCTTGAAAACGCCATAGATATTTGCAGAGCATCAGAGAGCGCTAACCAGTGTAGTGCAGTACTAAGGGGCGTTCTCACTCTTCGAGCCATGGTGTGAACGCTGTCTCGAACTACAGGAAGGGCAGTTTCGGGGGCCTGCCCACGGGCTGTTATCGTTGTGGCAAAGATTGTCGCAGTGACAAAAGGGGATGCCAGGCAATAGATAAAGTGTGTCGTAACTGCGGGAAAAGAGGGCATTTTGCGAGTGTATGTCAGCAGACAGTGAGGAAACGACGAGGAGCTTCGAGGAGTTCCTCAACTGTCTCTCCTCATCGCGGTGCAGGCCCGAGGCGGGGAGCCAGTGCCAGTGTATACCAGCTCTTATCAGGCGTATACACAAAGACGGTGACGGCACGACCTGCGCCCCAGGTGCTCATTACCGCCACACATCCCGCTGGAAGAGACAAGATTACGTGGACTCCTGACTCTGGGGCCGAAACGACCGTTATTGGCCTCGACACGGCAACACTCCTTGGAATCCCGCCCTCCAGCTTGGCGCCCGCTGATGGTGATGGACTTTATGCTGCCGGTAATCACCCCTCACCTGTGTAGGAACTTTCTCGTCGCACTTGCAACTGGGCGACAGGGAAGCTGAGACTGTTGTGAGCGTGGTGAAGGAGGTGAAGGGGGCGCTGCTTAGCTGGTACGATTCCATCGCTCTCGGAATCCTCCCCGAAGATTTTCCGGCTCAAATCCGACCGCTACGCAGGGAAGAACAGCACACCGGCAACAGCTCCATCAAGTACCCGACCGCCTCGCAGCCACCTCTATCTACGCCCACAGAAGTGATCAGCTGGCCTCATTCCTACGACCCAACGCCACAGCAGCGTGCGGGGCACGCTGCTGCTGTGATCAAGGCACACTGTGTGCCCGACGCCCTCTCACGTGCTCCAGTACAGGACCCAGTGGAGGAAGAGGATGCTGCTACTTCTGGTGACCTCGACCCTCTCCACTCAGCGGTCATCTCAGCGTTATCTGCCACCAATGAGGACGGCGTCCGCTTAGCACCACTCCAGGATCAGACTGTGGAAATGGCTGCCGCAGCCGCAGCAGCAAGAGACGGGGAGTACTGCTTGCTCAAGAACGTCATCATCGAGGGCTTCCTGATCATTGCCACGACCTCGATCACCGCTTGCGTACGTACTGGCCGGGTGCGCAGTCTGCTGGCCGTAGACGACGACCTGGTGGTTTACGGGCCGAGGCTTCTTATTCCTCACAGCCTCCGCCGAGAAACACTAGAGCGACTCCATGACAGTCATCAGGGGATGGAGCGCACCAAGCGACGGGCCCGACAAACGGTGTACTGGCCTGGTATGGACAGAGACGTTGAGAACGTCGTTTCTGGATGCTCACTATGCCGTCCACTCCTACCAAGCCAAGCCAACGAACCTCTCTGGCAGGACACGGACACACCCAGCAGGGTGTTTGAGTCAGTTTCTGCAGACTACTTCCACGCAGCAGGCCGTACATACCTCGTGTATGTAGATCGCTTGTCTGGGTGGCCTCACGTGTCTGCATGCTCACGTCCAGCATCGGCTGATCAGCTCGTTCGTGTCCTTCGGGGTGTGTTCGCCGACACGGGCGTGCCTGTTCTCCTGAGGACTGACGGTGGACCGCAGTTCACTTCTTCATCGGTACGGCGCTTCCTGGCTCGATGGGGGGTGGAGCATCGTGTATCTTCACCTCATTATCCACGCTCCAATGGTCACGCCGAGGCAGCGGTCAAGTCCGTGAAGAAGCTGATCCTCACGACCACACAGCAGGGACACCTGGACGAGGATGCGTTCGCTCGCGGGTTGCTGGAACTGCGCAACACTCCGAGGGCGGGAAGGGCGATCACCAGCACAAGTCCTCTTCGGTCATCCTATGAGGTCCTGTGTCCCGGCTCATCATCGCTCATACGCTCAGCAGTGGCAGCGCGCTGCTGATGAGTGCGACGCCAAGGCAGAGCGACTGAGGAAGAAAGCGAAACTTCGCCACGACGCGTCCGCCCGTACTCTTCCTCTCCTGCACCTCGGTGGCCACGTCGACGTTCAAGATCACACGACAGGCCTCTGGGATCGCCTGGGTGTCATCGTGGCTGTTGGGCGAAGGAGAGACTACCTCATCAAGATGGGCAGCGGTCGCGTGATGTGGCGTAATAGAAGACACCTACGCCCACACAGACCTCTTGCTCCCCTTCCTGTCGAGCAGCACACCGCTCATGGCGGTGCAGCGCTTCAGCATCAGGGTCACGAGGAACACCACCATCCCGGCAGCCCGGAGCATCAGGGTAACGGGGTACACCGTGGCCGAGAGCAACCAGAGCGTCGAAGCAGCCGACAGCGTAGGGAGCCGAGACGACTGCAGGTGCGGTGGCACCGTAGCACCTACGATTAGTCGTACGTGTTCATTGTACGCTGTGTTTGTTTTGTGTATATGTACCGTGTTTTCTGTACTTCAATCATTGTAACTTTGTTTCATGTGTTACGGTAGCCATAACAAAGATAAGGAATCTTCCTTATGTCTCGGGGGAGGTGTGTGGTTGTTAGCTAGTTGTGTGAACGAGTGAATGAGCGAGACTTGTGTGAGGCATGAATACGTGTATGAGTGAACGAGCTAGGCTTCAGTCATAAGTGTTAAGTGGGAGTGCGCGGCCTGGCGCCGGGAGATCACCTACCTCCAGCCTTCTGTTCACACCTTCTGTGAATAAACACCTGCACTGTTACCTGCGTTTCCTGTGCCCCTGCTGGTCAAGAGTCGAACAAAGACAAGAGAGAAAAGAGAATAAAGGTTACGACGAAAGTTAAATCGTTGGGGTATTCAAGCAAAACGTTCTCAAAACACGGCCTTTTTGGAGATTGGTGTTTGTGTTCAGCGTGAAAAAAAGCGCATCGGAAAAAAAAAGTCAGAGGGAAGGGAGATGAAAGGAAGAAGAGGAACAAATAAATAGCAATGCAAAGGAAAAACAAACAACAGTAGACATAATTATAGTGAGAAAAGTAGGATAAGAGGAGGAGGAGGAGGAGAGGAGGAGGAGGGAGAGGAGGAGGAGGAGGAGGAGGAGGAGGAGGAGGAGGAGGGAGGAGGGAGGAGGAGGAGGAGGGACACACAAAAGAAGAGGGGAAAAGAAGGTAAAATTTATGGTTGCCGGATATGAGAGAGAGAGAGAGAGAGAGAGAGAGAGAGAGAGAGAGAGAGAGAGAGAGAGAGAGAGAGAGAGAGAGGAGGCCAATGCAACATAAACACACATATGCACACGCATGTAGCAAAGAGAAAGGATGTGTGTACCTAACTCATTATTGTGTGTGTGTGTGTGTGTGTGTGTGTGTGTGTGTGTGTGTGTGTGTGTGTGTGTGTGTGTGTGTGTGTGTGTGTGTGTGTGTGTGTGTGTGTGTGTGTGTGTGTGTGTGTGTGTGTGCAGCCTCCCGTTAATACAACTGTTTGGATTTATGAGGTTCGTGATTGTGTTTGCAGTGGAAGAGAGAATAAGGGAGGGAAGATAGGGAGGGAAGATAGGGAAGGAAAGAGGGAATAGAGAAAGGGGAAGAGAAGATTTGAGGCCCAGGTGTGTGTGTGTGTGTGTGTGTGTGTGTGTGTGTGTGTGTGTGTGTGTGTGTGTGTGTGTGTGTGTGTGTGTGTGTGTGTGTGTGTGTGTGTGTGTGTGTGTGTGTGTGTGTGTGTGTGTGTGTAGGTGACTCATCTACCTGTGTGTGTGTGTGTTTGTGTGTGGTAAGTTCAATTTCTCTTCCATCTTTTGATCCTCCTCCTCCTCCTCCTCCTCCTCCTCCTCCTCCTCCTCCTCTTGCTCCTCCTCCTCCTCGTCCCATCCACCCTCATAAAAGATCCACCACACGCATCCACAGAGACCGAACCATCGCACCACCACACGATACTCCACCATATATCCTTACCACACACCCACCACACCACACCATCACCCACCCCACCACACTCATCCACATTCCTTATTCTATAACATCCACATCACTTGCTATGGTCATCCACACACTCCACCTCGTACACTATACACACACACATACATACATACACTCCATCAGATATTCATACACGGTTCAAGCCAAGGACACTATGTAACCTTCCACACACCATCCACAGCCCTCCACCTGTAACCACACCCTGCCATATTTCATACCATACACGATCATCCTTTCCACAGCTTCCTCATTCCACTCACCGCTAAAGCATATCCCACACGACCCCCACTCCCATCCACCACGCCACTGTTTGCTCCCTCCACCTGCAGCCCCGCCACCCGTTGCTCCACACAGCCTCCACTCGGCGTGCACACCTGATCAATACCACACCCTGCCTCCACACGACACACCTTTGCACCTGTCACACAAAATGTAATCAGGCTAATGTGTATTGCTGAAAAGTGACTGGGCCGTGCAGCGCAAGGGAGGAAGTAGAAAGGGAAGAGGGTGGGATAGTGGGGAGAGGGAAAGAAGAGTAGAAAGGGGAAGTAGAGAAAGAGGGGATAAAGAGAAAGAGAAAGAGAGAGAAAGGAAAGATGAGGTTGTTTACGAAGAGAAAAAGTGAGAGAGGGTGAAGAAAAAGGAGACATGAATAAAAAGAGAAAAACAGAAAGAAGACTAGGAAGAAATACTGATGGGAAATAAGAGAAATAAGAGAAAAAAAAACAAAACAAATAACACCAAAAGACTTACTATCTATGTGACTGAAATATTACTGTATCTAAAGTGAGAGAAAGGATAGTTAAGGTGAAGCCTCCTCCCCACCTACCTTTCTCTCCTCAGTAATCTCAGTATTCAGGTTGTTTGTACCGCTTCAGTGGGGAGATTTAAAAGATTAGACAAGTTTATGGCTGAGGATGATAGGTGGAAATAGGCAGGTAGGTATGTTTTATAGAGCGACTGCCACGTGTAGGGCTGGTGGGTTCTTGCATCTTCTCTATCATCCTAAGGTTCCTATCCTCCTTCTTCTTTTTCTTCTTTTTCTTCTCCTCCTCCTCCTAGTCTTCTTATTCTTATAGGCAGGTAGGTATGTTTTATAGAGCGACTGCCCACGTGTAGGGCTGGTGGGTTCTTACACCTTCTCTATCATTCTAAGGTTCCTATCCTCCTTCTTCTTTTCTTTTTCTTCTCCTCCTCCTCCTAGTCTTCTTATTCTCCTCTCGTAATTGTCTTTCTTTACTTTATTTTACTTCCTCTTATCCCTTTTTTTCCTTCTTCCTTACTTCTGATGATTGTTCTTATATTTTTCTTTCTCCTCCAACGTCTAATATTACTTATTTAAAATATCTGCATTGTTTCTCTCATTCTTCATTATTTATAACATCTTAACTTCCCTTTCAACAATAAACATTAATTACTATTCACTTTGTCTGTCAATTTATGTCTGTCTATCTATCTGTCTGCTTATCGATTTGTCTGTCTGTCTGTCTGTCAGTCTGTCCTTTTTATCTAGCTTTTTACTGCACCATGAAAATAAAATTAACCAGTTCGCTAAATTTCCGCATAAAAGGATTAATTCTCTCTCTCTCTCTCTCTCTCTCTCTCTCTCTCTCTCTCTCTCTCTCTCTCTCTCTCTCTCTCTCTCTCTCTCTCTCTCTCTCTCTCTCTCGGGCCTCAGGTGTAGTCATCAGAGGAATGGTAACGAGATGCCCTTAAGATTCCGATCATTAGTGTGGTTGTGGGTG
>NC_087174.1:9660827-9663327 GCF_035594125.1 Scylla paramamosain
GGCGGCGTCTTCCTGCCACGCCCTCTGAGGGGATAGAAGGCTTCCCCTCACCTCCCCTTACCTGTGTTTCCCTCTTCTCTTACCTCCTCCGACCTCTTCCTCATCTCCTATTTCTCTCTCTCTGACACCCTCATCTTATTTTCTCTTGTCCCTTGCATCTCCCCTCACTTCCCCTCGTTTCCCTGTTTGATATCCTTTCCCCTCTCTTTTGTTTACTTTATATATTTTTCCTCCAAGTCCTTCTCTTTTATTCTCCTCACCTCACCTCCCCTTGGCCATTTTGTTTCCATATTTTCCATCTCTCTCTCTTTCTCTCTATGCTTTCCCCTCTTCCGTATCTCTACTCCTGCTCTATATCCTCGTTTCTACCCCTCATTTCCGTTACCTCCCCTCGCTTTCCCTATATCTTTATTTCCCCTCTTTCTCATTATTTGAACCATTCTTTTCACATCTCATTATTCCCCTCACTCATCAATGCTCTCTCACCTCCCCCTGGCATCACTATATCACCCCTCCCTCATTATTTCCCCTCGTGTTCTCACATCTACGTGTGTCACTCTCCTTCACTTCCCTCACTAATTTCCACAACAGTATTCTTCCCCTCATCTTCTTTTCTCATCATTTCCCCTCATTCCTCTCACTCATCCATGTCCCCTCATCTGTCCTTATCATCACTCCTTCACACCCCTCACTATCTTTCAAATCTTTATTCTTCCTTTCCTCCTCTCTCATTAATTCCCTCATTCCCCTCTCCTCTAATTATTCCCCTTATTCCCCTCAATACCTCCTCCTCTCCCCTTATCATCACTCTGTTTCACTTCCCTCACTCCCTCCCACACCAACAGTCCTCCCCTCGGTCCTCCCAAACTCAATCACTCCCCTCACTTTCCCCTCTTTTTCCATAACCTCCCCTCTAGGTCTATGATTTACCTCCTCCTACCCCTCAGCTCCCCTCGTGATTTCCCCTCGGATGTCCTGCTCAGCCTACACTCACCCCCCCCCTTACATCATCCCTCCATTAGCTGCTCTCATCTCCCCTCACTTTACCCTCATCTCCCCTCCACGTATGCTTCCCCTCGGCCTGAAAAAAGTCAAAGTATTATTCCAACTTTCTTTTTTCTCAAACCTTTCCTTAAATATGGTGTCTTTTTGCATATTTCGTAGGGAGAGAGGTAGAGGTGGTGGTGGTGGTGGTGGTGGTGGTGGAAATTGTTACTGTTGTTGTTGCTGTTGTTGTTGTTGTTGTTGTAGAGATTGAAGAAGAAGAAGAAGAAGAAGAAGAAGAAGAAGAAGAAGAAGAAGAAGAAGAAGAAGAAGAAGAAGAAGAAGAAGAAGAAGAAGAAGAAGAAGAAGAAGAAGAAGAAGAAGAAGAAGAAGAAGAAGAAGAAGAAGAAGATGATGATGATGATGATGATGATGATGATGATGATGATGATGATGATGAAAATAAAAAAGAAAAAAGGAAACGAGAAAACAGAGGAAAAAGAAAAATATAAAAGAACAACAACAACAACAACAACAACAACAACAACAACAACAACAAACAAACAAACAAACAAACAAACAAACAAACAAACAAACAAGAAGAAGCAGCAGTAACAGTAGTAGTAGTAAAAATAAAAGTTTTCTCTACATTGTGTGTGTGTGTGTGTGTGTGTGTGTGTGTGTGTGTGTGTGTGTGTGTGTGTGTGTGTGTGTGTGTGTGTGTGTGTGTGTGTGTGTGTGTGTGTGTGTGTGTGTTTCCGCTTTCCCCCTGAGCACACCGCAAGTTCCACCTTCATGCACACAGTCGCTTGTTCCACCACCGCGTTCCACACACCTGCATAAACTTTTCTCCTGAACACACACACACACACACACACACACACACACACACACACACACACACACACACACACAGGAAGTAATGACATGCAAACTAAAAAAAAAAAAGTAAAAAAAAATAAAGAAATATGGAGACGAGAAAAGAAAGAAGAGAATGGAAGGGAAAGAAGAGAAAAGAAGAGGAAAGGAGAGGAGAACAGAACCAGACAGAGAGAAGAGGAAGGAGGAGAGAGGAAGAGGAGATAAGAGGAGGTAGGGAGAGCATTACCACAGCGAGGGGAGGTGAGCGAGGGAGAGTGGAGATAACTGAAGGGAGACATACGAGAAGGGAGGAGCGAAGGAGGGAGAGAAGGAGGGAGGGAAGGAGATTAGTGTAATACTGAGATATATGAATGGATGAAAGGAGGAAGGAGGAGAAGGAGGGAAGGAGTGAAGGAGGGATGGAGGAAACGTGAGGGATGCGGAGGTGAGAAGGCTTTCCTCGTCTAAAGTAATCCCTTCTTCCTCCTCCTCCTCCTCCTCCTCCTCCTCCTCCTCCTCCTCCTTCTATGACCATTCCTCTCCTTCCTCCTCCTCCTACTAAACGTCAGTCTCAGAAACCCATACTCATCATCTTCCATTCCTCCTCCTCCTCCTCCTCCTCCTCCTCCTCCTCCTCCTCCTCCTCCTCCTCCTC
>NC_087174.1:9668327-9675827 GCF_035594125.1 Scylla paramamosain
TCGTTCTTTTATCCTTCTTTCTTTTCCCTTTCTTGTATATTTATGTTTATCCTCCTCGACGCGACCACTTTTCTCTCTCTCTCTCTCTCTCTCTCTCTCTCTCTCTCTCTCTCTCTCTCTCTCTCTCTCTCTCTCTCTTGCACACAAACACACACACACACACACACAAAGAAAAATTACACAACATAGCCCTTTTTTCATCGGTTCATTGAAATTTCAGTCTCATTGTTACCACCACCACCACCACCACCACCACCACCTCCTCCTCCTCCTCCTCCTCCTCCTCCTCCTCCTTCTCCTCCTCCTCCTCCTCCTCCTCCTCCTCCTCCTCCTTCCCCCAGGGCACCGAGTACGCCTTTCTCAGCAATCATCATATTTATTCTTCAATCCCACAATTTTACTTTCGTTTCCAAGAGTGATGCGTTGTGTGTGTGTGTGTGTGTGTGTGTGTGTGTGTGTGTGTGTGTGTGTGTGTGTGTGTGTGTGTGTGTGTGTGTGTGTGTGTGTGTGTGTGTGTGTGTGTGTGTGTGTAATAAGTTGCATAAGACGTCAAACTTAAAAGATAAATCATTCTCTAAAGGCAACGTAATCATAACCACCACCACCACCACCACCACCACCACCATCATCATAATCCTATCGTTTACTATTCTTACTTTCCCATAAAAAATGATGATGATGATGACGATGATGATGAAAAAGATAAGCGAGTTTTAAAGAATAATAATTTATCTACAACTTGGCATTCCTTCTTTTTATTATCGCCTCCCTTTCTCCACTTTATTTCCCTTCACCCCTCCCTATCATTCCGTTTCTCTTATTCCCTTGAGGAAGAAAAAACATGTAAAAAAAAACGGTGATGGTCGGAAATTAATCTGCAGGACTCACATGCCTTGAGAGAGAGAGAGAGAGAGAGAGAGAGAGAGAGAGAGAGAGAGAGAGAGAGAGAGAGAGAGAGAGAGAGAGAGAGAGAGAGAGAGGGGTGGGACATGGGACAGAGATGTGTTAATATTCCCCTCTCCCATCCCCCTCCCACGTCTCCCATTTCTGCAGCTTCCCCTCTCACTGGCCTACTTTAATATGACTCATTGCTCTTGTCATATCTGCGCATGTCATCTGTCACTTCATCTGTTTAATATCTCCTCGTATTATGACACTAACTTAGCTCACTTTGCCTTACCTTGCTTGCCCGTACAATCAAGCCTCACCTCACCAATCTAAGCTAACCTCACCTCACTTTGTATAAACTAGTCTAACCTAACCTTCACGTCACCTAACTCAATGTAAACTAATGTAATCTAATCTAACCTCACTTAATTTCGCTTAATTTAAACTATTCTAACCTAACCTAACTTAACCTGGCCTAACCTAGCCTAACATAACCTAACCTAACTTAACCTGGCCTAACCTAGCCTAACCTAACCTAACCTAACATAACCTGGCCTAACCTAGCCTAACCTAGCCTAACCTAACCTAACCTAACCTAACCTAACCTAACCTAACATAACTTAACCTAACCTAGCCTAACCTAACCTAACCTAACCTAGCCTGACCTAACTTAACCCAGCATAACCAAACCTCACCTGACCTCACTTATGTAAACTAACGTAACATAAACTCTACGCTTGTCAACTCTCTCTACCATCATCATCATCATCGACATAATTAAGCAAAACTACATCACTGCACGTCTTGGAAAATAAAAAAATATTAAACCCATACAAATCCACGCTACCCGTCTATCCAAGCCTGTCTCGCCCTAAAAACCACCCCTTTTCCAATCCACAATACACACATACACACACACACCGGCTAATAATTATCTCTTTCCTATCTCACTACAATGCACCACTAAAACCTTCGCCTCGCAACAGCTTCCCGATAGCCGGTTGTATATGCCAGTCCCCCCTCACTCCCTCACCCCCGCCGGAACAGAAAACGCGGGGAAAGCCACAAAAAACGGAATCAGCCCTCAGGTTAGCAGCGTTTTCACTCCTAACCTAAACCGGTAAACTGCGAACTATTTTTTTTTTCTATTTTCTTTTTTCTCTTCTTCTCTCATTCTCTCTCTCGTCTCATTCACAGGTTAGTTCTTTTTTACATGCCTGCTTCACTCTCCCAGCCACGAACAGGTGTTTTCGTGAGTACAGGAGGAGGAGGAGGAGGAGGGGAACAAAGGAACACAAAGAAATACAAAGGAAGTCCAAACAGCCACAGACACTGGGATCCTTACTAGGTTGTTGGGTAACTATTCTACTTTAACTATTATTGGGAGAGACAGGATAGCACAAAAGAAGGCTCTTTTCCACCTGAGTTAACGACGCTTGATGGAGGAGAATTCCAGATATTTATGACACGATTGAAGAAAAAATGTTTGGCTTCATTTGTTTCAAATTGCTTACCTATTGTTTTGAAGCCATTGTTTCTTGTAACATAAGACTGGAGGAGGAAGAAAAGGAGGATAATAAAAAGAAGAAAAAAAGAAAAAGAAAAGAAAAAAAAGAAAGAAAGAAGAAGAAGAAGAAGAAGAAGAATATAATGATGATGATAATGATGATGATGATGATGATGATGAGACAAGAACGACAATGATGGAAGCAATGAAGAAAAAGGAAAAAAAAGTTACTTCTATCACAAAAGCAAAGAAGAAGAAGAAGAAGAAGAAGAAGAAGAAGAAGAAGAAGAAGAAGAAGAAGAAGAAGAAGAAGAAGAAGAAGAAAAAAATCACCCAAACACTTTATCACTGCTCCAGGCACTGTCCCTTCAGTCACCCCTCACCCCTCACCCCCACCCCTCCCTCACTCCTTGTCCTCTTTTCACCCACAATGTCCCCGAAAATCCCCGGACCCTCATCACCTCACGGGAAATTAAACGACTCTCAGGGAGGAGGAGGAGGAGGAGGAGGAGGAGGAGATAAAAACACCATTGAAAAATTTTTACATCAAACGCTGAAGCTAAAATGTGTGTGTGTGTGTGTGTGTGTGTGCATAAGGGCGCCATAGAAACTAGTTATGGGTGTGGCAATGTTTGTCGTGGGCTTGTTAGGTGAAGGTATTAGCAATATTACCTGTGTGTGTGTGTGTGTGTGTGTGTGTGTGTGTGTGTGTGTGTGTGTGACGGTCATGACCCTACAGTTCAGTTCCCTTTATGTATTATCTCCATTACCTCCACCACCCATCCCCCACACAGTCATCTCCACCTCCTCCTCCACTCACCTACTCATCTCCACCTACTCCTCCACTTTTCCTTCTTCTTTTTGTACTCATTTGTATATTCCTTCGTTTTCAGGTTCACCTACTCCACTCTCCCTTGGCCATCTCCACCTTCTCCTCCACTCGACCTTCTACTTCCATCTCCTTCACCATTATCCTCCCTATTATCAACATCTTCCTCCTTATTCTTATATCCTCACTCTGTTCTTCCTACTTCACCACCTCCTCCTCCTCCTCCTCCTCCTCCTCCTACCAAACATACTGAAAACACATTATCTTACTATCATCTCCTCTGTTTTCCTAACCATACTTATACTTCATAGCAATCACCTTCCTCCTCCTCCTCCTCCTCCTCCTCCTCCTCCTCCTTCTCCTCCTCCTCCTCCTCCTCCTCCTCCTCCTGGCATAAGAGAGTCTTCAGGCAGCCATGGAAGTTCCCAAGAAAATAAATAATTCCCATTTATTGGAAAACAGTGGAAAAAGAGAGGTGAGGAGAGGGTAAATGTGCGCTCTCTCTCTCTCTCTCTCTCTCTCTCTCTCTCTCTCTCTCTCTCTCTCTCTCTCTCTCTCTCTCTCTCTCTCAAATTCAATTACAATGTCCAGGTAAGAGATTTGCATGGATAGTCCCCCTCAATCTCCCCTCGGTCCGGTACACGGGTGAGGGCAAGCAGGGGAAGGGATGGAGGAGAAGGAAGGGGGAAGGAGGGTAAGGAAGGGTAAGGAGGGGAATAGAGGGAGGGGAAGCAGGGGAGCTGAGGGGAAGGAAGGAAGGAGGGAAGGAAGGAGGGGAAGGTGGAGGAAGCAGAGTAGGGTAGAGTAAGGTCGGAAAAGAAACGAAAATGGAATTGAAGTCTTCTGCTGGTAAGAGAGAGAGAGAGAGAGAGAGAGAGAGAGAGAGAGAGAGAGAGAGAGAGAGAGAGAGAGAGAGAGAGAGAGAGAGAGAGAGAGAGAGAGAGAGAGAGAGAGAATCCAGCAGAAAGACGCACAGGTAAATGGATAAATAATAAAATTAACTCACCACAAATTAACATAATACGATATTCATGACAAAACTACATATAAAATTAGACAGAGACAAACAGACATACAGACAGACAATGTTACCTGCGCTGCTTACCTCACCTGAACCAACGAAGGCGTATCGATAAACATGATACATAAGATACATTTTAAATTCACTTAACCACAAATTAAAAACAATACATAATGCAACACACAAAAGCATATACAATTAGACAGACACAGAAAGACATACAGACAGACAGACAACGTTACCCGTGCGGCCTATCTCACCTGTACTCACCTGTCCCAGCCACATCTGTCCCCATGGCCACGGGAAGGGAGGGAGCGGGATAGGGGTGTCTTACCTGCAATAAAGAAAACAGTGTGTCATCTTCTAGCACGAAAATGGGAATATTATGTAAACTTTGCACTTTTGAGGGGAAACAGGAATAAATGTATGTGTATGTGTGGGAGGAGGATTTTGAGAGGGATTTATAAATTCTCCTGTAAAGCCTTTCGTATTTGAGAGAGAGAGAGAGAGAGAGAGAGAGAGAGAGAGAGAGAGAGAGAGAGAGAGAGAGAGAGAGAGAGAGAGAGAGAGAGAGAGAGAGAAACGTTAGGTAATGTTTTCTGAATGCTCTTGTATACATAAACCAATCTCTCTCTCTCTCTCTCTCTCTCTCTCTCTCTCTCTCTCTCTCTCTCTCTCTCTCTCTCTCTCTCTCTCTCTCTCTCTCTCTCCACTACCAGGCCCTCAACTTTAACTCCACATAGCCCTCCTAGCGGTCAAACACACACACACACACACACACACACACACACACACACACACACACACACACACACACACACACACACACACACACACACACACACACACACAGGCAGGGATACACAGACGAGAAAGGTAATGGAAGAAGAGGGACATGGGAAGGAAGTGTGGAAAACAAGCACAAACACACAAGAAGATAAATGGACAGATAAGCAAAGACAGGAAGACTAATACATGAACTAACACAGACAAAAGGAATGGACACTTAAAAATGATAGACAAACAGATATATACACACATACACACAGACATACGGACATAGACTCTACATATTCTCTCTCTCTCTCTCTCTCTCTCTCTCTCTCTCTCTCTCTCTCTCTCTCTCTCTCTCTCTCTCTCTCTCTCTCTCTCTCTCTCTCTCAAATAGAAGAGAATGAAATTTCTCGATATTCAGAAGGTATGGAGAAGTGGCTTTGTGTTGTGGTGAGAGAGAGAGAGAGAGAGAGAGAGAGAGAGAGAGAGAGAGAGAGAGAGAGAGAGAGAGAGAGAGAGAGAGAGAGAGAGAGAGAGAGAGAGAGAGAGAGAGAGAGAGAGAGAGAGAGTGTGTACAGCAGTGTTGTTTGTATTGTGTTTCATGTATAGTGTTACTGTCTGTCAATCCTTCCCTGTGTGTGTGTGTGTGTGTGTGTGTGTGTGTGTGTGTGTGTGTGTGTGTGTGTGTGTGTGTGTGTGTGTGTGTGTGTGTGTGTGTGTGTGTGTGTGTGTGTGTGTGTGTGTGTGGTTTGACATTCACCATCACCACCATCATCACCTTCACCATCACCACACACCGTAATCATCACAAACATAAGCAATTTACCTTCTTACCTTCATCACCTTTTATTACTCCTCCTCCTCTTTTTCCTCCTTCTCCACATCATCATCACCATCACCACCCTCATCATCATCACCACAACCATTCCTCCTCCGCATCTCGACTCCTGATTACCGTCATCATCACCACCCTCCTCATCACTCCAGCAGCCACGTCCGCGAAGTAATCACCACGCCCCCTCACCACCTGTCATGCGCGGCGCGGGCGGCGTGGGAGGAGCGCGGCGGCCACACCTCCCCTGCCTGATGAGCTAAGTGGTGCTGGGTGTTTGTGTGGGGGTGCTTGAGGGGGCGCATCCTTACCCACAACATTCCTAACACACACACACACACACTCTCTCTCTCTCTCTCTCTCTCTCTCTCTCTCTCTCTCTCTCTCTCTCTCTCTCTCTCTCTCTCTCTCTCTCTTTACTGTGATTTTCTTGCCAGGAAAATATTTTTTCTCCATATTTCGCGGCCCCGTCGCGGCGCGGCCCCAACTGCCGCCCACAGCCAGTATTTACACGCACCGCTGAGGCGGCGTGCCGGTGCGACCTCGTATACCCTCGGCGCTGGGGATTCTAATTACGAAAATGGCACCTACATCAGAGAGGCGCGGGGAGAGGGACGTGGGGACCCGCGCCACACACCCTCCACCTGGACGGCTTGGGACAGACTTACCTATGAGCACGGTGCCCTGGCCGGCGGAGTGCACGGTGAGGCCCTCGTGGTGGTCTAGTAGTGTGAGGGAGCGTCGGTCCGCTCGCTGCGTGTGGGCCCCGCCGTGACCACCGGGGCCGCGGGTCCTGTGGGGTGGGTCCTGAGAAGGGGAGGCGGCGCGCCCCGTCAGCCCCGGCAGGTCCCAGTCAGGCAGCGAGGCGGAGAGGGCGGGGTCGAGGGACATGAGGTCAGCGCGGAAGGCCCCGGCGTCCATGGCCAGCACGGCGTCCGGCAGCAGGAAGAAGGAGTCGCACGGCCACGACTCGTACTCCCGCGGCATGTCCTCCAACTCCAGGGAGGCGCGCCGCTCGGGCACCACGTACAGTTCGCGCCGCGGCACGGACACGGACGCCGACCGCGACATGGCGTAGGGAAAGGCCTAGCCTGGTGCCTGAAGGGAAGGACGGCGGCCTGCTTCACCGCGGCGCCTGGCAGAATGCGGGGCGCGGCATGGCGGTAGTCACTCACTCACACTCTCACTGTGTACTCAGTGTCCGGAGCCTTGGGAGTGTTATCACATAGTCTATTAAAACCTGAAAACCGAGGAAACACCTGTTTACTCCTGCACCACCACGCGGGGCAGCCCTCCCGCACCACCGGCAGGACGGGGCGCCTGCAGTGCCCACGAGGCCCAAGCGGGGACCTTTGAGGGCTGGAATAGGGGCGGCACTCCCTAAACCGCCACTTCATCACGAGGCGAGGGGAGCAGTGAGTCGGAATGCCATCACCATGGTGACCAGACCCTCAGCCACTCCACCGCCGCCGCCATCGGATCAACGTCTTTCACACACACACACACACACACACACACACACACACACACACACACACACACACACACACACACACACACACACACACACACACACACACACACACACACACACACACCAAAGGAAACACGCAGCGACAAAAACGGAACCATCAAATACACGAGTGAAC